>NC_091283.1:119209095-119535762 GCF_032444005.1 Ranitomeya imitator | reverse complement strand
GTGTGTGACTGTGTGTGTGTGTGTGACTGTGTGTGTGTGTGACTGTGTGTGTGTGTGTGTGACTGTGTGTGACTGTGTGTGTGTGTGACTGTGTGTGTGTGTGACTGTGTGTGTGTGTGTGACTGTGTGTGTGTGTGTGTGTGTGTGACTGTGTGTGTGTGTGACTGTGTGTGTGTGTGACTGTGTGTGTGACTGACTGTGTGTGTGACTGTGTGTGTGTGACTGTCTGTGTGTGTGTGTGACTGTGTGTGTGTGACTGTGTGTGTGTGTGTGACTGTGTGTGTGTGACTGTGTGTGTGTGACTGTGTGTGTGTGTGACTGTGTGTGTGTGTGCGTGTGTGACTGTGTGTGACTGTGTGTGTGTGTGTGACTGTGTGTGTGTGTGACTGTGTGTGTGTGTGACTGTGGGTGTGTGTGACTGTGTGTGTGTGACTGTGTGTGTGTGACTGTGGGTGTGTGTGACTGTGTGTGTGTGTGACTGTGTGTGTGACTGTGTGTGTGTGTGACTGTGTGTGTGTGTGACTGTGTGTGTGTGTGACTGTGTGTGTGTGTGACTGTGTGTGTGTGTGACTGTGTGTGTGTGTGACTGTGTGTGTGTGTGACTGTGTGTGTGTGTGACTGTGTGTGTGTGACTGTGTGTGTGTGTGACTGTGTGTGTGTGACTGTCTGTGTGTGTGTGTGTGTGTGTGACTGTGTGTGTGTGACTGTGTGTGTGTGTGTGACTGTGTGACTGTGTGTGTGTGTGACTGTGTGTGTGTGCGTGTGTGACTGTGTGTGCGTGTGTGACTGTGTGTGCGTGTGTGACTGTGTGTGCGTGTGTGACTGTGTGCGTGTGTGACTGTGTGCGTGTGTGTCTGTGTGCGTGTGTGTGTCTGTGCGTGACTGTCTGTGTGTGCGTGACTGTCTGTGTGTGCGTGACTGTCTGTGTGTGCGTGACTGTCTGTGTGTGCGTGACTGTCTGTGTGTGCGTGACTGTCTGTGTGTGCGTGACTGTCTGTGTGTGCGTGACTGTCTGTGTGTGCGTGACTGTCTGTGTGTGCGTGACTGTCTGTGTGTGCGTGACTGTCTGTGTGTGCGTGACTGTCTGTGTGTGCGTGACTGTCTGTGTGTGCGTGACTGTCTGTGTGTGCGTGACTGTCTGTGTGTGCGTGACTGTCTGTGTGTGCGTGACTGTCTGTGTGTGCGTGACTGTCTGTGTGTGCGTGACTGTCTGTGTGTGCGTGACTGTCTGTGTGTGCGTGACTGTCTGTGTGTGCGTGACTGTCTGTGTGTGCGTGACTGTCTGTGTGTGTGTGACTGTCTGTGTGTGTGTGACTGTGTGTGTGTGTGTGTGTGTGACTGTGTGTGTGACTGTGTGTGTGTGTGACTGTGTGTGACTGTGTGTGTGTGAGAGAGTGTGAGACCGTGCATGTGTGTGTGTGTCTTCGTGTGTGTGTGTGTGTCTTCGTGTGTGCGTGCGTGTTTCTACTAAGATTTTATTTATTTTTTTTAAGTGGATCTCCGCAATAATCAAATATATTTATTTAAAAATAAAATGTTGATTTCTTTATTTTTTTTAATGAAGGAGGGAGGTGAAGGATTTTTTTTTTTAATTATTTTTACAGACTTTTTTTTCTTTTGACTTTATTTATGGGACTTAAACCTGCAATTGTGAAGATCACATCACCCATGATCACCAGCACCAGGCTGGTCTTCACAGGAGCACTATCGTGGCAGGTACATGGGCCATCAGAAGATCTCTGGCTGCTCTACCAATCCATTGGCACCCTGCAATAGCATTGTAGGGGGTGAAGATTTAAATGCCGCTTTAAATGCCATTGTTAGAGATGGTCAGGGGCATTTAAATTGGCTATGAGAGGAGGGCAGAGCTCAGCTCCTTCCGCTGCTGCTAGAGGCAGATTACCTCTGCACGCTGTCCGACCCTGCATCTAAGATGGGACCCGACACATGATGTCAGAGAGGAGATAATGAACAGCATTCCTCAGAAGTTGCCACGAGTCATGTGGCTTGCGGAAGGACCGGTGGACCTGCTGCAGCTGGGATTACATGCTCTTCTAATGTTGTGTGATCTCAACTTGATCATGTTAGTATAATCTTTATTCATTGAAATGATTCTAAACCAGATAAAACCCTATAGTTCTTCCAATTGCCATACTATGAAGGCCTCACTCAGATGGCAGGCTTCCTTATGTAGGAGTTGTGGTTCGAGTGCCATATTTCTTGTATGTGGAGAAAAAATAAAAAGAGCTTCTCTATCATCTCTTTCCTGGCAGTCAGTTAAAAATCAGACCACACTGATGCCATCCAAACGCGGTCCGATTTTTTCATGAAGCCACTGACTTTCATTGCCAATTCGGAGCCGACCCTTGGCTCAAAATCGGACCACGATTATAACGCGTACACGAAAATGAGACATTTGAATGTGGCCTATGTGTCAATCAAATCAAATACGGCATCAGATGAGTCTTTTCTAGATTACATCAACTGAGCAGATAGAAAGCCATAGAGGACACAATGCACAGACTGCATTATATTATTTATATATATATATATATATATATATATATATATATATATATATATATATATATATATATATATATATATAATTTTTTTTTTTGTTTGTTTTTTTTAACAGAAAAAAACGTAATAAACAGGGTGGGCAAAATCCAAATATCCAATATATGAGAGCGACTCTGGAATCTATAACGCAGACTCATTTATTACCAATCATAGCTCTTGTAAAAGATATAGACGGCAGAGGCCGGAGAGAACGTCCAGGAGGACCTTCTATCCTCCTAAACCTCAATCAGCACATGGGGAACATGTCATGAAGGCGCCTGCACACATGTCCTTCACAAAAACAGCATTGGGATACACGGGTTAGACCAAGGCGCTCATACAGCACAGGTGTAGGTCCACTTTATGGAATGGTGCAATATGGCAGGAATATATACAGCCATCATTTCTTCTACCTGTTCCTACAAGGCATGTGTAGATATGTCTTCAAAATCAATTTAACCGGTTGTACATAGAATTATCAAACAGGAACAATTTAGTGATGAGCGAGCATGCTCGTGTGCTAAACGAGTGTCTTCAGCGTGCTCGAAAAATATGTTTGCGTCCCAGCGGCTGCATGTCTCACCGCTGTTATACAGCCGCAGCAAATGCTGGGATTGCCTGTTTGTTAGAAAATCCCTGCATGCGTGACGGCTGTCTAAGAGGCGAGACATGCAGCAGTGGGGACTCAACATATTTTGAGCACACTGAAGACACTATGAGCACCGGAGCATGCTCGCTCATCACTACAACTATTCCCGGGAGGAGTGATGGGCCGAAAATTCACATCTATGGATAGAAAAAAAAGCCGTCTGGGACCACACAGCTTACAATGCCTAATGTCTGTCCCGTATTAGGCAGATTCGGCCTCTTTCACACTTCAGTCTTTCGCAATCCGTCGTTTTGGGCAAAAAACGGATCCTGCATATGTGCTCGCAGGATGCATTTTATGCCCATAGACTTGTACTAGCGACGGATGGCCACACGTCGCGTCCGTCATCACAAAAAAAGTTAAATGTAACTTTTTTTGTACGTTGTGTCCGCCATTTCCGACCAGTACTCCGCCCCCTCCTCCTCGGGACATAGACTGGGCAGCAGACGTGTTGAAAAACTGCATCCGCTGCCCACGTCGTGCATAATTTTCACAACGTCCGTCGGCCCGACGCATAGCGACGGACCCGTACCGACGGAAGTGTGAAAGAGGCCTTACAGAACAGGAACTTCAGGGGTCCAACACCGCTCAGTATAAAACTCCCGTGTAATAGACCCCACACCCCCAAACAGTCATCTACTCACAAAAGTTTGGTCTTTATTTTTACAGATTTCTGGTTGAACTGCTGGGACTGCTTGATGAGTCCTAATGATTCCAGTGTTTCAGGATCCAGGCGCTCCTTCAGAATAGTGTCTGATACTAGATACTGATAAAACACAGACAGTAAACGTTACAAAGCTCATATTCCACCGCACAAAGACATTTTCCAGGAAAAAGGTACAGCTTGTCATAGTGCAAACATCAGGCACAAGGCTACAGACTATTAGTTTAAAGGGAACCTGTCACCTGATTGACCACAGGCAGGATGAAATCAGAGCCCAGCTACATAATTGCAGTCAAGTATTATTTTTGGGGCTGGAACACTCCTGCGTTTCAGAGAAAATATAGTTAGACGGTCCAGTCCGGGAACTATAGCCGGAGATGAGACCACCGCTCATACCATGTACACATACACGAGACACCCGTAAATCACGTCTAGCAGCGCTGGGAAAAGCGTTGATACACGCTGTCCGTGGTTCGAGCAGAGTTAGGCTGGGTTCACACTGCGTTACAGCAGCCCGTTCAACACATACATTAAATGGGCTGCTGTAACGCAAGTGGCGACTTTGGCACATCGCTAGCGCAGATGGAGCATCTGCTAGCTCTATCTGCACTAGCAGTGATGTACCCGGAAACGCTGCAGCCCGCGTCTCAGGGTCCGTCACTCAATGACTGCACATGGCTAGCGCACGCCCATTGTGGGCGTGCGCTAGCGATGCGTCTGACATTGGAGTCAATGGTGGCGCTAGCGGACTACGTTACACCGCTGCATAACGTCTAACGGACTGGGGAAACGCAGTGTGAACCCAGCCATAATCGGGTGACAGGTCCCTCTAAAAGAAAACGTTTTGGTATCATATATCATTCCTAACAGACTGGAAGTAAGGAATTCTTATCTAGGGTCCTACAGACACCAGTCAGAAAGCAGCCTAAGCCCAATTATCCCTATTAGGCTGCGGAAATGTCAATGGTTTGGAAGAGGATGGGGTAATTAAATGTGTTTTCTTTGTCATATGATCACATTTTAAACCTGAGCACTTTTGTTTTAAGGATTTATAAAGCAGATCAACTCCTGAGGGGAAGTGCTGCGCCCTGTTCTCAATACACACACCAATCTAGACGCAAGGTAATCTTACCAAGCAAGATAAGACCAATTGGGTAAAATGATCTCGCCTCCATTTTTCTTCCAAACAGCTTGTTTCAATATCTGTTAAGAAAAAAGAACAGGAAAAAACAACAAAGTCAAAGTCATGAATGCTGATCAGTGGTCATACTTCTCATTACACTTGTCCATTCAATGTAGGGTCTAGAGGCGAAACCTGCACCCACCAGGCACTGATGGCATAACTCTTTAAGGGAGGGGTGGATTATTTTTATTTTATTGAACATTTTCTATGTTCAGTGTCCCTTTAATCCTTGGTGCCATCTATTTCTAAGGCTTATGCAATTGCATGCAGTCCACTACTCGGACACCACCTTCCTAAATGGAACAGTGCCCCATATAAAATAGGGGAGTGCGGTAGATCTAAGGGTACCGTCATACTATAACATTTCGATCGCTACGACGGTACGATTCGTGACGTTCCAGCGATATCGTTACGATATCGCTGTGTCTGACACGCAGCAGCGATCAGGGATCCTGCTGAGAATCGTACGTCGTAGCAGATCGTTTAGAACTTTCTTTCATCGCTGGATCTCCCGCTGTCATCGCTAGATCGGTGTGTGTGACACCGATCTAGCGATGCGATCCAGCGATGCGTTCACTTGTAACCAGGGTAAACATCGGGTAACTAAGCGCAGGACCGCGCTTAGTTACCCGATGTTTACCCTGGTTACAAGCGTTAAACTAAAAAAAAAACAAACAGCACATACTTACATTCTGGTGTCCGTCAGGTCCCTTGCAGTCTGCTTCCAGCACTGTGACTGCCGGCCGTAAAGTGAAAGCAGAGCACAGCGGCTGTGCTTTCACTTTCACTTTACGGCCGGCAGTCACTGAGTGCGGGAAGCAGACTGCAAGGGACCTGACGGACACCAGAATGTAAGTATGTGCTGTTTGTTTTTTTTTAGTTTAACGCTTGTAACCAGGGTAAACATCGGGTAACTAAGCGCGGTCCTGCGCTTAGTTACCCGATGTTTACCCTGGTTACCCAGGGACCTCGGCATCGTTGGTCGCTGGAGAGATGTCTGTGTGACAGCTCCCAGCGACCACACTACCATTTACCTACGATCACGGCCAGGTCATATCGCTGGTCGTGATCGTAGGTAAATCGTATAGTGTGACGGTACCCTTAGGCGCTGCCACTAACAGAGGTTAAGCTAGGCGGCAAGTATGTATATATATATTTAAAAAAAAAAAAAACACATGGCTGCTCAACCAATCAATGGCTACTAAAGCGACTTTCCAGGTCCATCAATTGTTATTTATTTATTTTTTTAATGGCAGCACATCCTTTGCTATATATCTATTGGAGTGTGACTGCAATCTTCAATATGTATGGAGAACAATATAATCCATTAGACGTAGAACTAATAAGAATAGATACAACATCAATAATGGCATTATTAATCATAGCTTATCAAGACACTTCAAAATGGAGCACAAGCAAAATAACTCAATGAATTTACATCTGACCATAGTAGAACAAATTTCCGACCACATAAATAGATTTCAGAAAGGAGTTAAATCAGGAATTATAATGGATATTTAAATTATCTCTTGTACCAGAAGGATTAAATGAAAAACTATTGAGAATACAAGGAAGCAAATTACATTAAATTAAAAAATTAACATACAACTAGGTCTAAACAGTATGGTCTTAAAATTGCGACCCCTTGCTAATATTGTAAGTTTGGCTGTATAAATACCCTTTTACTCAGTCATATACACACTGCTCTAAAAATAAAGGGAACAGGCTGTGCATCACTGAATGAAATATTCCAGTTGCAAATCTTTATTCATTGCATAGTGGAATGCATTGGGAACAACAAAACCTAAAAATTATCAATGTAAATCAATATGAATATCCCATATAGGTCAGTATTTGGAATGATGCTCAAAATCAAAGTGGAAAAATCAAATTACAGGCTGATCCAGCTTCAGTGGAAATGCTTCAAGACAAGAAAATAGTGTGTGTGTGTGTGTGTGTGTGTGTGTGTGTTGCCTCCACGTGCCTACATGAACTCCTTACACCTGGGTATGGTCCTGATGAGGCAGCGGATGTTCTCCTGAAGGATCTTCTGCCAGACCTGGATTAAAGCATCAGTCAACTCCGGGGCAGTCTGTGACGTTGGTAGATGGAACAAGACATGATGTCCCAGAAGTGCTCAATTGGATTCAGGTCTGGGGAACGGGCGGGCAAGTCCATAGCTTCAATGCCTTCATCATGCAGGAACTGCTGACACACTTCAGCCACATGAGCCCTAGCACTGCACTGACATGCATCAGAAGGAACCCAGACCCCACTGCACCTGTATATGGTCTCACAACGAGGCTCTCATACTGGTACCTAATAGCAGTCGGGGTACGTGTGCCTAGCACATGAAGGGCTGTGCAGTCGGTAAGCCAAACCTCAGACTCCTCAATTTCCATGACACCGACTCCACGGCCCTGCTGTGCAGCCCTCAAAAGAAATGCCTTCCCACATCCATTACTGGCCCACTGCCAAAGCGGTCATGCTAGAAGATGTTGCAGGCAGCAGAATATTCTCCACGCCGTGTCCAGACTCAGTCACATGTGCTCAGTGTGAACCTGCTCTCATCTGTAAAGAACACAGGGCGCCAATATCGAATCTGCCAATCTTGGTGTTCTCTGGCACATGCCAATCACCCTGCCCAATGTTGGGCTGCAAGCACAACACTCAATTGTGCACATCGGGCCCTCATACCACCCTCATGGAGTCTGTTTCTGAAAGTTTGAGGAGACACATGGATGTAAGTGGCCTGCGGGAGATCCTCTTGCAGGCTCTGGCACTACTCCTCCTTGCAAAAAGGAGGATAGCGGTCCTGCTACTGGGTTGTTACCCTCCTACGGCCCCCTCCACATCTCCTTGTATCTGTTCCATGCTCTGGACAATGTACTGCCAGACACAGCTAGCCTTCTTGCCACAGCTCGCATTGATGTGCCATCCTGGATGAGCTGAACTACCTGAGCCCCTTGTGTGGGTTGTGGACTCCGCCCCATGCTACTGTACAGTACCTCTAGGGTTGAGAGCAACGACAAAATGCAAAAGTGACCAAAACAACAGCCAAAAAGTATGAGAACAGAGAACTGGTCTGTGGTCACCGCCTGCAGAACCACTCCTTTATAGGGGTTGTCTTGCTAATTGCCTATCATTTCTATCTGTTCTCTGTTTCATTTGCACAACAGCAGGAGAAATTGATTTACAATCAGTGTTGCTTTATAACTGGACAGGTTGATTTCACAGAAGTGTGGCTGACTTGGGGTTACATTGTGTTGCTTAAGTGTTCCCTTATTTTTTTTTTTTTGAGTAGTGTGTATGCATGTATGTTTTTTGCTAAGTTTTTATGCATATTTTTTTATTCAAATCAAATATTCTTAATTTAAACGAGTTGTTGGTGATATAAGTGATAAGTTGTTTTAAACCTCAACTCCGACCAATCATAAGGGAGGAGGCATTCCTTTTCTGTTATGCATGAGGAAGGTGTAGGTTCCACTTTGAAACATGTTGCAATAAATTGGAAGGTTTTTTACTGCCATGATTAACCTGTTAGTGGCAGCGGCAGCGCCCAGGATACAGCGCGTTGTGCTCTCCTTCATTTGTCATGTCCTCTCTGCATCTGGTGTCAGTACGGCGGCAGGAGCAGCAGACACGATTGGAATATATATCACTTCTTAAATAGTTACAACCCGTCCAGGTGAGCGGCGAACTCGCCCTTACCTTTTGCCCACAGTGTTACACAAGGAGCGCCTCTAGCTTTTCCTCTCTCCATATAAAATAGATACAGCACATAGTCTCTGCCTGGACTGACGCCGATGCAGAGATGTCAGCGCTTTGTCTGCATGCGCTCGGGGACATAGCTAGGAGATACAAGCACTGAAGCCCAGGTGAAGGTGCCAACAATTTCAGGGGAGTGTCCCCAGACACAGCGTCACTCCACAAAGGAAGTATTTGCGGTTTTTATTTTAAATGAGGTACCACTTCATATAATAAGGGGCTGACCAAGTAGTGGACAAACCCTATATCGTATCTCCACAACTATTTGATAACGTTCAAATCAATTTAGGCATGGGATTAATGTATACACAAACTGAGAAAAGCCAATGCTTAACATATAGGTTTTTCACTGCGTCCCACTATCAAAAGCATCCAGTAACATGACATACACACTTATGTAAAACGAGTTCCTAAGATGCCGTATCTGTATGATCCGAGAATGTAGAGAATAAGTCTGCACACATGTTACGCACATGCCTAAACATAGTGTGAACATGGCCTTATTCTGCCTTTACACTAACCCGTTTTTTTTTGCGGCCTGTTATTGTGGGCCGTATCGGCGCAATTTTCAAGGTCTGCCGCAATATCAGACTGCAAAAAACTTGCGGATCGCCGTTTTTCAGGTTCCCAATACTATAGCAAAAGTACTGGAGAAAAAAAAAAAAACGGTGGTCTGCAAAACCGGAAGTCACGGCGCACCGCAAAAACAACCTTCTGTTGTTTTTGCAGCCCCATTGATTTACAATGGGGGCCGTGTCCGTAAGCCGCGAAATATATCGAGCAAGCTCAATATTTTTTCACGGCCGTAAAAACAGGATTTTTGGTTGCTTACCGTAAAATCTGTTTCTTGAAGCCTCCATTGGGTGACACAGGAACCATGGGTGTATGCTGCTGCCACTAGGAGGCTGACACTATGCAAATAAAAAAGTTAGCTCCTCTGCAGTGTACACCCCACCGACTGGCATTATACTCTTCAGTTAGTGAGAAAGCAGTAGGAGAAAAGAACAAGGTTGAAAAACCATAACCACAAACTTGAGAACTGTAAACGTGAGAACAGTCATAAAACAGATAACAGAAACATTGGGAGGGAGCTGTGTCCCCCAATGGAGGCTTCAAGAAACAGATTTTACGGTAAGCAACCAAAAATCCTGTTTTCTTTATCGCCTCTCATTGGGGGACACAGGAACCATGGGACGTCCCAAAGCAGTCCCAAGAGCGGGAAAAACAGACTTCCATCAGGTCAGAGGACTCACCACTGCCGCCTGCAAGATCCTTCTGCCTAGGCTGGCGTCCGCCGATGCGTAGGTATGGACCTTGTAAAATTTGGCGAACGTGTGGATGGAAGACCAAGTTGCCGCTTTGCAAAGCTGTAGGGCGGAAGCCCTGTGGTGCACCGCCCAGGAGGCACCGACTGCCCGGGTAGAGTGAGCCTTAATCCCAGGAGGGGGCACTCTGTTCTTGACCCGGTAAGCCTCCAAAATTGCCATTCTGATCCATCGAGCAATAGTCGCTTTGGAAGCCGGCTGGCCTCTGCGCGTGCCATCAGGAATGACGAAAAAAGAATCCGTCTTCCAGAAAGAGGATGTTCTATCCAGATAGATCCTCACTGCCCTGACGAGGTCTAGCTTGTTCAACGATCGCTCCAGAGGATGAGTCGGAGCTGGACAAAAGGAAGGTAGAACGATGTCCTCGTTGAGGTGGAAGGTGGAAACCACCTTAGGAAGAAAAGAAGGTGGGGGCCGGAAGACCACCTTGTCCTGGTGAATGACCAAAAACGGAGGGCGGCAAGACAAGGCCGCCAACTCGGAAACGCGGCGAATAGACGTGATGGCCACAAGAAAGGTCACCTTCCAAGATAGAACTGATAGAGGAATCTCCCTAAGAGGTTCAAAGGTAGAAACCCTCAGAACGTCCAGAACCAGGTTTAAGTCCCAAGCCTCCACAGGGGCTCTGTACAGCGGGACAGCATGGGCTACCCCTTGAAAGAAGGTCTTAACCTGTGGCCGAGAGGCCAAGGTCTTCTGAAAGAGGATGGAAAGCGCAGAGACCTGACCCTTCAGGGAGCTAAGAGCCAGGCCCGAATCCAGTCCTGCCTGAAGGAAGGCCAAAAGAGAAGGCAGGGAAAAAACCATAGGTGGAACGCGGTTGGACTCGCACCAACGGAAGTAAGCCTTCCAGGTGCGGTAGTAGATCCTGGAAGACGAAGGCTTCCGAGCCTGAATCATGGTGTGAATCACCCGGTCCGAAAGGCCGGACGCTCTTAGAACCGCGGTCTCAACAGCCACGCCGTTAAACTGAGCGACCGAGAATTCGGGTGGCAGATCGGACCCTGGGACAGCAGATCGGGCCTGTCTGGAAGGCGCCAGGGAGCGTCCGCGAGAAGGTTGACGAGCTCCGCGAACCAAGCTCTCCTGGGCCAATCCGGGGCGATCAGGATGACCGGCACCCCTTCCGCTTTGATCTTCTTCAACAGCTTGGGAAGTAATGGAAGGGGTGGGAACAGGTAGGGCAGCTCGAACTGTGACCAAGGAATGGCCAGAGCATCGACGCCCACTGCGAGAGGATCGCGGGACCTGGAGACGAACTGCGGAACCTTCCTGTTCATCCGAGACGCCGTGAGATCCACATCCGGAGTCCCCCATCGAAGACAAATCTGATGGAAGACCTCCGGATGCAAGGACCATTCCCCTGCCGCGAGGCCCTCGCGGCTGAGGAAGTCGGCGGCCCAGTTGTCCAAGCCGGGGATATGCACCGCGGATATCACTGGAACTGTTGCCTCTGCCCAAAGGAGGATCTTGGATACCTCGGCAAGGGCCAAGGAGCTCCGGGTCCCCCCCTGATGGTTGACATATGCCACAGCCGTGGCGTTGTCCGTCTGGATCCGGACTGGAAGGCCCCTGAGGATCCTTTCCCAGTGGCGGAGGGACAGAAAGATGGCCCGAATCTCGAGGACATTGATTGGCAGAGTCGATTCCTGCGACGACCAACGGCCCTGAACCGTCAGGTGGCGAAAAATCGCACCCCAGCCGATCAGGCTGGCGTCCGTTGTCACCACCTGCCAGTGAACTGGAAGGAAGGACCTGCCCTGGGAGATGAGAGATGACGTCAGCCACCAGTTGAGGGACCGTTTGACCCGAGAAGAGAGTCTGATCGGCCGATCCAGGGAGAAGACAGACCTGTCCCACTGAGACAGAATGGCTTGCTGAAGGGGTCGCGAATGAAATTGGGCGAAGGGAATCACTTCCAATGTAGCTACCATCCTCCCCAGAACCTTCATGGCCGAACGGAGGGAGGGAGGCCGAGGACCCTGGAGCAAGCGTATGTCCCGACAAAGAGTGGATCTCTTGTCTTTGGGAAGGAAGACTCTGGTCTGACGAGTGTCGAAAAGCATGCCCAGAAAAATGATGCGCTGAGAAGGAATAAGGCAGGACTTCTTCCGGTTGACCAGCCACCCGAAACGGGCTAAGGTGTCGAGAACAATGGACAGGCTTTCGTGGGCCTGAGCACAGGACGGAGCCTTGATGAGGATGTCGTCGAGGTATGGAAAAAGGACCAAGCCTCTGACTCTCAAGATGGCCATCAGCGCCGCCATGATCTTCGTGAACACCCTTGGCACGGTTGCGAGACCGAACGGCAGGGCGACGAACTGAAAATGATCTCGTTGCACTGCAAAGCGCAGGAAACGGTGATGTCCGGGAAATATCGGGACATGTAGGTAGGCGTCCTGGATATCTATAGAGCATAGAAATTCCTGAGCCTCCATGGACGCAATTACTGAACGAAGGGATTCCATCCTGAAGTGTCTCAGGCGAACTCTCCTGTTTAGCAATTTGAGGTCCAGAATGGGACGAACCTTGCCGTCTTTTTTCGGTACCACAAAGAGGTTCGAGTAGAAACCCGTGTACCGTTCCTTTTCTGGGACGGGAACGATTACCCCGGATTTGAGCAGAGAAGCGATGGCTGCGAAGAAGCCCGGAACAAGAGCGGGATCTCTTGGAGGATGGGATTGGAAGAAACGATCCCGGGGTCTGGAAGCGAATTCTCTATCTTGTATCCCGAGGATACAACTTCCCTGACCCAAGCGTCCTCTACTGCAGAAACCCAGACGTCCCTGAAAAGGAGAAGGCAGCCGACCAATCTGGGAGTTGGGCTGGAGTCTTGCCAAAAGTCATGCAGAGGTGGATCTTCCAGCCCTGGGCCTGGAGGATCTACCCTGGGAATAGCGAGGACGCCAGGACGGAGTGGGCCTAAAGGACACCGCCTTCTTCTCTTGCCGTGCCTGTGGCCTCTGTTGCTGCTGGGAAAAGGAGTTCGACGCAGCGAAGCGACGAAACGGCCGAAAAGGGCGAAACTGCCGTCTAGGAGGAGGGCGACGGGGCTTAGCCTGGGCGAGAAGAGAACTTGTACCCCCGGTGGCGTCCTTAATAATTTGATCCAGCTGGGAACCAAAGAGACGAGAGCCCTGGAAGGGCAGACCGGTGAGTGACTTTTTAGAAGATAAGTCCGCCTGCCAGGTCTTGAGCCAAACGGTGCGGCGGATGGCAACGGCATTGCTGGAGGCCTGAGCCGCACAAGACGCGACATCCAGGGAGGCAGAGACCAGGTATTCACCGGCGTGGGAAATCTGGTTGGCAAGCTCCGCTAGTTGCATGGGGGGCGCCCCGTCCAGGATACCTCGACGGAGCTCTCTGGCCCATTTGGAGATGGATTTAGAAACCCAAGTGGAAGCAAAGGCTGGGCAAATAGCCACTGCAGCCGCTTCAAAAGCTGACTTCGCAAAGGATTCTATAGTCCTATCGTTAGAGTCCTTCAGAGATGCTCCGCCGGACAGAGGAAGCACCGTGTTGGTGGACAGCCTGGACACAGGTGGATCCACCGATGGAGAGACCGTCCAATTGGCGGTAAGTTCTGGAGAAAAGGGATATAACACACCCAGGCGTTTTCCCCTCTGAAAACGCCTAGTGGGGTTCTCTCTCTCTCTGGACATGATTTCCTCGAATTCAGGATGAGGAGCAAAAAACTTGGAAGGTGGTTTGGCCCGTCTAAACGAAACCGCCTAATCTGCGGGTTCCGTAGAGGGATCCTTGATGCCACAAGATTGGTTTACTGCCACAATGAGATTCTGGACCATCTCCCTCATGGTGGCGATTTGGTTAGAATCCAGCTCCGAAATATCCTCCGAGGGCGCATCAGAAAGTGCCTCGCCTGACTCAGGGGAGGAGGGTCGAGGGGACGCCGCCCGCAGGGGAGGGCCGAGTGGCGAGATGGAGCGCGAAGAGGACTCAGACCGACGTTCCTGTCTGGACCTTTTGTGGCTTATCAAGGAAGGCTCGGGCGGCGGTTCCTGCGACCCGCTGGCCACGGCAGGGGTCTGCAGGGGTAACCGATCCAGTGCTGACACCAGGGTTTGAGACACCCGCGTTAAATCGGCCACCGATTGTGACAGAGAGGCGGCCCAGCCTGGGATGGGGGGGATCACTCTCGGGCGGAACAGCCGGGGAATCCTAGGCGGTGGGAACAATCGGGTTGCTGCAGGACTGACACAGCGGGGAGGACTGACCTGAGGGAAGTTTGCTGTTACAGGACGAACAAGCAAAGTACGTGACTAAGGCAGAAGAAGAAGAAGAAATAGGGGGGCGAGAGCGGCCCCCTTTAGAGGTAGACATTTTGAGAGGTCCCTGAAGATGCCAGTGGGTTAGGGGACAGTGGGGCAGAGGGGGGTGTCAGTCTGCAGTGCAGCTACTCACGGACCCGGTCCTGAAGATGTCCCACTTGTCGGTGGAGAACTCCTGCCCTGAGGTGCTGGATTCTGCGCAGATTCTGTGCCCACGGAGGATGCAGTGGCGAAGGTGTGGGGCGCGCTGCGTGAGCTCCTGCAGCTGAGAAGCGGTGAGCACACACAGACGCTGTCCCTGGAGGAAGGGGGCGGAGCAAGACAGAGGGGCGCCGATGAGCAGGCACAGTATGTCGGGCGGGAGAAAAGCCTGCCCGATGAAACAGGAAGTGGGCGGAGCGCGGCACCGGAAGTAGGCCCCGGGAGAAGCCGGGGCCTAAATTAGAAGCCGGTGACCGCTGAAATGTGTGCGGGTAAGTCCGCCTGCGCAAAGGAAAGGATGCGGCGTCCCGTCTGACAGGCGCGGCAGCCGCCGCATGTAAAGAGGAGCGCCGGAACCGGCACCGGAAGTAGGTCCCGGGAAGAGCTGGGGCCTAAAGTAAAAGCCGGCGGCCGCAGGGACGACCGCGGCCGCTGGGAAGGACCGCGGCCGCGAGTCACCTAAAGGGATACGACCGCCGAGAAAAGATCGGCGCGGCTGCCAGAAGGGTGGTCACGCCGCAGAGGGAAGAGCGAACGCCTCCGTGAGGAAAACAGCGTGGCCGGACACCAGAGCCGCCGCGCAAAAGGTGGTGTCCCTAATTGTCCCCAGACCAGAAATAGCAGCGCGGCTGCCTGTAAGGCGCGCTGCACAAAGTAGCATATAAGGTAGGGAATCCAAGAGGCCCCCTAAGAAGAACTGAAAAGGAGCACCAAATACTCACCTAACATCCCACGCCGTCGTACTAACCTTAAAAACATGGAAGATATTAGTTGTCCGTGGAGCTGGAGATGGACGTCCTCGTCTCCTCCGACCGACAGGCTCTGGAAGGCGAGTGGGTGGGGGACGGAGCCAGGACCGGACATCTGAGCACGCTTGTGTGCTAGGATCATGGTCCTGGTGAGGGATCTATGAGGATACGTGGTGGCAGTACACGCCGTACTCATAGTCCGTATTGTGGGACTACAGGTGTGACTGTTCACCCTGTATCCCTCCGGAAACCTGAAAGAAAACGACGCACATTGAGGTAGATAAGGGTCTAATGAAAGACCCATGTCCACCTCCTACTGACACTAAGCTAAACTGAAGAGTATAATGCCAGTCGGTGGGGTGTACACTGCAGAGGAGGAGCTAACTTTTTTATTTGCATAGTGTCAGCCTCCTAGTGGCAGCAGCATACACCCATGGTTCCTGTGTCCCCCAATGAGAGGCGATAAAGAAAACGGACCTTACGGCGTACGGCGCTCCTACAAGTTTTTGCGGCCCCATAGAAATGCAACGAGGCCGCAAAAAAAGGGCCGAAAAAAAACACAGCAAGTGTAAAACCAGCCTTACTGGTGGCTGAGTGTAGGGAGCATTGGCCACGCTGGATACAACCGTGCACATAGCGTAGCGGAAATCAGGAGATACAGTTCTCTCACCCCCTGAAAATACTGGGTGAATCCTCCCTGAAACCTCTTTTGGGTGGTAAACGCAATATAAGACGTCTAAACACAAAAATCATTGGGGGGGGGTAGATATCTTTTTTAAACCATGGACTGTGGCCTATGGGAAAAGGCAATACAGTAAGATAAATCTCAATCCTCCGCTGTCTGGGGATCCTCCAATAGGTTTCTGTTAGGCCACGTTCACACGGTCAGCATTTTACATCAGTATTTGGAAGCCAAAACCAGGAGTGGAACAATCAGAGGAAAAGTATAATAGAAACACGTCACCACTTTTGGATTTATCACCCACTCCTGGTTTTGGCTTACAGATACTGAATGTGTGAACATGGCCTAACATTTATAGTCTCATAATGACAATCTTAGAAACATTTAGCATTTATTTTCAAAAAAATATTTATTATTCATCTCTAAACACTTACCCAAAACACAGAAGACATCCGCTAGTATAGATGGCATGTCCTCTCTTAAGTCCTGGACACAAAGAAAACATTTGACATAAGAACATTTGCAAACAAATCAAAGCTCCACACATATAACCCATTATGGATCCTACTGTGGGGCCTCATCCACTGGGGCTAATCTGAATGGAGAGTCCGTGTAGAATCTGACCCAGTTCACACACTGAGGATTCGAGTAGGATTTCTGATTAGTTCGGGACAATGGCCGTTTCATGCAGTCAAGGAGCTTGTACGGGTCCAAATGATTTGGACGATAGAAGCGCCTTGACAGCGTGAAACGGCCGTTGTCCCGCTTTATCTCCTTGCCCACTCCCGGCCTGCCATCTTGTTTGCACTCCTAATGGATTAAAGAACACATATGTTGCAGTATTGGCGAGTGCCATTTTCTATTTGATTATTGTACTTGTTTATTATGTATACCCCTCCTCACATGTAAAGCGCCATGGAATAAATGGCGCTATAATAATAAATAATAATAATAATAATAATAATAATAATTTGATTGCTTAGTTGTGAACCACCAATAAGTGCTGCTGGTTGCCGATTTGTTCCGAACATGGAAAAAGCTACATGCTTCAATACGAAGAGCTGGTGCCGAATAACCTCCACCTCGATCAGTTTGGATTAGATCAAAACCTGAACTCTGCACCAAACCCACTAACAATCCACCTACACTGCAAGTGACACTTTACACCACTGTTTCTATACAAAAGAATCGCTCCACTGAGATGAGCAGCATCGACAGAAAGAGTCGGAGTGTCAGCAATACCGGCGGTTGTGAAAACACGATCTTCAGCATTCCCTGACAGCTAGAGGATGGCAGGCATGTTGGGAGCTGTAGTCTCACACCGCTGGAGGGCTGAAGATCAATGCAAGTCAATGTGTGTCAGACATACAGCTCTGGCAATAATTAAGAGAGACCACTGCAAAATGTTCCGTTTGCCTGATTTTTCTCTTTATAGGTGTATTTTTGAGTAAAAGGTAAATGGTTCTTTTATTCTATAAACTACTGACAACGTGTCTCCGAAGTTCCAAGCAATAAATTTGGTATTTATTTTCTGAAAATGAGAAATGGTCAAAATAACAAAAAAAATGCAGACCTCAAATGCTGCAAAAAAAAAAAAAAAAAAAGTTCATAATCATTTAGAAACAACAATACTAATGTGTTAACTCAGGAAGAGGTCAGAAATCAATATTTTGTGGAATAACCATGATTTCTAATCACAGCTTTCATGCGTCTTGGCATGCTTTCCACCAGTCTTTCACACTGCTTTGGGTGACCTTATGCCACTCCTGGTACAAAAATGTAAGCAGTTCTTCTTTGTTTGATGGCTTGTGACTATCCATCTTGCTCTTGATTACATTGCAGAGGTTTTCAGTGGGGTTCAGGTCTGGAGATTGGGCTGCCCATGACAGGGATTTGATGAGGTGGTCCTTCACCCACACCCTGATTGACCTAGCTGTGTGACATGGCGCATTGTCCTGCTGGAAAAAACAGTCCTCAGAGTTGGGGAATGTTGCAGAAGGAATCTACTGTTTTCCCAGGAAGTTAAAAAACATTAGTATTGTTGTTTCTAAATGATTATGAACTGGTGTTGTCATTATTTGAGATCTGCAAGCAATGCATTTTTATGTTATTTTGACCATTTCTCATCCATCAGGGAAGAGACGACCCCATACACAATACTTTACTTGTTGTTACCATACCATCTTATTCTTAGAGTCACAACGTTATAAATGTAACTTAATGGACCCCTGAACTTTTTTCTAGACACACTGAAACCTATCACTACTAGATTGTCAAGGATACCGGTACCCACATACAGCTTTAGGCCCCTCACACGTCAGTGTCTCCAGTACGAGTGGGGACAGTTTTCACGCACGCATGCACGCACGCACGCACACACACCCATTATAATCTGTGGGGCTGCACACTTGTCCACAACGACCCTGTAACCTACACATGGATGTCAATACGTCCCACACACGGATGACAAAGTGTGTCACGTACCAGAATAGAAAGCACAATAGAAATGACAGATGTTTAGGTGTTAGATGTGCAAAGATATAGATAGACGGCTAGATAAACCCCCGAGATGGACAATTAATGCCGTGTGTGGTTTACTGTACATGCAAAAAAAAGAAAAAAGTGACATGGGGTTCCTTCTATTTTTAGTAACCATCACAGGCAAAGCAGACAGAGGATATTAATAGGCTCTGAAGGTCCCTGGATATTGGCCCTTTCCCAGCCTAATAAGACCGGCCCTCAGCCACCTCAGAAATGGTGCAATGGTCCAATTCTGGTGCTTAGCCTTGTAGTGCGGTGGCAATCGGGGTAATTGCAGGGTTGATGAAAGCAGCTGGTGCGGACATCAAACCCTGGAGTTAGTAATGAAGAGGGGTCTGTCAGACACCCCTATTACTAGCTAGTATTAAAAAGAAATAAAAGACAAAAAAGTTGTTTATTTGTAAGAGGCACGCCCTGATAATTTCCCTCTTCACCCATTAAAAAAATAAAAATCCACGGCAGTTCACCGTAATGCACATGGAGGTCCCACGACGATCCCAGCGTATGGAGCCCCATTCAGAGAATGAAGCTCTGAAGGCTGGAGCAACAGCCGATGCCGGGTTCCCCGGCTGAACACCGCAAGAACCCAGCTGCTGTGGCAAGCAGTGAAGTTAGTAAGGTTACCGCAGTTCACAGCCGTCAGGTCACACAGATGGCAGAGTAAGAGCCGGAACGATGAACAGAAATCCGGCGTTGGCTGCCGCTCCAGTCTATGGCGGATTGGTCGCAGAAAGGGGCTCCATACACTAGACGAAGAAGACTGGAATCGTCGTGGTACCTCCATGTGGACTACGGCGAAGCGGCGGGATTTTTTTTTTTTTTTTTAATAAAATGGGTGAAAGAGGGAAATTGTCGGGAAGCAATTTTTTACAAATAAAGGGCTTTTGTGCATTTATTTATTTTGACTACAGGGTTAGTAATGGGAGTGTCTGACAGACACCTCTAGATTACTAACCAAAGGGCTTCATGAAAGCCAGCTGCTGACATCAACCACTCAATCCCATTACCCCGATTGCCACAGCACAAGGGCAACCGGGAAGAGCCAAAAGCTAAGCGCCAGAATTGGCGCATCTAATGAACGCACCATTTCTGGGGTGGGGAAGGCTGGTCTCATTAGGCTGGGAAGGGGCCAATATCCAAGGACAGACTAATAATAATAATAATAATAATAATAATAATAATAATAATAATACATTATCCATTGGCAGATTCTCAAACCTGCTATGTATATGGTATTGATCTGCATGACATATGGAGTAATGCAATCTAGTACCTAGCAATAGGTGCTGCTTTGTAGAACATTTTTTTTTAAACTATTATACCACTCACTTTGCTCATGGAGATTACTGTAAATTTAAGATAATGGCAATAAAAGTTAATTTTTAAATCCCTTTATTTTGCTATGTATTACGGTAACCACTTGGAGGCTATATACCTTTCCAGCCTATTGCAATCATCTTGCAGCTGTCTGCTTTGCTGGTTAATAAAAATAGGAGGGACACCACGTCATTTTTTTCCTGGGTCTCCCCATTTTTAATAACCAGCAGAGGCAAAGCCGACAGCTGTGAGCTGATATTAATAGGGGGTAAGCTCCATGGTTATTGGGCCCTACCCAGCATAAGATGACCAGCTCACAGCCACCTGCTTTAACTTAGCTGGTTATTAAAAATAGGGGGGACCCCAAGTCGTTTTTTCATTTATTTATTCATTTTTTAGCTAAATACATATACCGTATATACTCGAGTATAAGCCGAGAATTTCAGACCATTTTTTTAGGCTGAAATTGCCCCTCTCGGCTTATACTCGAGTCATACCCAGGGTCGGCAGGGAAGGAGGAGGAGCAGCTGTGTAATAATACTCACCTGCTCCTGGCATGGTCTCTGGTTCCCCCGGCGTCGCAGCTTCTTCCTGTAGTGAGCGGTCACATGGTACGGCTCATTACAGTAATGAATATGGACCCCACTCCACTCCCATAGGGGTGGAGCCGCATATTCATTACTGTAATGAGCGGTACCATGTGACCGCTCACTACAGGAAGAAGCTGCGGCGCCGGGGGAACCAGGGACCGCACCAGGAGCAGGTGAGTATAAGCAGTGAGCGATATTCACCTGCTCCTCGTTCCACCGCCGCTGCGTCTTCCCCGTTCTCTGCACTGACGCTCAGGTCAGAGGGCACGGTGACGCGATTAGTGCGCGCCGCCCTCTGCCTGATCGTCAGTGCAGAGGATGGAAGACACAGCGGGGCCCGGCGGCAGTGGAACCAGGAGCAGGTGAGTATAGCAAGTGTCGGGGTCCTGAAAGGTGAGCATGTGATTTTTTTTTTTTTAATCACAGCAACAGCATATGGGGCAAATGACTGTATGGAGCATCTTATGAGGCCATAAGCAACGTTTGTGGAGCATTAGATGGGGTAAATGACTGTATGGAACATCTTAAGGGGCCATAAGCAATGTTTGTGCAGCATTATACGGGGCAAATGACTGTATAGAGCATTTTATGGGGCCATAATCAGCATTTGTGCAGCATTATATGGGACATATTTTAATATGGAGCATATTATGGAGCCCATCATAAACTGTATGGAGCATTATATGGGGCTCCTGATTCAATATGGATATTCAAAAACACTTAACCTACTGATGTCTCAATTAATTTTGCTTTTATTGGTATCTATTTGTATTTTTGACATTTACCGGTAGCTGCTGTATTTTCCACCCTAGGCTTATACTCAAGTCATTAAGTTTTTCCAGTTTTTTTGTGGCAAAATTGGGGTGGGGGGGGGGGGGGTCGGCTTATACTCGAGTATATACGGTACAATAAACGACACACACAAAGCACTGATTATATATCTCACTGATATCTATATATTCTCTATCTTTGCACATCTAACACCTAAACATGTAATTTCTATTCTGCAATCAATTCAGGTACGTGTAAAACAGATGGCACAAGCGTTCACATGGATGGCACCGCTACTGGTTTTTCCAGTACCGGAAATTTCAAGACATGTGAAAGGGACCTTAGCGACATTCCTCTTTCCCCTCATCACTCACTGTCCTCATACCCCAATACAAGAGTCCTTCCACCTCATTTACCTGTTTCTCATCTACTACATCTTCCCGTCATCTACCATTAACCAAACTACCTTCTCAATTCAGCTCTGGTTTATCTTTGCTCTTCCATGATATCCAGCACCTACTTCATTCTACCCTCCTTTCTACTATCACCTCTTTCCTAATCCCTAATTATTCCACACGCACTATTCTCCTTTCCCTATAATCGAGGCCAGCCAGACATCCCTTCTCCACCAGGTCTCCTCCCAAGTCCCATCACTACAATGCACAATAGACCCCCAATTTCACATGACATTTACGTTACTATCCCCACTGTCAGACAGCTGTGTAGAACTAACGCCAGACACAGTCACTTACTATGATATCGGTCAGCACTCCGGCAGCCTGGTCCTGCTTCAGATTTCCTTTAACTACGTGGCAGGCAAGCTCATATAGAGCCTGCTGGATATCTAGTACACAGGAAAACACATTGGTGTCATTCGCATGAAAGAAAAAAATATACAAGATATAGAAAATGTATAATAAATAATGCAAAACAAAATGGATTAAAATAAAAACTGCACAAGGGATAAACAGGAGGCTTTAGAAGTCCAGCAATTGTTGCCATCACTGAGAACGGTTAATAACCCCCTGAGCTTCGTCACCAGTAATACCATTGTCCGTGCACCGGTGAGCAGCCTGCTCGGAGGCGTCCAGCCCTGTACGAGCAGCACGCGAAGACGAGAGGGCCCTTTACCAAGCAACATGATCAGGTCTTATTAATGTCCATCCACACCCCCCAGGTCTGACGACTGGGGTCCGGTCACACATGCACCAATTGGACTCATGTGATATTCTCTGTGTGGACAAGTACTAACAGGATGTACTTGACTGTCTAGATGTAGGGAGCAGTCTACTCCATGGACATAGCAGGAAGCTCCTGCACCGTCCGCCATGAGTACGAGAACACGGAGCTTCACCAATAATCCCAATAACTGACTTCTCTGCACAAAATCCTTCATGATATGAATTTGGCTGGATCATATGTGACATCAGAGTTCTTCTTTCATTTCCATGAACTAACAATGATCTTGGCTTCTACAGGCAGCTCATCCACTCAGTGTGCATGTGTTAACGTTGCCGAAAGCTGATGTCTGACTACTCATCATGTCTGCTGCAGGTCAGAAAAGCCAAAGGGGCCTCGACTACACTGCGTGCAGAATTATTAGGCAAGTTGTATTTTAGAGGATTATTTTTATTATCGATCAACAACTATGTTCTCAATCAACCCAAAAGACTCAAATATCAAAGCTTAATATTTTTGGACGTTGGGAGTGGGGTGTTTTTTTTTTGTTTTTTTTTATTTGGCTAACTTATGAGGAGATCTGTTTGTGCAGGTAACTATTACTGTGCAGAATTATTAGGCAACTTAATAAAAACCAAATATATTCCCATCTCACGTGTTTATTTTCACCAGGTAAACCAATATAACTGCACAAAATTTAGAAATAAACATTTCTGACATGCAAAAACAAAACCCCAAAAATTGTGACAAATATAGCCACCTTTCTTCATGATGACACTAACAGCCTTCCATCCATAGATTATGTCAGTTGCTTGATCTGTTTACGATGAACATTGCGTGCAGCAGCCACCACAGCCTTCAGACACTGCTCCGAGGTGGACTGTTTTCCCTCCCTGTAGATCTCACATTTTATGAGGGACCACAGGTTCTCTATGGGGTTCAGATCAGGTGAACAAGGGGGCCATGTCATTACTTTTCCTTCTTTGAGACCTTTACTGGCCAGCCACGCTGTGGAGTAGTTGGAGGCATGTGATGGAGCATTGTCCTGCATGAAAATCATGTTTTTCTCGAACGATACCGACTTCTTCCTGTACCACTGCTTGAAGAAGTTGTCTTCCAGAAACTGGCAGTAGGTCTGGGAGTTGAGCTTCACTCCATCCTCAACCCGAAAAGGTCCCACAAGTTCATGTTTGATGATACCAGCCCATACCAGTACCCCACCTCCACCTTGCTGGCATCTGAGTCGGAGTGGAGCTCTCTGCCCTTTACTGATCCAGCCTCGGCCCATCCATCTGGCCCATCAAGAGTCACTCTCATTTCATCAGTCCATAAAACCTTTGGAAAGTCAGTCTTAACCCTCCGTCAGGGGCAATAGGTTTCATAACGAGTTTAGGGGCATTGCGTCTGTCCGGCACAGGCTAGAAAATTGGCTATATTTTACTTTTTTAAAAATTTCAATGCTCTAAAAGTGATCAGTTACCTTAATAGAAATGTAATAAATGATTATACACAATCAGGTGTAAAAAAAAGAAATGTTTAATAACCAGAAAAGTAATATGTTTCTATGTCTTGAGTATCCTCCTCACTCTCTCCATCTTGATCTGTATCAGACACATCTGGACATTCTTCCACATCATCTTCTGAATCAATGCCACTTTCTTCCCCTAAATCTTCTAGCTGTAAGGGGTCTGTCTCATCATCAAGCAGGGTGGATAAAAATTAATGTTTTTTTAAAAAATAAATAAATAAATTAAAAAAAAAAAAAAAAAAAAAAAAAAAAAAAAAAAAAATCGGATTTTTTTTATTTAAATCGGATTTTTTTCAATAAACTGCTTTTTGAGGAAAATATTTTACCATCCAAAGGTTCTTCCATCATGAGATAAAGCTGAGTTGTTTAACTCAGTAGAATAAAGGCTGTATATGTGTAACATTCACAATGCCATGCTCTTCCAGAGGTTTCTGTAGGATTAGTGGGCAGTTTCTCTCCTATATTATCACAGACGCTTCGCTTTACTTACGCAGTTCTCAAAACTGAATTTGACTCCGCAGAGGTCCCAGCCTCTTCTTCACGGCAAAAATGTTAGAACATGAACAGAGTTGAGAAAAAGACCTTAATCCTATTGTTCTACAAACCTATGAATACAGAATCAACCCCTTCAGTGCCAAGTCCAAGAAGTTAGGCAATATGTTTCTGATTGTTTGGAGTGGAATAGATCTGCACAACACAAGAAGAATGTGAATCTAAGTGTGAGGAGGAGGAAGGGCAAGCAGACAAGAAAATGA
Source organism: Ranitomeya imitator (assembly GCF_032444005.1). NCBI lineage: Eukaryota > Metazoa > Chordata > Amphibia > Anura > Dendrobatidae > Ranitomeya > Ranitomeya imitator. Next base: position 119,511,009 of record NC_091283.1, on the reverse strand, counting down.
AAGTGAAACTTTGAGCACAATACTGCAGCATAGCCACAGACAGACAAGTCTGGATCTGTTTGTGTGTATGATCTGAGGATAATTACATTCTTTCCTTATAATGGCAGCAGGCCGTAAAAGAGACCCAGTTTGGGAATATTTTAATGAAGCTCCTTCGCCTATCGGTAAGGCAGGCATGCGTGCAAAATGCAAACGATGCAACAAAGAGATGCAAGGCCTGGTGGCGCGAATGAGGCAACATCATGAGAAGTGCGGTGATGAAGATGAGTGGCATGGATCATGAGAAGTGCGGTGATGAAGATGAGTCATCTTCATCACTGCACTTCTCATGATGTTGCACAACGAAGTGTGCCAATCCGTCGCAAATGCGTCGTCAATAGAAGTCTATGGGGAAAAAACGCATCCTGCAAGCACTTTTGCAGGATGCGTTTTTTCTGCAAAACGACGCATTGTGACGGATTTAAAAAAACGCTAGTGTGAAAGTAGTCTAAGTGAGCTGCGCCTGTCAGATCAGTTGCCCCTGACGGAGGGATAAGATAATTCTTGGCCCAGTCTTGATGTTTTATCTTATGTTTCTTGTTCAAAGGTGGTCGTTTTTCAGCCTTCCTTACCTTGGCCATGTCCCCGAGTATTGCACACCTTGTGCTTTTTGTTACTCCAGTAACGTTGCAGCTCTGAAATATGGCAAAACTGGCGGCAAATGGCATCTTGGCAGCTTCACACTTGATTTTCCTGAAGTCATGGGCAGTTATTTTCCGTCCTTTTTTCCCACGCTTCTTGTGACCCTGTTGGCTACTTGCCATGAAACACTTGATTGTTCGGTGATCACGCTTCAAAAGTTTGGCAATTTTAAGACTGCTGCATCCCTCTGCAAGACATCTCACAATTTTGGACTTTTCAGAACCCATCAAATCTCTCTTCTGACCCATTTTGCCAAAGGAAAGGAAGTTGCCTAATAATTAAGCACACCTTATATAGGGTTTTGGTGTCATTAGACAACACCCCTCCTCATTACAGAGATGCACATCACCCGATTTACTTAATTGGTAGTTGGCTCTCAAGCCTGAACAGCTTGGAATAGGACAACATGTATAAAACATATCATGTGATCAAAATACAACTTGCCTAATAATTCTGTACACAGTGTAAGTACTGAAGACGCCCGTCATGAAGGGGCCGCATAATCCCGAGACTGCGGTGGTCAGTAAAAGTGCATTTTGTGATGAAATTGGAGAACGCCCTTGTTAGATCAGTGGTGTTCAGTTCTGGTCTCATCGGCTAACTGCAAAAAGCTGAACAGCCAATTTCAGGCAATCAACCTTATCTGCCAGGAGGGCGGAATATTCCTTCCTGTATGTGCTACTGATAAATGCCAAGTCCTTCTGTAAGGAGAGTGAGCAGAGGAAGCCACCGTGTAGGCTGCGAAACGATGAAGACGAGCAATAACCAGGAGCATGTGGCCACCAAGTGACTATACCCCGCCGCCATGTAAAACGCTAAACATTTACCTTTAAATGTCACATTTTCTTGTCCTTTTTCGCTGAGGCTGCGACACAACTGTACACTGTGGGGAAAGGACATTGTAAGTAGAAAGAACGCACCAAAGATGTCAAAGAGAGAATGCGAGAAAAACATATTCATGAAAACTGGTGTTATACACCTCAGCGCTGGAGCCGGGGGAGGGTGACTGCAGCATAATTTGCCTGCTTTTTCCCTTTTTAATTACTTCTGCCGGGGTAAAGATGGGTTCTCCAAAAATCAGAAAACCGCTTTTAAAAAGGAGTTATCCACAACAATTCATGAAATTGCCATTAGGTCCAGTGTGGTGGCACAAAACGAAAATATCCCATTCATCTGCTGAACTGGCGACACTCCTCCACATTCAGTACTGAGGTCCCCGCCAGTCCCCTGCATGGGACCGCTGCTGGCTGGCTACACAGGTCAAGCTTCATAAGAACCAAGATAAATAGTGAGGCCATCAGGCTCGGAAAAAACCCGGCCACAGCAGCCAATTGGTGGCTACAACAGTCACCAACGAAGCTGCCCAACAGGTGGCCATGCAATATTTATTAGTTTACCAACACCCTGGGTCTTTCAACACAATTATGAAATGTTGTGGACAATTATTTTTAACTAGATGGTAACCCGATTCTAACGCATCGGGTATTCTAGAATATGCATGTCCATGTAGTATATTGCCCAACCACGTATTGCCCAGCGACATAGTATATAGCACAGTCCACGTAGTACGGCATATTGCCCAGCCACATAGTACGGTATATAGCAGAGCCACGTAGTATATTGCCCAGCCACATAGTATATAGCAGAGCCACGTAGTATATTGCACAGCCACATAGTTTATAGCAGAGCCACGTAGTATATTGCACAGCCACATAGTATATAGCAGAGCCACGTAGTATATTGCCCAGCCACGTAGTATATAGCAGAGCCACGTAGTATATTGCACAGCCACATAGTATATAGCAGAACCACGTAGTATATTGCCCAGCCACGTAGTATATTGCCCAGCACAGAGCCACGTAGTATAGAGACTTAAAAAATAAAAATAAACATATACTCACCTATAGCCCGTTGTAGTCCTGCTATACTTACCCTCCGCCTCCTTTCTCGCTCCTCTCCACGCTCCCGGGACCGCTCCATTGCAAGCGGCAGCTTGCGGTCCCGTCCCAGGGCTGGTGTGAGCAGGACCTATGATGACGTCACGGTCACATGACCGACCGTGACGTCACGGCAGGTCCTTGTCCCACACCAGCCCTGGGACAGGACCGGAAGCTGCTGCTTGCCATGACGCGGTCCCGGGAGCGTGGAGAGGAGCGAGAAAAGCGGCGGATGGTGAGTATAGCAGGTTTTTTGTTTTTTTTTATTATTTTGAACATGACATTTTTTCTATTGATGCTGCATAGGCAGCATCAATAGTAAATAGTTGGGGACACACAGGGTTAATAGCAGTGGTAACGGAGTGCGTTACACCGCGGGCCATTACCGCTGCCATTAACCCTGTGTGAGCGGAGGGGATTATGGAGCGGGCTCCGGGCAGTGAGCGCAGGGGAGTAGGGGAGGGACTAATCGGACTGTGCCCGTCGCTGATTGGTCGCGGCAACCATGACAGGCAGCTGCCGAGACCAATCAGCCAACGAATAACCGTGACAGAAGGACAGAGACGGAAGTGACCCTTAGACAATTATGTATATAGACTAGATGGTGGCCCGATTCTAACGCATCGGGTAGTCTAGAGTCCCAGGGGTCCCCAACTCCAGTCCTCAAGGCCCACCAACATGTCATGTTTTCAGGATTTCCTTAGTCTTGCCCAGGTAATAATTGCATCACCTGTGCACTGCAAAGGAAATCCTGAAAACATGACATGTTGGTGGGCCTTGAGGACTGGAGTTGGGGACCCCTGGTCTAGAATATGCATGTCCATGTAGTATATTGCCCAGCCACGTAGTATATTGCCCAGCCACGTATTGCCCAGCCCACGTAGTACGGTATATTGCCCAGCCACATAGTATATAGCAGAGCCACGTAGTACGGTATATTGCCCAGCCACATAGTATATAGCAGAACCACGTAGTATATTGCCCAGCACAGAGCCACGTAGTACAGAGACATAAAAAAATAAACATATACTCACCTTCCGAAGGCCCGTTGAAGTCCTGCTATACTCACCATCCGCTGCCTTTCTCGCTCCTCTCCACGCTCCCGGGACCTCTCTATTGCAAGCGGCAGCTTGCGGTCCCGTCCCAGGGCTGGTGTGAGCAGGACCTATGATGACGTCGCGGTCACATGACCGTGACGTCAGGTCCTTGTCCCACACCAGCCCTGGGACGGGACCGCAAGCTGCCGCTTGCAATAGAGAGGTCCCGGGAGCGTGGAGAGGAGCGAGAAAGGCAGCGGATGGTGAGTATAGCAGGTTTTTTTTTATTATTATTTTGAACATGACATTTTTTCTATTGATGCTGCATAGGCAGCATCAATAGTAAATAGTTGAGGACACACAGGGTTAATAGCAGCGGTAACGGAGTGCGTTACACCGAGGGCCGTTACTGCTGCCATTAACTCTGTGTGAGCGGTGAGTGGAGGGGATTATGGAGCGGGCTCCGGGCAGTGAGCGCAGGGGAGTAGGGGAGGGACTAATCGGACTGTGGCCGTCGCTGATTGGTCGCGGCAGCCATGACAGGCAGCTGCCGAGACCAATCAGCCAACGAATAACCGTGACAGAAGGACAGACAGACAAACGGAAGTGACCCTTGGACAATTATATATATATATATATATATATATATATATATATATATATATATATATATATATATATATATATATATATATATGTCAATTTAACCTTCTTTGGATTTGGATTCTTCGCCTTAAAGTCACTGTCACATTTAAAAAAATTAAAATAAAAACCGAGTGCAAGCTCTCCTCCCCGGTGTCTGTCTGGCTGCAGCGGTGGCGTCGCTTTGACTCTGAAATCACTGTCGATGTAGATAGCATGAGCAGCTGAGCTCAGTGACTGGCTGCAGCGCTGTCGACAGGAGGTCACCGCTGCAACCAGAGAATCCTGCAGCATCGGAGACAAAGCGGGTGATCTGTAAAAGCATGAAGGGTAACAAAGGAGAAAAAAAAAAAAAAAGAGGACAAACTCTTTAAAGGGACTCTGTCACCTGAATTTGGAGGGAACAATCTTCAGCCATGGAGGCGGGGTTTTCGGGTGTTTGATTCACCCTTTCCTTACCCGCTGGCTGCAATATTGGATTGAAGTCCATTCTCTGTCCTCCGTAGTACATGCCTGCACAAGGCAAGATTGCCTGTACAACGCTATGTTTCCGCACTGTATTTTCCGCAGCATGTGCACTGCAGATTTGGTTTTCCATAGGTTTATATGGTACTGTAAACAGCATGGAAAACAGATCCGCAGCCAAATACGCAATGTGTGCACATAGCCTCAAAATGGGCTACTGTGATAAATCTAGGATTGGGTCCCAGAAGTGCATCTTTTGGCAAATGGCCTCATTGTAGGCCTAGTCCCAAAATAAGCCCACAAGTACCAAACAGAACCAAACTTAGTGGAGGCACACAGTGTCCTGCAGGGAGAAGAGGAGCGGTAGCCGGATGGCCGGGACCCAGGATACAGCAGATCATACAGAACTATGTTAGCAAGTTATGGAAATTCCTATATAACGCCCATTTACTTGTATCTTTGTTTGGCTGCAAAATCTCTTAACCCTTTAAGAATTCAGGCTTTTTTTTTTTTTTTTGTGCGTTCGCTATTTCCTTCCTAAGAGCCATAACATTTTAATTTTTCTATCAAAACAACCATATGAGGGCCTGTTTTTTTTTTTTGTTTTTTTTTTTATTGGGGGTGGGGGGGAGGGGGAGATTTATAGTCATGCTCGACACCATTCATTTTAAAGTAATGAGAAAAAAAAAATAAACATTTCAAGTGGGAAAAAAAATCCACTCTATTTACAATATTTATTATGCAGTAGAAATGACTTTGCGATATTATTCAGGTCAGTAGAATATATGGCAATATCAAACTCAGGTTCTATTTTTATATATAGATTTAAAAACCTGAACCTTGTATTGTTCTACTACTGATGGACCTGTACGGAGCCCTAGAATATAATCATACCATGTTGATGATTTTTAATGTAAGGGGGGGTTTAGATAAGTGAACAACCAAATAAAACATCAAAAATCTTTTTTCCTTCTTTTTTTCCCAGCGCTTATTAGTGCAGATCATAGAATTTCATATATTAATAGATCTGACTTTTTCAGACAAAGAAGTGGCCAAATGAGCTTATTTTTTCACATTTTAATGTTTCAGCTGAATAAAAGGAAGGGGGAAAGGTTAAACAGTATAATATATATTTTATTTATTTTTCTGCAAGTCTTCTTAGAGAACGCAGGCCTGCAGGAGTCTGCAGCTCATACTATATACTGCTATACTAGTGCAGGGTTCTCTTAGGACGGCCAGCCTCGGGATGAGCTCCACAGGACTAATAACAGCCTTCGGCTGCCCCTCCACTGCCGTAGTAACCCATCATCTCCCTGCGATCACATCACGAGGGGCCGATGAGATCCGGCGTGTCAGCACGCGGGACGCCACAGCTCGGAGACAGAATGGTGCCAAGGGTTTCTCTTATTGGGCCACTTTAGAAGCGGCTGGGAAGTAGTGGAAAGTAGAAGTTATGGATCCCACACGGGCAGCAACTGAAGCCAAAAGTTTTCAATTTATACCGTTTTGGTTTTTTCAGAAAAGTTACAAAAATTGAGACTTTGGCCCTGATTCTTGATGGTTGTTTCTGCACTTTAAGAATAAAGTGCACTTGAAAAAATTTATTATTTTATGCGTTTGCGCCACTTTTTTTTTTGTTTTTTTGTTTTTTTTTCCCTCGTGACCGAGATGTGCGAGACAGATTCATGACGTACAATTTTTACCAAATGTCCTTTTCTGGGGGGTTGGGGGGGGGCAAGTCTCGCCCCAGTTCCTCCTGAGTTTGCAGTCTGGAGGACTTTTGTGTCTTTTTAACAGGGAATCTTGTCACAGGGTTTTTGCCCCCTAATCTGAGAGCAGCACAGTGTAGGGGCGGAGACCCTGATTCTAGCCGCTTGCTGTACTTTTGAGAATACCAGAGACTAGTAATCCTCCATATTCAGGAGATCTGTATAGCCCCACTCCCATCACTGGCAGCTGTGTACACTGTGCATAGGCAGAAAGCAGCCAATCAGATGTAGGGTCGCTACAGGTGACTGTAGCAAGGAGCCCCATAGGTGACATCGCTGGAATCAGGGTCGCTGCCCCTTTATCATGATGAGCTCATGTAATGGAATCAGACACCCGGCCATGTCCTGTACCGGCCCGGATATACCGCCACCAGTGTGAACACTGCTGTATGTGACAGGATAAGCACTCCGGGGCCCTGCGGGTACAATTCACTGTGATGGTCCCCGCTGTAACCATTCCTGCCATCCGAGCAAGTCGCCAGCCCCCGCACAGGATGCCCGGACTTTCCTCTGTGCACAGGGGACCCCGTCCCGCCTCACACTGCTCTGCTCATGGCGACGGACACCCATCATATAACCAGCCGCAGACACAAGTGGAGCAACCAATCAGATCAAGTTTTCTATCAGCAAACCCGCTACGGAAATATGGAAGCCGCGACCTGATTGGTCAATACGATCAACCGCTGCAAAGTGAGCGCAGGCCGCGCATATGACGGCCTACAGTAAAGCGAGGCGTCCGGGGATTCCCGGGCTGTCCCCTCCGCCCCAGGAGCCGCGCACACAGCCGGCGATCAGCAGCTTCCCTCCCGCCGTGTCCCATCCGGCCCTCCCCACACTCTCACGTTGCTCGGCCAGGCCGCCCGGATATCTCCCTCCCACCTAAATCTCCTCTCCGTCCAGAATCCAGTCCCCTCCCGTCCGCAGCGAACATCGGAGCCCGAAACTGCAACTTACAAGTCGTTTTTTCCGGATTTTTCCCAATTCTTTATCCAATCAGCAGGTAGCACTGCCGCCGCCATCTTCCCTCTCTAGTACAGATAGCCCGGATGTTTAGCACATCAGCAGAGGTCAAAGGGGAGGTGGGAGGAGCGGTGCATGCCGGGAGGCGGCCTCCCTGCAGAGGGGCAGCCAGTACTGTGCGTGGGGACAGCACGCAATGTCGTGTCTGGGAGATATCGCGATAACGGCACTAGACGACACAGAGTAACAACAGGACGTGTGCGGGGTCTCTGCTCAGGGGCTGTTCTGCTGGGGTCAGGGAACGATATTCCATACAACTCCCAGCCCCCAGCAGTCATCGCTGGATGGTCAGTGGGGTCCTCCGCTCTGGGGTCAGTGGGGTCCTCCGCTCTGGGGTCAGTGGGGTCCTCCGCTCTGGGGTCAGTGGGGTCCTCCGACCTGCAGTCATTGGGGTCCTCCGCTCTGGGGTCAGTGGGGTCCTCCGCTCTGGGGTCAGTGGGGTCCTCCGCTCTGGGGTCAGTGGGGTCCTCCGCTCTGGGGTCAGTGGGGTCCTCCGACCTGCAGTCATTGGGGTCCTCCGCTCTGGGGTCAGTGGGGTCCTCCGCTCTGGGGTCAGTGGGGTCCTCCGTTCTGGGGTCAGTGGGGTCCTCCGACCTGCGATCATTGGGGTCCTCCGCTCTGGGGTCAGTGGGGTCCTCCGCTCTGGGGTCAGTGGGGTCCTCCGCTCTGGGGTCAGTGGGGTCCTCCGCTCTGGGGTCAGTGGGGTCCTCCGCTCTGGGGTCAGTGGGGTCCTCCGCTCTGGGGTCAGTGGGGTCCTCCGTTCTGGGGTCAGTGGGGTCCTCCGCTCTGGGGTCAGTGGGGTCCTCCGCTCTGGGGTCAGTGGGGTCCTCCGCTCGGGTCAGTGGGGTCCTCCGCTCTGGGGTCAGTGGGGTCCTCCGCTCTGGGGTCAGTGGGGTCCTCCGCTCTGGGGTCAGTGGGGGTCCTCCGCTCTGGGGTCAGTGGGGTCCTCCGTTCTGGGGTCAGTGGGGTCCTCCGCTCTGGGGTCAGTGGGGTCCTCCGACCTGCGATCATTGGTGTCCTCCGCACTGGGGTCAGTGGGGTCCTCCGCTCTGGGGTCAGTTGGGTCCTCCGCTCTGGGGTCAGTGGGGTCCTCCGCTCTGGGGTCAGTGGGGTCCTCCGCTCTGGGGTCAGTGGGGTCTTCCGCTCGGGTGTCAGTGGGGTCCTCCGCTCTGGGGTCAGTGGGGTCCTCCGTTCTGGGGTCAGTGGGGTCCTCCGTTCTGGGGTCAGTGGGGTCTTCCTCTTGGGGGATAGTAGGGTCCTCCACTCATTGGTTAGAGGATGTCATCTCAGTGGTCAGTGCGAGTTTTCCCCTCGGTTCCTGTGGGTTGATCCTCCACTCAGTGGTCACTTTTAAGCTTGGGCTACATAGCTGGTGACATTAACCCCTTCATGCCGCAGCCCATTTTCGTTTTTGCATTTGTTTTTTGCTTCCCAGAGCCATAACTTTTTTATTTTTCCATCAATATGGTCATGTGAGGGCTTGTTTTTTGCAGGATGAGTTGTACTTTTGAATTCCACCATTGGTTTTACCATATTTTGTACTGGAAAACAGGAGAAAAAAAATTCCAAGTGCGGTGAAGTTGCAAAAAAAGCACAATTCCACAACTGTTATTTTGTTATTTTTTTTACCATGTTCACAAAATGCTAAAACTGACCTATCACTATGATTCTTCAACTCATTGCAAGTTTGGAGATACCAAACATGTCTAGATTCTTTTAAGTGGTGAAAAAAAACAAAGTTAAAACAAATTGATATCATGATTAAGGGTGCTTGATCGCCAGAAACGCGTTGATATCACATTATATCCTTTGTAATCGCTGATGTTTTTATCCTCCACTGAACATATTTTCAAGTGAATAAAGAAAAAGGTTTTTTTCACTACCTCATTGAGCTGGATTCCTCATTTCTTCTTTAACCCTGCTGTTCTGTTGGTCAAAAATGACCGACTTTGAACTTCAATATTCTTTAAAATATTCAAGATGCGGCTCTGAAACCCGTGGCCGACCGACCCATCCTCATTTAAGTCAATCAACCACAAGTTTCAGAACCGCATCTTGAACACCCCAAAAAATACCAAAGTTCAAAATAGGTCTCCCCAGACCGAACAGAACAGCAGGGTTAATAATAATAATAATAATAATAATAATATTATTAGTATTATTACCTCATTGAGCTGGATTCCTCATTTCTTCTTTAAAACAAATTGTGCAATCTTCTGATACCCGTAGCGTCTCCATTTTTCGTGATCTGGGAGAGGGCTTATTTTTTTGCTTGCCAAGCTGACCTTTTTATTGATACCATTTTAGTGCAGATATGATCTTTTGATGGTCCGTTATTGCATTTAATGCAATGTTGCTGCAACCAAAAAAACATAATTCTGGCGTTTTGACTTTTGCTACGCCGTTTACCGATCAGATTAATTCTTTTTATATCTTGATAGATCGGGCAATTCTGAACTCGGCAATAACAAATATGTCTTTATTTTTGTTGTTTTATTTTGAACTAGCTGAAGAGCCCGGCGTTGCCTGGGCATAGTAAATATCTGTGGTTACTTATAGCACCTCACTTCTCTTAATTTCTGATCACGCCTCTCATTTTCCCCATCACATCTTTCATTTTCCCTCTCACACCTCTCATTTTCTCCCTCATTCCCCCCTAAGGCTGGGTTCCCATTGCGTTATGGGACCGCGTTTAACGGACAGCGTTGCACGGCGAAATTAACGCCGTGCAACGCGTCCGTTAACGCGCCCATTGAAGGCAATGGGAACGCGCTTCACTAGCGCGTGCCATGTTCGGCACGCGCTAGCGACGCGCCGGTGTTTCCTGGCGCGCCGCGGACGCTGCAAGCAGCGTCCGAGGCGCGCCCGCGGTCCGTTCCCCGCTCTCGCAGATCGGGGATCTGCGAGAGCGGGGACGTTACCGCGACCCCGACCGCAGCCCCATAGAAAACATTGCGTTAGCGCAATCCGCTAGCGCTAAACGGATTGCACTAACGCAATGTGACCCTAGCCTAACACTTGTCATTTTGACCTCACATCTGTCATTTTCCGATCACTCCACTATTTTCCCTCACTCCTCTCATTTTGCACACACACCTTTTCATTTTCACCTCACACCCCTCATTTTCACCTCAGTATATACATGTTTGTCATCTCCCTTATATATAGTATACACCTGTATGTCATCTCCTGTATATAGTATATACCTGTATGTCATCTCCTATATATAGCATATACCTGTATGTCATCTCCTCCTGTATATAGTATATACCTGTAGGTCATATGCTCCTGTATATAGTATATACCTGTGTGTCATCTCCTCCTGTATATAGTATATACCTGTGTGTCATCTCTCCTGTATATAGTATATATCTGTGTGTCATCTCCCCTGTATATAGTATATACCTGTGTGTCATCTCCTCCTGAATTAGACCTCGTTCACACGTTATTTGGTCAGTATTTTTACCTCAGTATTTGTAAGCTAAATTGGCAGCCTGATAAATCCCCAGCCAACAGGAAGCCCTCCCCCTGGCAGTATATATTAGCTCACACATACACCTAATAGACAGGTCATGTGACTGACAGCTGCCGTATTTCCTATATGGTAATTTGTTGCTCTTGTAGTTTGCTTATTAATCAGATTTTTATTTTTGAAGGATAATACCAGACTTGTGTGTGTTTTAGGGCGAGTTTCGTGTGTCAAGTTGTGTGTGCTGAGTTTTGTGTGGCGACATGCGTGTAGCAACTTTTTGTGTGTCGAGTTGCATGTGACAGGTTAGTGTAGCAAGTTTTGCGCATGGCGAGTTTTGCGTGTGGCGAGTTTTATGTGTGATGCCTTTTGAGTATGTGCAAGTTTTGTGTGAGGCAACTTTTGCATGTGTTGCAACTTTTGTGCATGTAGCAATTTTTCCGCAGGTGCAAGTTTTGCGTGTGGTGAGTTTTGCACGTGTGGCGAGTTTTGCGTGAGCCTAGTTTTGCATGTGGCGAGTTTTGCGCGTGGCGAGTTTTGAGCGGCGACTTTTGTGTTTCGACTTTTATGTGGCACGGTTGGTGTATGTGTGGTGAAATGTGTGCTGAGGGTGGTATATGTGTTCAAGCACGTGGTAGTGTGTGGCGCATTTTGTGTGCGTGTTCATATCCCCGTGTGTGGTGAGCATCCCATGTCGGGGCCCCACCTTAGCAACTGTACGGTATATACTCTTTGGCGCCATCGCTCTCATTCTTTAAGTCCCCCTTGTTCACATCTGGCAGCTGTCAATTTGCCTCCAACACTTTTCCTTTCACTTTTTTCCCCATTATGTAGGTAGGGGCAAATTTGTTTGGTGAATTGGAAAGCGTGGGGTTAAAATTTCACCTCACAACATAGCCTATGACGCTCTCGGGTCCAGACGTGTGACTGTGCAAAATTTTGTGGCTGTAGCTGCGACGCCTCCAACACTTTTCCTTTCACTTTTTCCCCATTATGTAGATAGGGGCAAAATTGTTTGGTGAATTGGAAAGCGCGGGGTTAAAATTTCACCTCACAACATAGCCTATGACGCTCTTGGGGTCCAGACGTGTGACTGTGCAAAATTTTGTGGCTGTAGCTGCGACGGTTCAGATGCCAATCCCGGACATACATACATACATACACACACACATTCAGCTTTATATATTACGGTATATGGGGGGTGATTTGAACTTTTATATATTTTTAAATATTTTTAAAAACATTTTTTTCACTAGCTTCAATATGTGTGTAGCAGAAATGCTCATTTGCTATGAGTGCCAACCGCTTCCGGCACGATCACATTAAGGCTGCTTTCACACATCAGGTTTTTTGTTTCAGGCGAATTCTGGCTCTTCCGCCAAAAAACGGAGAAACCGGATCCAGCTTTTCCCCCGTTGAATATTATTGGCGCCGGATGGCCCAGCGTTCCTTCCGGTCTGATGCCGGATCCGGCGTTGAGTTGATTCCGGCATCTGGAAAAAACGTCTACTGTAACGTTTTTTGTCTCCGCCGGAAAGGCCGGATCCGTCCTTTCCGGCTTTTTGCAACAATGCATGTCTATGGGCGCCGGATTCAGAAAAAGTCGGATCCGGCGGCCGTATCCGTCTTTTTACACTGAGCATGCTCAAAAACCTATGGTCAGCCCCCTGGACTATATATAAATAATCTTTATTTTTAATAATCTTTATTTTTATATAGCGCTAACATATTCCGCAGCGCTTTACAGTTTGCACACATTATCATCACTGTCCCCGATTGGGCTCACAATCTAGAATTCCTATCAGTATGTCTTTGGAATGTGGGAGGAAACCGGAGTGCCCGGAGGAAACCCACGCAAACACGGAGAGAACATACAAACTCTTTGCAGATGTTGTCCTGGGTGGGATTAGAACCCAGGACCCCAGCGCTGCAAGGCTGTAGTGCTAACCACTGCGCCACCGTGCTGCCCTATATAAAGCAGGGCCATGAGGCCTTCATCCATTTCCAGCCCAAAAGCAGAAGAGCCAACACCCTGCCAAGACGGAAGGAGCCAGAAACCTGCCAGAGAGCTTGTGCCAGAGAGCCAGCCACAGAGCCGAGAGCCTGCCAGGGAGCCGAGAGCCAGCCACAGAGCAGAGAGCCGAGAGCCAGCCACAGAGCCGAGAGCCTGCCACAGAGCCAAGAGCCTGCCAGAGAGCCGAGAGCCAGCCACAGAGCAGAGAGCCTGCCAGAGAGCCAGCCACAGAGCCGAGAGCCTGCCACAGAGCCGAGAGCCAGCCACAGAGCTGAGAGCCAGCCACAGAGCCGAGAGCCAAGAGCCTGCCACAGAGCCGAGAGCCTGTCAGAGAGCCAAGAGCCTGCAGCCATGTCTTCGGGGAGCCCTCCTCCTCGTCAACGCACCGAGGTAAATATGAACCTAAGGTGTGTGTGTGAGTGTATCTATAATGTATTTTTTTATCTTTCATCGTAGGAAGCTGATGAGGCTGATGCCCCAGTAGAAGAGGTGCTCCCCAAAGAAGAGGGAAGGGGTGGAGAAACACACGGAGAGGGCTCACAACTGGTATGTATCTGTCATGTATTGCGGCAACACACCCTACACTACACACAAAACATAACACTAGATCCTTACAACAAAACACATACAGTGGGGCAAAAAAGTATTTAGTCAGTCATCAATAGTGCAAGTTCCACCACTTAAAAAGATGAGAGGCGTCTGTAATTTACATCATAGGTAGACCTCAACTATGGGAGACAAACTGAGAAAAAAAAATCCAGAAAATCACATTGTCTGTTTTTTTAACATTTTATTTGCATATTATGGTGGAAAATAAGTATTTGGTCAGAAACAAACAATCAAGATTTCTGGCTCTCACAGACCTGTAACTTCTTCTTTAAGAGTCTCCTCTTTCCTCCACTCATTACCTGTAGTAATGGCACCTGTTTAAACTTGTTATCAGTATAAAAAGACACCTGTGCACACCCTCAAACAGTCTGACTCCAAACTCCACTATGGTGAAGACCAAAGAGCTGTCAAAGGACACCAGAAACAAAATTGTAGCCCTGCACCAGGCTGGGAAGACTGAATCTGCAATAGCCAACCAGCTTGGAGTGAAAAAAATCAACAGTGGGAGCAATAATTAGAAAATGGAAGACATACAAGACCACTGATAATCTCCCTCGATCTGGGGCTCCACGTAAAATCCCACCCCGTGGGGTCAGAATGATCACAAGAACGGTGATCAAAAATCCCAGAACCACGCGGGGGGACCTAGTGAATGAACTGCAGAGAGCTGGGACCAATGTAACAAGGCCTACCATAAGTAACACACTACGCCACCATGGACTCAGATCCTGCAGTGCCAGACGTGTCCCACTGCTTAAGCCAGTACATGTCCGGGCCCGTCTGAAGTTTGCTAGAGAGCATTTGGATGATCCAGAGGAGTTTTGGGAGAATGTCCTATGGTCTGATGAAACCAAACTGGAACTGTTTGGTAGAAACACAACTTGTCGTGTTTGGAGGAAAAAGAATACTGAGTTGCATCCTTCAAACACCATACCTACTGTAAAGCATGGTGGTGGAAACATCATGCTTTGGGGCTGTTTCTCTGCAAAGGGGCCAGGACGACTGATCCGGGTACATGAAAGAATGAATGGGGCCATGTATCGTGAGATTTTGAGTGCAAACCTCCTTCCATCAGCAAGGGTATTGAAGATGAAACGTGGCTGGGTCTTTCAACCTGACAATGATCCAAAGCACACCGCCAGGGCAACGAAGGAGTGGCTTCGTAAGAAGCATTTCAAGGTCCTGGAGTGGCCTAGCCAGTCTCCAGATCTCAACCCTATAGAAAACCTTTGGAGGGAGTTGAAAGTCCGTGTTGCCAAGCAAAAAGCCAAAAACATCACTGCTCTAGAGGAGATCTGCATGGAGGAATGGGCCAACATACCAACAACAGTGTGTGGCAACCTTGTGAAGACTTAGAGAAAACGTTTGACCTCTGTCATTGCCAACAAAGGATATATTGCAAAGTATTGAGATGAAATTTTGTTTCTGACCAAATACTTATTTTCCACCATAATATGCAAATAAAATGTTAAAAAAACAGACAATGTGATTTTCTGGATTTTTTTTTTCTCAGTTTGTCTACCATAGTTGAGGTCTACCTATGATGTAAATTACAGACGCCTCTCATCTTTTTAAGTGGTGGAATTTGCACTATTGCTGACTGACTAAATACTTTTTTGCCCCACTGTAGAAACTGATACTTTCAAACCTCACACAACACATACAAAACATATATATCACATGGCACACAACACATAGAATGGCTACCAACAAGCACATAATTTTTTTTTTTCATTTTTCTTCTAGAGTTCGGAATCTGGTGCCCAAGCAAGAGGTCCTTCCAGTGGCTCCCAGGGTCGTCGGCGTGATTCACGTGGCGGCCGTCGTCGTGTAGGTTTTTTGTTATTTTTTTGGTGGAGGTTAGCAATGTTTCAAATGTGGTGTTAATTTTTTTACCCCTTTTCAAACAGGTTTCACAGTGTGATCTAGATTCGGATGGTGAGGAGGTCGGCCTTGATATTGACCTCCTCATCGATCTTGTCAGAGACAGGGAGCCGTTGTGGAATATGGGTGACCACCGCCATGCTGATCTCTCAGTGACCCGTTGACTCTGGGAGCAAATCTGCTGTGAACTGATACCGAGGTTCGAGGACCTTGATGTTCAGGCCCAGATTCAAGAACGTAAGTATCCTCAGTTTAGTTTTGGTGATGCATTTAAAAATGCTGTTTCTAACCAAGTTGTCTTTCTCCTTTTTTAACAGGTGAGCGGATTGTGAAAAGGTGGCGGTCGATCAGGGATCGCTTTAAGAAGGAGTTCAACAAAGAGATGCGGGCCCCGAGTGGATCTGGAGGACGCAGGAGCACGTACAAATACGCAAGGGCCCTGTCGTTCCTCAGGTCAACGATGGTCACCCGAAGGTAAATATTACCCACCACATGCACTAATGTTTTACATGTCTAACCTCTTTTGCTCTTTCAGCCAGGGCCAGGCAATGTCAGTATATTAATTGTTTGTTTCTCTCTTTTTCCACAGTACCGTTGGAAGCACTCGGGAGCCTGCAGCACAATTGAACCCTTCTGGGGCGATCCCTCAGGAGGCCGCCACTGAGGGACATTTTGACAGTGAGGACACCTCTGCACCTTCCCACTCTGCACCTTCCCACTCTGCACCTTCCCACTCTACTGATCCCTCATCCACGAGCGCTGGAGCATCCTGGCCGGTTCCATTGCATGTAGCTGCTGGTGAGGACATAGTGTTTCCTGTACCCCACCCCTCTGCTGCAGCCACCTCTAGTACACCTGTAGCATCGGGTCGGTTTCGCCAGAGGGGTCAGGTACATAGTTATGCTCCCGAGTTCTTGCACCTGAACGCATCGTTCCAGAACTGTCTGAAAGTTTTGTCCGAGCAAATGGCTGCAGGATTCAATTTCATAAATAAAAGTATGCTCGAGATGCATACACTTCTGGTAACGATGCGTTCAGAGGCAAAACAGTCACCGAACAACACTTTTTTTCAGTCGGTGCTTGAGCAAATGGAGACACTATCTACTTCTCAGCAGATGTAAGTAATGGAATCCTGCCAGTCTACTCTATCGCTCATTGCCTCTAGAGCAGATAGTCTTTCCAACCATCCTCCAACTGCCCCCCCTTCCTCCACTGTCCATCACTACAGCCAGTACCATCCTCCTGACCCGTATCGTCAAACTGACCGTGCCCCATCCCGCCCACCTCACCATCATCCACATCGTGCCCCGTCCCAACAGCCACAACACTTTCAGCGTTCCCGTGCCCCTTCCCACCAGCCACACTACCAGCCCCGTGCCCCTTCCCACCATCCACACTACCAGCCTCCCGCACGTGACCCTTCCCACCAGCCACACTACCAGCCTCCCGCCCGTGCCCCTTCCCACCCATATGATGATCCCGACCCATACAACTTCCCATCTACTTCATCCTCGCCTCCTCTCCCTGCCCACTTCCAACAGCCTCTATCACCCTCTTCCCAAACATCTTCTACACACATCACTCCTTCTGCCTCCCAATCCTCACAAAACATTACCTACACCCCTCCATCCTACCAAATTTCTAACCCCAATCCCACTTTCTTGTCCACCCGCTCAATAGCTTTCTCCACTCCTTCACCCCTAACCATAGAACATTCTCCACCACCAACACATTCCTCTCTCCACACTCCCACTGTCGAAGTGTCCCTATCCGACAGTCCCTCCGACAGTATCTCCACCCCGACGTATGAAAACCTTTAGTTACTTTTTTGTTGTTGTTTAATTATGTTAATAAAGCTTTTTGGTTGAAAACTCTCTTGTATTTATTCATTAGGGACAAATAACACTTTTGTTAAACAAGGTTTATTGGTAACAGCAGTACTTTGGGTACAACCCAAACAGATGCACATCTTGGTTCAAAAATAAAATCAAACAGGTACCCAACATTGCTAAAAGGTAAACCCAAACAGGTACGCAACATGGGTAAAAGGTAAAAACCAAACAGGCACACAACATGGGTAAAAGGTAAAAACCAAACTGGTACACAACATGGGTAAAAGGTAAAAACCAAACAGGTACACGACATGGGTAAAAGGTAAAAACCAAACTGGTACACAGCATGGGTAAAGGTAAAAACCAAACTGGTACACAACATGTGTAAAAGGTAAAAACAACAGGTACACAACATGGGTAAAGGTTACAGTTATTACTAGGTACATACAAAATGTTTAAACTCTCTCATCCTGCCAGTGTATTCTTCCTTGGGGTGAAATAAAATATTCTGCAAAGTGATCCCGTATTCTGGAAACTGTGGCAGAACTTCTGTATGTCTGGTTGCTATAATCCGTCAAGGTGGTTTCGGCAGAGTGGTCCTCAATGGAAAGCTGTTCCTTGGATATAACATAATTGTGTAGGACAACACACGCTTTCACGACTTCATCCACAGTGTCTGTCTTCAAGTTAATGGATGTCAAGAGAACTCTCCATTTGGCGGTTAGGATCCCAAACGCACACTCCACCATTCTCCTTGCACGTGTGAGTCTGTAGTTGAAAATTCTTTTAGTATTGGTTAAACCACGGCTGGAGTAGGGTTTCAAAAGATGCTCAGAAAGCTGAAACGCTTCATCCCTAACACATACAAATGGCATTGGTGGCTCAGAGGTTTGAGGCAGTGGTCTTGGGGGGGGAATTGAAAGGTTTGTCCATATAAATGCCGCCCCATAGAAGACCGTTTGAAAACTTGCGAATTATTAGAACAGCCATACGCCCCAATGTCCACCGCTACAAATTTGTAATCCGCATCGGCGATGGCCATCAGCACGATGGAAAAGTACTTCTTGTAGTTGAAATACTGAGATTCAGAACCAGCAGGTTTCACGATATGGATGTGTTTCCTGTCCACCGCACCCAAGCAATTGGGAAACTGGCACACTTCCATGACTGCATTGTGGGATGTGGAATGTATTCTTCATGCAGAGAGTCCCACAGTGCACGGCAAGTGTGCCTCACTATTCCTGATATGGTTGAAATGCCCAGTCTGAATTAAAAATGTAGTGAAGACAGGGATTCTCCAGTTGCTAGGAATCTGTGAAGAAAAGGAAGGCAGAAATTACTGCAAATTCAAAATATCAAAGTGCCCTACAAGAGTTGATTCAAAAAGAATGCTTACCGAAGAGTGACCATCAGACGCTCAGCCGGGGTAATGGAGAATCGGCAATAGGTATCACTCCTTCTTATCAGATGTTCAACCCACTCCACCAATATATCAAAGTTCTCCGCTTTCATCCGAACATAGCTGAAAAACTTGTCAGGGTCACCTCGAAGCTCCATATACAAAGTGGAAAAGACTCCCCGGGTCATTCTCTGTGCCGTGATGGGGTGGATCCACAAACGGCGTCGTCGCAGACGCATGACACGCTGTCTCTCTTCCTCTTTCTCAATAACAATTGCTTTCAATCGATTCGCCTCTGTGATGAAATCCACGTTGTTCTGCAGAATCTTTGCAATAATGCCGTCCATCTTGCTCCTCTCCAAACCATCACAGATGTTAAGAGCTTTACTGTATATATAGTTTTCAGCCGGCCAATCACCTTTTTAGCCTTTCAGGGGCATTTTTTAAAGCCAGATCCGTAAAAAAACGGAAAGAAAACCGGATGGCAACCGGATGAACCGGATCCGGTTTTATCGCCTGATCCGGCTCATCCGGTTGTCATCCGGTTTCTTTAACCCCTTCCCGACCTTTGACGCCACGTAGGCGTCATGAAAGTCGGTGCCGATCGCGTCCCTGCAGATCGGGTGAAAGGGTTAACTCCCATTTCACCCGATCTGCAGGGACAGGGGGAGTGGTAGTTTAGCCCAGGGGTGGTGGCTTCACCCGCCCCCCCCCCCCCCCCCCCGTGGCTACGATCGCTCTGATTGGCTGTTGACAGTGAAACTGCCAATCAGCGATTTGTAATATTTCACCTTTTAAAACTGGTGAAATATTACAATCCAGCCATGGCCGATGCTGCAATATCATCAGCCATGGCTGGAAACACCAATATGCCCCCACCCCACCGATCGCCCCCCCAAGCCACCAATCTGTCCGGTACACTGCTCCGGCTCCCCTCTGTCCTGTGCTCCGCTCCCCCCGTGCTCTTGTCTGCTCCCCCCGTGCTCCAATCACCCCCCCGTGCTCTGATCCAACCCCCCGCGCTCCGATCCACCCCCGTGCTCCGATCCACCCCCAAGTGCTGCGATCCACCCCCCGTGCTCCGATCCACCCCCCGCGCTCCGATCCACCCCCCATGCTCCGATCACCCCCGTGCTCCCTCCCCCCACCCCATCATACTTACCGATCCTCCCGGGGTCTGTCCGTCTTCTCCCTGGGCGCCGCCACCTTCCAAAATGGCGGGCGCATGCGCAGTGCGCCCGCCGAATCTGCCGGACGGCAGATTCGTTCCAAAGTGCATTTTGATCACTGAGATATAACCTATCACAGTGATCAAAATAAAAAAAAATAGTAAATGACCCCCCCCCCATTTGTCACCACCATAGGTAGGGACAATAAAAAAATAAAGAATTTTTTTTTTTCCACTAAGGTTAGAATAGGGTTAGGGTTTCGATATGTGCACACGTATTCTGGTCCTCTGCGGATTTTTCCACTGTGGATTTCATAAATCCGCAGTGCTAAACCGCTGTGGATTTATGGCGGATTTACCACGGTTTTTCTGCACATTTCACTGCAGTTTTACAACTGCGATTTTCTATTGGAGCAGTTGTAAAACCGCTGCGGAATCTGCAGAAAGAAGTGACATGCTGCGGAATGTAAACCGCTGCGTTTCCGTGCAGTTTTTCTGCAGCATGTGTACAGCGATTTTTGTTTCCCATAGGTTTACATTGAACTGTAAACTCATGGGAAACTGCTGCGGATCCGCAGCGTTTTCCGCAGCGTGTGCACATACCTTTAGAATTAGGCTATGTGCACACGGTGCGGATTTGGCTGCGGATTCGCAGCAGTGTTCCATCAAGTTTACAGTACCATGTAAACCTATGGAAAACAAAATCCGCTGTGCCCATGGTGCGGAAAATACAGCGCGGAAACGCTGCGTTGTATTTTCCGCAGCATGTAAATTCTTTGTGCGGATTCCGCAGCGTTTTACACCTGTTCCTCAATAGGAATCTGCAGGTGAAATCCGCACAAAAAACACTGGAAATCCACGGTAAATCCGCAGGTAAAACGCAGTGCCTTTTACCCGCGGATTTTTCAAAAATGATGCTGAAAAATCTCACACGAATCCGCAACGTGGGCACATAGCCTTAGGGTTAGGGTTGGAATTAGGGTTGTGGTTAGGGTTAGGGGTGTGTTGGGGTTAGGGTTGTGGTTAGGGGTGTGTTGCAGTTAGGGTTGTGATTAGGGTTATGGCTACAGTTGGGATTAGAGTTAGGGGTATGTTGGGGTTAGTGTTGGAGGTAGAATTGAGGGGTTTCCACTGTTTAGGCACATCAGGGGTCTCCAAACGCAACCATTGATTCCAGCCAATCTTGTATTCAAAAAGTCAAATGGTGCTCCCTCACTTCCGAGCCCCGACGTGCGCCCAAACAGTGGTTTACCCCCACATATGGGGTACCAGCATACTCAGGACAAACTGCGCAACAATTATTGGGGTCCAATTTGTCCTGTTACCCTTGTGAAAATAAAATTTGCTTGCTAAAACATCATTTTTGAGGAAAGAAAACGTATTTATTATTTTCACGGCTCTGCATTATAAACTTCTGTGAAGCACTTGGGGGTTCAAAGTGCTCACCACACATCTAGATAAGTTCCTTTCGGGGTCTAGTTTCCAAAATGGGGTCACTTGTGGGGCGTTTCTACTGTTTAGCCGCATCAGGGGCTCTGCAAACGCAATGTGACGCCCGCAGAGCATTCCATCAAAGTCTGCATTTCAAAACATCACTACCTCACTTCCGAGCCCCGACATGTGCCCAAACAGTGGTTTACCCCCACATATGGGGTATCAGCGTACTCAGAACAAACTGGACAACAACATTTGAGGTCCAATTTCTCCTAATACCCTTGGCAAAATAGGAAATTCCAGTCTAAAAAATCATTTTTGAGGAAAGAAAAATTATTTTTTATTTTCATGGCTCTGCGTTATAAACTTCTGTGAAGCACCTGGGGGTTTAAAGTGCTCAATATGCATCTAGATAAGTTTCTTGGGGGGTCTAGTTTCCAAAATGGGGTCACTTGTGGGGGAGCTCCAATGTTTAGGCACACAGGGGCTCTCCAAACGCGACATGGTGTCCGCTAACAATTGGAGCTAATTTTCCATTCAAAAAGTCAAATGGCGCGCCTTCCCTTCCGAGCCCTGTCGCGTGCCCAAACAGTGGTTTACCCCCACATATGAGGTATCGGCGTTACTCGGGAGAAATTGCCCAACAAATTTTAGGATCTATTTTATCCTATTGCCCATGTGAAAATTAAAAAATTGAGGCGAAATGAATTTTTTTGTGAAAAAAAAGTACTTTTTCATTTTTACAGATCAATTTGTGAAGCACCTGAGGATTTAACGTGCTCATTAGGCATCTAGATAAGTTCCTTTGGGGGTCTAGTTTCCAAAATGGGGTCACTTGTGGGGGAGCTCCAATGTTTAGGCACACAGGGGCTCTCCAAACGCAACATGGTGTCCGCTAATGATGGAGATAATTTTTCATTCAAAAAGTCAAATGGCGCTCCTTCCCTTTTGAGCCTTACCATGTGCCCAAACAGTGGTTTACCCCCACATGTGAGGTATCGGTGTACTCAGGAGAAATTGCCCAACAAATTTTAGGATCCATTTTATCCTGTTGCCCATGTGAAAATGAAAAAATTGAGGCTAAAAGAATTTTTTTGTGAAAAAAAAGTACTTTTTCATTTTTACAGATCAATTTGTGAAGCAAAGCAAAAAGCAAAGCAAAGTGCTCACTATGCATCTAGATAAGTTCCTTGGGGCGTCTAGTTTCCAAAATGGGGTCACTTGGGGGGGAGCTCCAATTTTTAGGCACACGGGGGCTCTCCAAACGTGACATGGTGTCCGCTAAAGAGTGGAGCCAATTTTTCATTCAAAAAGTCAAATGGCGCTCCTTCCCTTCCAAGCCCTGCCGTGCGCCCAAACAGTGGTTTACCCCCACATATGAGGTATCAGCGTACTCAGGACAAATTGGACAACAACTTACGTGGTTCAGTTTCTCCTTTTACCATTGGGAAAATAAAAAAATTGTTGCTAAAAGATAATTTTTGTGACTAAAAAGTTAAATGTTCATTTTTTCCTTCCATGTTGCTTCTGCTGCTGTGAAGCACCTGAAGGGTTAATAAACTTCTTGAATGTGGTTTTGAGTACCTTGAGGGGTGCATTTTTTAGAATGCTGTCACTTTTGGGTATTTTCAGCCATATAGACCCCTCAAGCTGACTTGAGAAAAAGTGAGAAATCGCTGGTCAAATTTTAACCCTTATAACTTCCTAGCAAAAAAAAATTTTGTTTCCAAAATTGTGCTGATGTAAAGTATACATGTGGGAAATGTTATTTATTAACTATTTTGTGTCACATAACTCTCTGGTTTAACAGAATAAAAATTCAAAATGTGAAAATTGCGAAATTTTCAAAATTTTCGCCAAATTTCCATTTTTATCACAAATAAATGCAGAATTTATTTTACCACTAACATGAAGACCAATATGTCACGAAAAAACAATCTCAGAACCGCTAGGATCCGTTGAAGTGTTCCTGAGTTTTAACCTCATAAAGGGACACTGGTCAGAATTGCAAAAAACGGCCAGGTCATTAAGGTCAAAATAGGCTGGGTCATGAAGGGGTTAAAAAAAACAGATCCGGTGATGCGGCGCGACGCCGGTACCGGCATCCGGCGAAAAACCTGATGTGTGAAAGCAGCCTGAATGCCGCTGTCGGAGACTGACCAGCATTTAACAGGTTAACAGCCACAGGTGGATCGCGATTCCACCCGCGGCTGTTAGGGGCACATGTCATCTGTTCAAAACATCAAGTGCCGGGAAAGATGTGAGCTCAGCGCCGGAGCCCACATCAAAGGGAGAGTCACGACATGCGCCGTATATGTACGGCGCATGTCATGAAGGGTTTAAACAATTTCAACTCGGTAGGTATTTCCCAGCCATGCAATACCCTGTTCCCACAGGTGGACCGCTCTTCAGGTGCGCACTGATCTGTCACACATCGTTCAGTGCACATACACTGCCTTTATTCTCGGCAGCACAGCTCCTGCTTACAGACTCCCAAAAATGTGCAGTCCAGAAGATCGTCACCCAACAAATTGGTGTTTTCCTCATTTGTTGGGTAATTGACAACCTGTGATTACACGATTGTTGGGAAATGTGTGTTCACTGGAAGCCTTGTTTCCCGATAATCTTGCAGTGTACATGAACCATCAGAATGGCAAACTGGACGTACAAATGCTAAAAACACAGATTGCAATCAAGTATTAGTCCTAAGTGACTTGCATCAAGGTTTATGGTCGCTTGTGTCCTGTGTTTAACCCTTTAGTGACAGCCAATTTGGTACTTAATGACCGAGCCAATTTTTACAATTCTGACCACTGTCACTTTATGAGGTTATAACTCTGGAATGCTTCAAAATATTCCGCTGATTCTGAGATTGTTTTTTTCGTGACATATTGTACTTCATGTAAGTGGTGACATTTCTTTGATATTACTTGTGATTACTTCTGAAAAAAACGGAAATATGGCAAATTTTAAAAATTTGGCAATTTTCAAACTTTGAATTTTTATGCCTTTAAATCAGAGAGATATGTCACACAAAATAGTTAATAACTAACATTTCCCACATGTCTACTTTACATCAGCACAATTTTGGAAACAAATTTTTTTTTTTGTTAGGACGTTATAATGGTTAAAAGTTGACCAGCGATTTCTCATTTTTACAACAAAAAATTTAGGGACCATCTCACATTTAAAGTCACTTTGAGGGGTGTACATGACAGAAAATACCAAGACTTGACACCATTCTAAAAACTGCACCCCTCAAAGTGCTCAAAACCACATTCAAGAAGTTTATTAACCCTTGACGTGTTTCACAGCAACTGAAACAATGGGAAAAGAAAAAATTTAACTTTTTTTTGCAAACATTTTACTTCAGAACCAATTTTTTTGTTTTCACAAGTGTAAAAATAGAAAATGAACCACAACCTTTGTTGTGCAATTTCTCCTGAATACGCCGATACCCTATATGTGGGGGTAAACCACTGTTTGGGCGCACGGCAGAGCTTGGAAGAGAAGGAGCGCCGTTTGACTCTTTCAATGGAGAATTGGCTGGAATTGAGATCGGACGCCATGTTGCGTTTGGAGAGCCACTGATGTGCCTTAACAGTGGAAACCCCCCATAAGTGACACCATTTTGGAAACTAGACCCCTTAAGGAACTTATCTAGATGTGTGGTGAGCACTTTGAACCCCCAGGTGCTTCACAGAAGTTTATAACGTAGAGCCGTGAAAATAAAATCAAATTTTTTACACAAAAAAGATCTTTTCGCCCACAAATTTTTATTTTTACAAGGATAACAGGAGAAATTAGACCATGAAGGTTGTTGAGCAATTTCTCCTGAGTATGTTGATACCCCATATGTGGGGGTAAACCGCTGTCTGGGCGCACCGCAGAGCTTGGAAGAGAAGGAGTTCTGTGTGACTTTTTCAATGCAGAATTGGCTGGAATTGAGATTGG
This sequence comes from Ranitomeya imitator, assembly GCF_032444005.1. Lineage (NCBI taxonomy): Eukaryota > Metazoa > Chordata > Amphibia > Anura > Dendrobatidae > Ranitomeya > Ranitomeya imitator. The sequence continues at coordinate 119,485,695 of NC_091283.1, read as the reverse complement.
GCGCCATGTCACGTTTGGAGAACCCCTGATGTGCCTAAACAGTGGAAACCCCCCACAAGTGACCCCATTTTGGAAACTAAACCTGTTCTGTCCTCACTAGCTGAGGCAGGCTCATACATAGCTATACAGTCAGCTAAACCGCTATACCGGGGTCCAATAAGGAGACTGTGGTTGAGTCTGTGCTTTATTAAACGTAGTTGTATATTGATGCGGTGAAACTGTAAACAATGATATACATAGAATCAGTGCATGGTATAGAACAGATACATAATACACATGATATACATTATGCATAACATTTAGAAGGCTAGAAACTGAACGTGGCTGCCCATCCCGGATCACTTTATTAAATCCAGGCACACTATAGCGCAACTAAAGTATCAGATCATTGAACAGGTACCCAGACCCAGGAGAGGCGGGGATCACATCAAATTGCTCAAAATTAGGGAAACTTACTGGATCCACAAACTAGAGACGTTAGCCCCCAAGGGTCTTAATAGGGAGATCAACTGGTTGTTATAATGCCGCCCTAATCATTTCGGTTTTCTTTCCAGATCCGTTGAGTCCACACTCCACTAGGTGAGTTTCTTTTTATTACCTTCTACACACCATAGCCTCCCACCTAGATTCTCTAGCCTTCCATAACTCTGTCCCAGCCTGCCCTCCTCCGTCCTCTGCCCTATTGATATCTATATATGTCTGCTCAATTAAATTCCAGTGCCCTGTGCAAATTATCCCTGTGAGTCCCAACCCCTTCTCATATCCCACCACGGTACCATAGACCATTCTGTGCTCTCCTGTAGCGCCGCCTATTCATCTACGTGTCCTGAGAGTCCTACCCTCATTGAGCTGTGCTCTCCTCTGCGCACGCGCATACACATAGTCCTCCCCTGTTTACATTATGACAGTGTGTTTCCTGGCGCGCCGCGGACGCTGCTTGCAGCGTCCGAGGCGCGCCCGCGGTCCGTTCCCCGCTCTCGCAGATCGGGGATCTGCGAGAGCGGGGACGTTACCGCGACCCCGGGACGCGGCCACATTAAAAACATTGCGTTAGCGCAACCCGCTAGCGCTAAACAGGTTGCACTAACGCAATGTGACCCTAGCCTTAGGTTCATTCCCTTTGGTCATCCTTAGCTCAACTTTGCGGACGTTGCCGTCCTTGCTTGGGAACGTTGCGGTAACTAGACCAAGTGGCCACTGGTTCCGATGAATTTGACAGTCTTTCACAAGAACAAGGTCACCTATGTTCAGATTAGGTTTAGTAGATTGCCACTTCGTCCGTGGCTGCAGGGTAGACAAATATTGTTTGCGCCACCTGTCCCAGAAAGTATTTGCAAGACTTTGTACCTGTCTCCATTGGCGCTTGTAGAGGTCCTTCACGTCGAATCCTCCTGGAGGGGCACTGGACAGTCCTGTTTTCTGGGTAAGTAAAGTAGCTGGAGTCAATAACAAAGGCTCCTCAGGGTCGTTAGGAACTGGAACCAGGGGTCTTGCATTGATTATAGCTGCAGCTTCAGCCATGAAGGTGATTAGGCTTTCGTGGGCAAGCCTCGCTGCTCCTTTACATTTTTCCATGTCACGAGTTCTGGTGGTCCTGAATGAGCGAGCTATATGAGTCAGGCAGGTAATGGCTCGAGTAAGTGACTTCCAACTTGAGAATCTGTCGAACCTGCAATATCCAAGCTGGATAACAGAGGTCATTGTATGTAGTGTAGACACCTGAGGGCGGATTTCAGCATCTGAGTCCTCTCCTACTAGTTCAAAGGTGTCTGGAAAACATTCCTCAATGTACAATAGTTTTGGTCCAGAGAGCCACGTTGTGTTTCCTAGTCGACTTGCGTCAACTGCTCTAGTTGCAAGATCCGCGGGATTCTGATCTGTGAGTATGTAATGCCACTGCTTTGGATGAACTGATCTCCTGATTCGGAACACTCTGTTATTGACATAAACGTAGAATCGCCTGGTTTCGTTGTGGATATATCCCAGGACTACTTTGCTGTCTGAGTAGAACTTGGCCTGTGTCAGGTCGATATCCATTTCGGATGCGATGAACTCTGCTAACTCAATGGCTAAGACTGCGGCACAAAGCTCTAACCTAGGTATAGTGTGCTCTGGTTGTGGTGCGAGTTTGGCCTTTCCCATGACGAAACCAATGTGGCACTGACATTTAGAGTTTACAGTTTTGAGGTAGGCAACAGCGGCAATTGCTTTGACAGAAGCATCTGCAAATACGTACTGTGACAAAACACTCTGGGATCGCCTTTGCTGGGGTCAAAGGACACGTGGTTTGTGCATTGAATCTGAGGCGTACAGCAGGTTTCTGAGCAGGCTGACCTCAGGTCAGATTTATTAACGTGAAAGCAACACAAAAAACAAAACATAAAAATAAATCCTAGCCTGTCCGGCACTAACTAAACAAATACGTTGCTATCTCAACAACTGGGGGGCGTCTCCCACCCAGCTAACATCACACAGATCTTTGAGCAGAGCTCTTCACTCACGTTTGTCTCACACAGGCAGGCAATCTGTGTGCCCCAGGCAGACACAGGAAACACCCAGCTGGTCATCTTTTATTCCTGCAATCATTAACCCATTAGCACCCTGAAGATACTGAGTGGCCTAATTCACATAGGACAAACACCTGGGCGAGATATACCTGCCTCCATCTACCACACCAGCATGAGTCTTACATATCCCCCCCCCCCCTTGCTCAGACCACTCCGGTCGAGCAAGAACACTTTTGAAACAGTGCACTCGGGATAGGGCATCGGCGTTCCCCATCTGCACCCCAGGTCGGTGCTCCACCGTAAAAGAGTAAGCCTGCAGGGCAAGGAACCACCGGGTTACCCGACTATTACGGTCCTTGTGGAGGTGCATCCACTTGAGAGGGGCATGGTCGGTGACCAGCCTAAACTTCCTACCAGCCAGGTAATACTTGAGGGAGTCGAGAGCCCATTTAATGGCTAGGCACTCTTTTTCAACCACCGCATATCTCTGCTCATGTACATTCAGTTTCCGACTGAGATAGAGGACCGGGTGTTCGACTCCGTCCCTCACCTGGGAAAGTACAGCTCCGACACCAGTATCAGAGGCATCAGTTTGTACCACAAACTCGCTGCTGAAATCAGGAGTCACTAGTACGGGCTGAGAGCACAAAGCCCGTTTCAGGCTGTGGAAGGCCTCTTCAGCAGCTGAGGTCCATTTTACCATGACGGAACCCTTCCCCTTGGTAAGATCCGTCAAGGGAGTAGCCATGGCTGCAAAATTGGGTATGAACCGGCGATAATAGCCGGCAATCCCCAGGAAAGCCTGCACTTGTTTCTTGTTCACTGGTTGTGGCCAGCCCTGAATTGCCTGTATTTTGTCGATCTGGGGTTTAACCACTCCTCGGCCAATCACGTAGCCCAAGTATCGGGCTTCTTCAAGCCCGATGTGGCATTTCTTGGGGTTTGCCGTTAAACCTGCATCTCGCAGGTCATCAATCACCGCTTGTACCTTCTGGAGATGAGTTTCCCAGTCCATGCTGTAAATTACGATGTCATCCAGGTAGGCAGAAGCGTACTGTCTGTGAGGCCTCAAGACTCGATCCATCAATCTCTGGAACGTTGCGGGAGCTCCGTGAAGTCCAAACGGCATATAGACATACTGGAACAGACCTTCCGGTGTAGCAAATGCCGTCTTCTCTCTGGCCGCCTCGGCCAGAGGAATCTGCCAGTACCCCTTTGTTAAATCCAGGGTCGTAATGTATCGGGCTTTACCAAGCCGGTCGATCAACTCATCGACCCGGGGCATAGGGTACGCATCAAATTTAGAAACTGCATTCAGTTTCCTAAAGTCATTACAAAACCGGATGGAGCCATCCGGTTTAGGTATCAACACAATTGGACTGGACCAGGCGCTGTGTGACTCCTCAATGACTCCTAAGTCCAACATTGCCATCACTTCCCGGGAGACGGCTTCACGGCGGGCTTCCGGAATCCGGTAGGGCTTCACATGAACAGTGACGCCAGGCTCTGTGACAATCTCATGTTTCACCAACTTAGTCCGGCCAGGTTTTTCGGAGAAAAACTGTCGGTTCTGTAACAAAAATTGCTTAACCTCAGATTTTTGTCGTTCTGAGAGAGTCTCAGCAACCTGCACCTCTGGTACAGTAGGTGAACAAACCGGACGGGGCAGATCCGCCGTTAGGGCAGAGCGGTCTTTCCAGGATTTTATCAGATTCACATGATAAATCTGTTCCGGTTTTCTCTTACCCGGCTGGTACACTTTATAGTTCACTTCACCAACTCTTTCTCGGACCTCAAATGGGCCCTGCCATTTCGCCAGGAATTTACTATCCACCGTAGGGATTAGGACCAACACCCTATCGCCGGGTGCAAATGTACGGACCTTAGCGCCTCTATCATAACTTTGCCTCTGGGCTCCCTGGGCCTGTAACATATGGTCCCTAACAATGGGCATGACAGCGGCAATACGATCCTGCATTTGTGTTACATGGTCGATCACCGTTTTAAAGGGAGTGACTTGACCTTCCCAGGTTTCTTTTGCGACGTCCAGCAGTCCCCGGGGACGACGGGCGTACAACAGTTCGAAAGGCGAAAACCCTGTGGAAGACTGGGGAACTTCCCTAATGGCAAACAGCAAATAGGGTAACAAGTAATCCCAGTTCTTCCCATCTTTGTCTATCGCCTTCCGGAGCATCTGTTTTAAGGTTTTGTTGAAGCGCTCAACCAGGCCATCTGTTTGAGGGTGATAGACAGACGTACGCAACGGGTCTATTTGTAAGAGCCTGCAGAGCTCCTTCATTACCCTCGACATAAAGGGAGTCCCCTGGTCGGTGAGTATCTGTTTTGGAATTCCCACCCGACTAAACACTTGTACCAATTCCTTGGCGATCGTCTTGGTAGCTGTGTTACGCAAAGGGACGGCTTCCGGGTAACGAGTGGCATAGTCCACGATGACGAGGATATGTTGGTGCCCACGTGCGGATCGGGGAAGGGGCCCAACCAAATCCATCCCAATTCTCTCAAAAGGGACCCCGATGATAGGAAGGGGTACCAAAGGGCTACGGAACTGAGATTTAGGGGCCGCGATTTGGCACTCTGGACAGGACTCACAATAGTTACGCACATCACAATGTATTCCAGGCCACACAAAACAATGCAATATCCTTTCTGTGGTTTTCTGTACCCCCAGATGTCCCCCCATTATATGTCCGTGGGCCAAATCCAGTACCTTCCGCCGATAAGGTTTGGGTACCACTAACCGTTGCACTGTGTCTTCCCCTTTTTTTTCTACCTGGTAGAGCAAATCATTTTCAAGAACCATATATGGGTACGCTAGCCTAGTGTCAGGTTCTACGGGTACCCCATCTATCATTTTTACATTTTTCCTAGCCGGAGTCAGGGTAGGATCTTTCATTTGCTCGCTGTGGAAGTCATCCACCTGGACTCCCAAATCTGGCAGGCAGGGTGCCGGATGGCTGTCTGCCTCCGCCTCTCGCTGAAGTTCCTCAGTTTCCTCTGTTTCCCCCGCCATGACGGAGAAGGGGTACTGAAGGTTAGATTCACTAACCTCCCCAGCAACATCTTCCTGTGGGGTCTCCTCTAGGGACTCGGGACCTCCAGATGGCATGGGAGAAGATTCACGGGTACAGCTACCGTGAAGGAGCAACTGATTCTCCCACAACTGCCAGAAATAGGGAAAATCCCTGCCCAGGATTACATCATGTAACAATGCGGGAACGAGTCCCACTTTGTGCTGCACTGACCCATAGGGAGTAGAAACCCATATGACCGCTGTTAAGTACGAGCGGGTGTCACCATGCACACACGTCACAGAAAACTTGTCAGACGGACCAGACGGAAGTGCCACTAGACTAGCTTTCACCAGAGTCACCACACTTCCAGAGTCTAGTAATGCCACAACATTTTTCCCATCAACAGATAATTCACACAGGTGTTTCACTGTATCATTTTGACCCGCATTCACACTCACTAGCTGTGTAACCAAAGACATGCGTTTTCTAGAGTCTATAACGTCGCACTGCATGGGTTCAGCGGTAACAGGACAGTTCGCAGAAACATGACCCTTCTCATGGCAGCGGAAACACCTAACAGGTCCCCTACTGAGACCACCGTCCAATACTCTTGGTCTCGGAGTGCGAGCAGTCCCGGGCTCCTCCCCCACAGTTTTAAGCGATTTTCCTTCACCCGTGGTCCCTGGAACAGTCTTACCGGTTCCACGAGGAGGAGGCACAGACCGGGGTTTGGCGGTGTCGTCGGGAAGTCCTTCTGCCACGGAATAACGCTCGACCAACTCCACAAGTTGATCCGCTGTCGTGGGATTTCCTTGGCTTACCCACCTTTTCAGCGCTGGGGGTAGTACTCTCAGGTACTTGTCCAGGACAACCCGCTGGATTATTTCGGGTATTGTCAGTACCTCGGGTTGCAGCCATTTCTTTGTCAGGTAGATCAGGTCGAACATCTGAGACCGCGCTGGTTTATCTTGCTGGTATGTCCACTGATGTACCCTCTGTGCACGGACAGCCGTCGTCACACCCAGCCGGGCCAGGATCTCAGCTTTCAGTTTCTCAAAGTCCTGAGCGACCTCCGGGTCCAAATCATGGTAAGCTTTTTGGGCCTCGCCGGAGAGAAACGGGGCAATCAAATCGGCCCATCGTGCCTTCGGCCACTTCTCTCTCAATGCCGTCCGCTCAAACGTTGTCAGGTATGCCTCGACGTCATCTTCTGCAGTCAGCTTTTGCCAGTATCGACTCACATGGATCCTTCTGGACTCTGCTTCCGGGTCAGCGTCAGGCATGCTCACCAGGCGCTGCGCCACCTGTTGGAGAAGTTGGCGGTCTGCAACCGTCATGTCCACTAACTCCTTCAGCTGTGCGGCCATCAAGCGATTAGCTTCGTGCTGTGCGGCAGTGGCCTGCTGCTGTACGGCAGTGGACTGTACTAAGGCTTTCACCACGTCTTCCATGCTGTCGCCTGTGCCACGGTATGCCCGCGTTCTCCACCACAATGTGACAAAACACTCTGGGATCGCCTTTGCTGGGGTCAAAGGACACGTGGTTTGTGCATTGAATCTGAGGCGTACAGCAGGTTTCTGAGCAGGCTGACCTCAGGTCAGATTTATTAACGTGAAAGCAACACAAAAAACAAAACATAAAAATAAATCCTAGCCTGTCCGGCACTAACTAAACAAATACGTTGCTATCTCAACAACTGGGGGGCTTCTCCCACCCAGCTAACATCACACAGATCTTTGAGCAGAGCTCTTCACTCACGTTTGTCTCACACAGGCAGGCAATCTGTGTGCCCCAGGCAGACACTGGAAACACCCAGCTGGTCATCTTTTATTCCTGCAATCATTAACCCATTAGCACCCTGAAGATACTGAGTGGCCTAATTCACATAGGACAAACACCTGGGCGAGATATACCTGCCTCCATCTACCACACCAGCATGAGTCTTACAGTACAGTCTTTGGCTCTGTATCTCAGTAGATGGCACAGGGGTGTACGGTCTTGGCACATGCAGGTTGGAGAGTGCCGCTAACGAGTTCTTCCACTCTTCCCACTGGATCCTCTTATCAGATGGCAGAGGTGCATCCCAGTCAGATGTTTCCCTAGTTAAGTCTCTTAGTAGGGCCTTGCCTTGTATACAGGTCCTTCTCAAAAAATTAGCATATAGTGTTAAATTTCATTATTTACCATAATGTAATGATTACAATTAAACTTTCATATACAGGTCCTTCTCAAAAAATTAGCATATAGTGTTAAATTTCATTATTTACCATAATGTAATGATTACAATTAAACTTTCATATATTATAGATTCATTATCCACCAACTGAAATTTGTCAGGTCTTTTATTGTTTTAATACTGATGATTTTGGCATACAACTCCTGATAACCCAAAAACCTGTCTCAATAAATTAGCATATTTCACCCATCCAATCAAATAAAAGTGTTTTTTAATAACAAACAAAAAAACCAACAAATAATGATGTTCAGTTATGCACTCAATACTTGGTCGGGAATCCTTTGGCAGAAATGACTGCTTCAATGCGGCGTGGCATGGAGGCAATCAGCCTGTGACACTGCTGAGATGTTATGGAGGCCCAGGATGCTTCAATAGCGGCCTTAAGCTCATCCAGAGTGTTGGGTCTTGCGTCTCTCAACTTTCTCTTCACAATATCCCACAGATTCTCTATGGGGTTCAGGTCAGGAGAGTTGGCAGGCCAAATGAGCACAGTAATACCATGGTCAGTAAACCATTTACCAGTGGTTTTGGCACTGTGAGCAGGTGCCAGGTCGTGCTGAAAAATGAAATCTTCATCTCCATAAAGCATTTCAGCCGATGGAAGCATGAAGTGCTCCAAAATCTCCTGATAGCTAGCTGCATTGACCCTGCCCTTGATGAAACACAGTGGACCAACACCAGCAGCTGACATGGCACCCCACACCATCACTGACTGTGGGTACTTGACACTGGACTTCAGGCATTTTGGCATTTCCTTCTCCCCAGTCTTCCTCCAGACTCTGGCACCTTGATTTCCGAATGACATGCAAAATTTGCTTTCATCAGAAAAAAGTACTTGGGACCACTTAGCAACAGTCCAGTGCTGCTTCTCTGTAGCTCAAAAGTGGCTTTACCTGGGGAATGCGGCACCTGTAGCCCATTTCCTGCACACGCCTGTGCACGGTGGCTCTGGATGTTTCCACACCAGACTCAGTCCACTGCTTCCTCAGGTTCCCCAAGGTCTGGAATCGGTCCTTCTCCACAATCTTCCTCAGGGTCCGGTCTCCTCTTCTCGTTGTACAGTGTTTTCTGCCACATTGTTTCCTTCCAACAGACTTACCATTGAGGTGCCTTGATACAGCACTCTGGGAACAGCCTATTTGTTGAGAAATTTCTTTCTGGGTCTTACCCTCTTGCTTGAGGGTGTCAATGATGGCCTTCTTGACATCTGTCAGGTCGCTAGTCTTACCCATGATGGGGGTTTTGAGTAATGAACCAGGCAGGGAGTTTATAAAAGCCTCAGGTATCTTTTGCATGTGTTTAGAGTTAATTAGTTGATTCAGAAGATTAGGGTAATAGGTCGTTTAGAGAACCTTTTCTTGATATGCTAATTTATTGAGACAGGTTTTTTGGGTTATCAGGAGTTGTATGCCAAAATCATCAGTATTAAAACAATAAAAGACCTGACAAATTTCAGTTGGTGGATAATGAATCTATAATATATGAAAGTTTAATTGTAATCATTACATTATGGTAAATAATGAAATTTAACACTATATGCTAATTTTTTGAGAAGGACCTGTATTATAGATTTATTATCCACCAACTGAAATTTGTCAGGTCTTTTATTGTTTTAATACTGATGATTTTGGCATACAACTCCTGATAACCCAAAAAACCTGTCTCAATAAATTAGCATATCAAGAAAAGGTTCTCTAAACGACCTATTACCCTAATCTTCTGAATCAACTAATTAACTCTAAACACATGCAAAAGATACCTGAGGCTTTTATAAACTCCCTGCCTGGTTCATTACTCAAAACCCCCATCATGGGTAAGACTAGCGACCTGACAGATGTCAAGAAGGCCATCATTGACACCCTCAAGCAAGAGGGTAAGACCCAGAAAGAAATTTCTCAACACATAGGCTGTTCCCAGAGTGCTGTATCAAGGCACCTCAATGGTAAGTCTGTTGGAAGGAAACAATGTGGAAGAAAACGCTGTACAACGAGAAGAGGAGACCGGACCCTGAGGAAGATTGTGGAGAAGGACCGATTCCAGACCTTGGGGAACCTGAGGAAGCAGTGGACTGAGTCTGGTGTGGAAACATCCAGAGCCACCGTGCACAGGCGTGTGCAGGAAATGGGCTACAGAGAAGCAGCACTGGACTGTTGCTAAGTGGTCCCAAGTACTTTTTTCTGATGAAAGCAAATTTTGCATGTCATTCGGAAATCAAGGTGCCAGAGTCTGGAGGAAGACTGGGGAGAAGGAAATGCCAAAATGCCTGAAGTCCAGTGTCAAGTACCCACAGTCAGTGATGGTGTGGGGTGCCATGTCAGCTGCTGGTGTTGGTCCACTGTGTTTCATCAAGGGCAGGGTCAATGCAGCTAGCTATCAGGAGATTTTGGAGCACTTCATGCTTCCATCGGCTGAAATGCTTTATGGAGATGAAGATTTCATTTTTCAGCACGACCTGGCACCTGCTCACAGTGCCAAAACCACTGGTAAATGGTTTACTGACCATGGTATTACTGTGCTCAATTGGCCTGCCAACTCTCCTGACCTGAACCCCATAGAGAATCTGTGGGATATTGTGAAGAGAAAGTTGAGAGACGCAAGACCCAACACTCTGGATGAGCTTAAGGCCGCTATTGAAGCATCCTGGGCCTCCATAACATCTCAGCAGTGTCACAGGCTGATTGCCTCCATGCCACGCCGCATTGAAGCAGTCATTTCTGCCAAAGGATTCCTGACCAAGTATTGAGTGCATAACTGAACATTATTATTTGATGGTTTTTTTGTTTGTTATTAAAAAACACTTTTATTTGATTGGATGGGTGAAATATGCTAATTTATTGAGACAGGTTTTTTGGGTTATCAGGAGTTGTATGCCAAAATCATCAGTATTAAAACAATAAAAGACCTGACAAATTTCAGTTGGTGGATAATGAATCTATAATATATGAAAGTTTAATTGTAATCATTACATTATGGTAAATAATGAAATTTAACACTATATGCTAATTTTTTGAGAAGGACCTGTAGTAACAGGAGCTGCGAAACCCGAAGGGTCGTACAGACTGTTGATGGTACACAGGACGCCTCTACGTGTGAAAGGCCTTTCTTCCTGGCTGACATGAAAGGTGAAAGTGTCTGATTGTAGATTCCAGAGAAGCCCGAGGCTGCGTTGCATTGGGGCGGGGTCTGACCCCAGGTCCAGGTCTCTGAGACCATTACATAGGTCCTGAGATGGGAACGCTTGCATGAGTTCTTGGCTGTTTGAGGCTATTTTATGAAGCCTAAGGTTCGAGCAGGCAAGCATGTCCTGAGCTCTCCTGAGAAGACTGATGGCAGTCTCATTTGAAGGCATGGCTTTTAGACAGTCGTCGACATAAAAGTCCTTTTCTATGAATTGTCTGACATCTGCTCCGTATTCTGCTTCTCCTTCCTGAGCCGACCTTTTAAGTCCATAAATGGCGACTGCAGGTGAAGGACTGTTGCCAAAGATGTGCACTCTCATGCAATACTCTGTGACTTCTTTGGTAGGATCATTGTCTCTGTACCAGAAGAATCTTAGGAAGTTCCTGTCTCTCTCTCACAAGAAAACAATTGAACATTTGCTGGATGTCAGCGATAAAGGCAATGGAATCCTTACGGAAGCGCATAAGTACACCCAGTAGTTTGTTATTGAGGTCTGGTCCTGTCAGCAGAACGTCATTCAGGGAGACATCATTAAATTTAGCACTGGAATCAAACACGACTCTGATCTGGCCTGGTTTTTTAGGGTGGTATACTCCGAACATGGGTAGGAACCAGCATTCTTCAGAGTCTTTGAGAGTGGGAGCTAGTTCTGCGTGACGGTTTTCAAAAATCTTTGACATGAAGGGGAAAAGGTGATCTTTCATCTCTGGTTTCTTTTGCAGATTACGTTTGAGAGAGGAGAAACGTTGTAATGCCTGATTTCTGTTGTTCGGTAGACGTGGTCTGTGGGTTTTGAAGGGAAGAGGTGCGACCCAGCTGTTGGTCTCATCTTTAACGAGTCCCTTGTCCATTACCTCTAAGAACAACTTGTCCTCTACCGACATTGCCACTTGGTTGTCCTGCTTAGTTCTCTGGAAGACTGTGCAGCCTAACTGCTCCTCATAGCTTCCCGACACTATATTGCTGTCGTGAGTAAAGTCTATTAGATGGTTGGGCAGTTGGATGCTGTGTGGCAGTTCCCTGACATGGAACTCATTGTTACAAGGTTGAAACAGAAGGCCAGAAGATGGGCCTTGCATGCGTCCCAAACATACGTTGCCAATTATGACCCATCCTAGGTCTAGCCTTTGGGCATAGGGAGCATTGTGGAGTCCATTGATATGAAGTCTCACTTTATGAACCTGCAGGATATCTCTCCCCAACAGCAGAATTATCTGGGCCTGATGGTCGAGTTCTGGTATAAGGTGTGCTATTCGTTTTAAGTGAGCGTGATGGATTGCTACATCTGGTGTAGGGATTTCAGATCTATTGTCTGGGATCTGGTTACATTCGATGATTGTAGGTAGTGGTAGGCAGAATTGTCCGTCTAAAGACTCGATCTGGTAGTCAGTAGCTTTCCTGCCTGCTGTTGTCACAGTACCTGCACACGTCTTTAAGGAGTAGGGAGTGCTTGGCCCTTTGATGTTGAATAGGTCAAAGAACGTTGATCTAGCCAAGGATCGATTACTTTGATCATCCAAGATAGCATACAGTCTTACAGCTTGGTCTCTATGGCCCTTCGGGTATACTTTGACGAGGCATATTTTTGAACAGGACCTACTGTCTATTGTCCCTTTGCAGACCTCGGTACATTGTGAAGTGATCTCTGGCGTAGCTGTATCAGTGTTCCTTTCCTCCCCGCCATGCTCACTGTCAGCAGGCGTGTTTTGTGTACTCCATGGAGCTGGGCCAGGGTGTAGAGCGGTGTTATGGTCTGTGGTGCCACATTCTGTGCATTTTACACTGACCTTGCAGGCCTTGGCGAGATGAGCTGTGGACGAGCAGCACTTGTAGCAGATACCGTTTTCTTTCAGGAAGCTTCTGCGATCTGGCATAGATTTTCATCTGAAGGCTTTGCATTTCAGGAAAGGATGAGGCTTCTGATGAAGTGGGCACTGCTTGTCAGGGTCCTGCACCTTTGTCTCTGATTGGGAGCAGCCAGCAGACCTGTAATTAGAACCTGAAGAAGAAACATAAGTCTTGTGTACTGCCACAGATGTTCTGCGTGGATTTTCAGGTGGTGACGGTGTGGCATATGGTATTGCAAAGTCAAAGCTGGGATCGTTTCTAATTCTCGCTTGTTGGTGTATGAAGTCTACAAAAACAGAGAAGGGAGGGAATGGAACGCTGTGTTTGTATTTGTACGTGGAACCATGTGTAAGCCACCTCTCCTGTAGATTGTAGGGCAACTTCTGGACTATAGGGTTAACACCTCTGGCTGTGTCGAGAAATGCAAGTCCCTGTAGGTCGTCCTCATATTTGGCAACTTGGACTTCCTTTAGCAAGTCGCTTAGCTCTCTAAGTTTCTGGAGACCTTTGTTAGATATTTTAGGAAAGTCATCGATTCTTTTGAACAAGGCTCTTTCTATTACTTCTGCTGAGCCGTAACACTCATCCAGCCTTTTCCAGATCTCTTTGAGGCCAGTCTCAGGGCGGTTTATATTAATGTCTCTGATCCTTACTGCATGTTTGACTGACTCTTCTCCCAGGTATTTGACTAACAGGTCTATCTCTTCCCTGTGTTGTAGCCCCAAGTCTCTAATGACATTTTGGAAAGAAGCTTTCCAAGCTCTGTAGCCTTCAGCTCGGTCAGTGAATTTCATGAGTCCCTTGGCAACCAGTTCACGTCGTGTGAAGAACTTGGCAAATTCTGTCGTGAACCGGTTGTCAGCAGAGTATACTGGTGATGGGTCGCCCTGATAGTGATGTGAGGTGCGTTCATACCTGTTAGGGTGATCCACGTTGGTTACCTGATGAGGGGCAAGGTAGTCATTAGCAGAGTTGTTTTGCCTCACATTTTCAAGTTTGTTTCTGTCCTGAGCCTCGTGACGACTCTCGCTCACTTCGCTGGAGGTGTCATATTCTGGTTTTGGTACTGGTTCAGGGTTAAAGTTTGGATCAGGAAGGTCATTAACATACTGAGATGTGCGTTGTGGTGAGTCTTGCAGTGGAAACTCCAGACTCGACGTACTGCTTTGGCTATGCAGCTTGGGGTTTTGCGCGGCTTCTAGCGATTCTGCTTCGGCGAGGGCTGCGGCAGCTTCCCTTTTTGCTGCTAGGCTTTCTAAGGCGGCATCCACACGTGCCTTCTCTAACTGCGTCCTTCTCTCTTGGTCGGCTCTCTCATGATCTATGCGTGCTTTCTCTAACTGCGACCTTCTCTCTTCGTCATCTAGGCGTGCTTTTTCTAATTTAAGTTGCATCTCTTGGTCAGCAAAGCTCGCTCGTATTTTGGCGGCTTCAGCATTTGCGCGGGCAATGGCGACCGCGCTGCTGATGGATGTTGTCTTTGAGGAGACGGAAGTAACAGATCTTGTCCTATGCGATTTGTGAGACATGGTGTCTTAGGAAAGTGCTGGGTTGTGCAGAGATTACTGTAGCTGTATTTAGGCTCTGAGTAGCCGGTGACTTGAATCCCACTAGTCGGATGGCTGCCGTTTCACTGTTCTGTCCTCACTATCTGAGGCAGGCTCATACGTAGCTATACAGTCAGTTAAACCGCTGTACCGGGGTCCAATAAGGAGACTGTGGTTGAGTCTGTGCTTTATTAAACGTAGTGGTATATTGATGCGGTGAAACTGTGAACAATGATATACATAGTATCAGTGCATGGTATAGAACAGATACATAATGCACATGATATACATTATGCATAACATTTAGAAGGCTAGAAACTGAACTGGGAGTACAACTGGCTAGGCTAGGCTAATATGGAGCAGAAATATCTATAGGAAGCATAAAGACATACCGGCAATGCAATCGCAAGGGGGATGAAGTGAAGCGTCTTTCCTTGAAGGCAGACTGAGGAAAGTGAAAGGAAAAAATGGAGGCTGAGCTACCATAATGCATTGCAAAGGAGGAGGAGAATGAGACATGGATAATACAAACACAGAAGATTGAACTGCCAACATAACTCTGGCCGCTAGAGGGAGCCAAAGCATCACAAACAAATAAAGGTATGAATATCCATACTGAGAAACCTGCAATTATGCAAACAGATAATAAGGGTAACAATATTAGATGGCGGAGGCAGAACAAAACCCATTAAGGAACTTATCTAGATGTGTGGTGAGCACTTTGAACCCCCAAGTGCTTCACAGAAATTTATAATGTAGAGGTGTGAAAATTAATCCTTTTTTTTCCTCAAAAATGATTTTTTAGCTCGCAATTTTTTATTTTTTTAAGGGTAACAGGAGAAATTGGACCCCAAAATTTGTTGTCCCGTTTGTCCTGAGTACGCTGATACCCCATATGTGGGGGGGGCACTGTTTGGATACCCATCAGGGCTCGGAAGGGAAGTAGTGACGTTTTAAAATGCAGACTTTAATGGAATGGTCTGCGGGCGTCATGTTGCATTTGAAGAGCTCCTGATGTACATAAACAGTAGAAACCCCCCACAAGTGACCTCATTTTTGAAACTAGACCCCTCCCCAAGGAACTTATCTAGATGTGTGGTGAGCACTATGAACCCCCAACTACTTCACAGAAATTTACAACGTAGAGCCATGAAAAAAAAAATCGTATTTTTTCAACAAAAATGATCTCTTCTCCCCCAGATTTTTACTTTGACAAGGGTAACAGGAAAAATTGGACCCCAAAATTTATTGTGCAATTTATGCTGAGTACGCTGATGCCCCATATGTGGTGGGGGGGCACTGTTTGGGCACATGGCAGAGCTCGGAAAGGAAGGTGCCCCGTTTTGGAATGCAGACTTTGATAGAATGGTCTGCGGGCGTTATGTTGCATTTGCAAAGCCCCTGATGTACCTAAACAGTAGAAACCCCCCACAAGTGACCCCATTTTGGAAACTAGACCCCCCAAGGAACTTATCTAGATGTATGGTGAGCACTTTGATCACCCTAGTGCTTCACAGAAGTTTATAGTGCAGAGTCGTGAAAATTATTTATATTTTTTTTCCACAAAAAATGATTTTTTTAGCCCCCAATTTTTTATTTTCCCAAGGGTAACAGGAGAAATTGGACCCCAAAATTTGTTGTCCAATTTGTTCTGAGTACGCTGATGCCCCATATGTGGGGGGGGGGGGCACCACTGTTTGGGCACACATCAGGGCTCGGAAGGGAAGTAGTGACGTTTTAAAATGCAGACTTTGATGGATGGTCTGCGGGTGTTATGTTGCATTTTCAGAGCCCCTGATGTAACAGTAGAAACCCCCCACAAGTGACCCTATTTTGGAAACTAGACCCCCCAAGGAACTTATCTAGATATGTGGTGAGCATTTTGAACGCCCAAGTGCTTCACAGAAGTTTTACGCAGAGCCATGAAAATAAAAAATCATTTTTTCCACACAAAAATGATTTTTTAGCCCTCAATTTTTTTATTTTCGCAAGGGTAACAGGAGAAACTGGACCCCAAAAGTTGTCCAATCAGTCCTGAGTACGCTGATACCCCATATGTGGGGGTAAACCACTGTTTGGGCGCACGGCAGAGCTCAGAAGAGAGGGAGCACCAATTGACTTTTTGAATGCAACATTGGCTGTTGTGTTTGGAGACCCCCTCATCTACCTAAACAGTGGAAACCCCCCAATTCTATCTCCAACCGTAACCCCAACACACCCCTAACGCTAATCCCAACCCAATCCATAACCCTAATCAAAACCCTAACCCCAAAACACCCCTAATCCCAACCCTAACACCAAAACACCCCTAATCCCAAACCTAACCCTAATCAAATCCCTAAACCCAACACACCCATAATCATAATCTCAACCCTAACCTCAAACCTAACCCCAACCCTAACCTTAACCCTAATCCCAAACGTAACCCTAATGCCAACCTTAACCCTAATACCAACCCTATTCCCAACTCTAACCCTAACCTTAGCCCCAACCCTAACTTTAGCACCAACCCTAACTTTAGCCCTAACCCTAATTGGAAAATAGAAATACATTTTTTTTAATTTTATCATTTTTTCCTAACTAAGGGGAGGGGGGGTTATTTACAATTTTTTTTTTATTTCGATCACTGTGATAGGATCTCACAGTGACCAAAATAAAACAAGAGAAAGAATCTTCCTCTGCCGGCCGACACATCACGGTGGGCGCACTGCGCATGTGCCCGCCATTTTCCCGGAGAAAGAAGCCGGCGGCCAGAAGGAGACGCAGGAG
Organism: Ranitomeya imitator; assembly: GCF_032444005.1. NCBI lineage: Eukaryota > Metazoa > Chordata > Amphibia > Anura > Dendrobatidae > Ranitomeya > Ranitomeya imitator. Next base: position 119,468,576 of record NC_091283.1, on the reverse strand, counting down.
GACCCATGGACACCGATAAGTAATAAGTACCCTTAACTGCCACCGTTAAAAGGCGTATCGGCGGTCGTTAAGGGGTTAAAATTCTGCCCATTTGGATTTTTTTGTACTCTGCCTTGTCACAGCATCACCTGTTGTGAGTTCTGTTGTCGGGCTCCCTCCTGTGGTCATGAATGGTACTTCGGCTGGTTCTGTCCATGGACTTTCTCTGGTGGCTGTGGGTGTTTCTGAGTTTCCTTCCTCAGGTGACGAGGTTAATTCGTTAGCTGGCTGCTCTATTTAACTCCACTTAGATCTTTGCTCCAGGCCACCTGTGTTGTGAATTCTGTGGCAGAGCTCCCTCCTGTGGTCACAAGTGGTACTTCGGCTGATTCTCTCTGTGAGCTTCTGTTGGTGGAGGGAAGTGGTACTGCGGCTTCTGAGTTTCATCCCTCAGGTGATCTGGTGAGGTCGTTAGGTGCTTCTCTACTTAACTCCACCTAATGCTTTGATCCTGGCTTCCTGTCAATGTTCCAGTGTTGGACTTGCTTTTCCCTGGATAATTCCTGTGGCCTGCTGCTCTGCATAGCTAAGTTCTTCTTTGCTATTTGTTTGCTATTTTTTCTGTCCAGCTTGTCTAATTTGTTGCTGGAAGCTCTGGGACGCAAAGGGTGTACCTCCGTGCCGTTAGTTCGGTACGGAGGGTCTTTTTGCCCCCTTTGCGTGGTTTTCTTTAGGGTTTTGTGTAGACCGCAAAGTTATCTTTCCTATCCTCGCTCTGTTAAGTTAGTCGGGCCTCACTTTGCTGAATCTATTTCATCTCTACGTTTGTCTTTTCATCTTAACTCACAGTCATTATATGTGGGGGGCTGCCTTTTCCTTTGGGGTATTTCTCTGAGGCAAGGTAGGCTTATTTTCTATCTTCAGGCTAGTTAGTTTCTCAGGCTGTGCTGAGTTGCATAGGCAGAGTTAGGCGCAATCCACGGCTGCCTCTAGTGTTGTTTGGAGAGGATTAGGGATTGCGGTCTGCAGAGTTCCCACGTCTCAGAGCTCGTTCTATGATTTTGAGTTATTGTCAGATCACTGTATGTGCTCTGACCGCTATGTCCATTGTGGTACTGAATTGCCTTTCATAACACACCTGTCAATGTTCCAGTATTGGTCTAGTTCTCTCCTGGATCGTTCTTGTGACCAGTCTTCCCAGCAGAAGCTAAGTGACTGCTTGTTTTTCTCTGGTTTGCTATTTTTCTGTCCAGCTTGCTATTTCGATTGTTCTTGCTTGCTGGAAGCTCTGGGACGCAGAGGGAGCGCCTCCGCACCGTGAGTCGGTGCGGAGGGTCTTTTTGCGCCCTCTGCGTGGTCTTTTTGTAGGTTTTTGTGCTGACCGCAAAGTAACCTTTCCTATCCTCGGTCTGTTCAGTAAGTCGGGCCTCACTTTGCTAAATCTATTTCATCTCTGTGTTTGTATTTTCATCTTTACTCACAGTCATTATATGTGGGGGGCTGCCTTTTCCTTTGGGGAATTTCTCTGAGGCAAGGTAGGCTTTATTTTTCTATCTTCAGGGCTAGCTAGTTTCTTAGGCTGTGCCGAGTTGCATAGGGAGCGTTAGGCGCAATCCACGGCTATTTCTAGTGTGGTTGATAGGATTAGGGATTGCGGTCAGCAGAGTTCCCACGTCCCAGAGCTCGTCCTATATTATCAGTAACTATCAGGTAATTCCGTGTGCTCTTATCCACCAGGTCCATTATTGTCCTGACCACCAGGTCATAACAATCACCATTATTAGAGGTTACCCGCCCAATGTTGCTGTGTAGCCCTAGATGCGGTGGTAGTTATACTCCACACTACTCATGGGGTTAAGCGTCACCTATCGGACTTGGCTGTGTCAGCCTCACTGCAGAGTGCCACTGGTGATGGCGGTACATGTACAGTACTGAGCTGGGACCATCTCCTGCCCGTGCAGTACATTGCACCATATATGTATGATACACAGTGGTAAAGTCATCTGCTCAGCTTCTGATGGAGGTTTGACTGGCACTGTGCAGAAGCTACACTGTATGGATAATAGTATTGGGACGTACTTCTTAATTGCTGAATTTCCAATTTTTACTAAGTCCCATTGCCACAAGTGTATAAAATCCAGCTCCTCGCCGCGCAGTCTGCCTTTACTAATGTTTGTGAAAGAATGGGTTACTGTACAGAGCTCACTGATGGCAGCGCTGTCCTGTTATAGGAAATCTCAATGATTCTGCAATCCATAACATTTTGGACGATTGTAGCTTCCAACTTTATTGGAACAGTGCACAAAGAAAGGTCCATAAATTCATATTTGGGGGAGTTGGGAAGAACTTGACCTCAACCGCATCCAACACCTTTTTGCAGTCTTGAATGGTACTTTTAATTTATATAATGTCCTGAAAAAAATTCTAAGTGGTGTGAAAATGGTAAAAAAAACATAATTGTCACTATTCATTTTGGATTTGTGGCAGCTCTGGCTCTGCTATAATTTAAAGGGAATCTGTCACCTACTTTTTCATATATAAGCTTCGGCCACCGCCATCAGGGGCTCATCTACAGCATCCTGTAATGCTATAGATAAGCCCCGATATAACCTGAAAGATAAGAAAAACAAGTTAGATTATACTCACCTGGGGGGTGGTCTAGTCCGATGGGCGTCGCGGTCCGGGTCCGGCGCCTCCCATCTTCATATGATGACGTCCTCTTCCTTGCTTCCTGTCGCGGCTCCTGCGCAGGTGTACTGATTTGCTCTGTTGAGGGCAGCGCAAAGTTCTGCAGTGCGCAGGCGCTGGGCTTCTCTGACCTTTCCTGGCACCTGCGCACTGCAGTACTTTACCCTGCCCTCAATAGAGCAAATGAGTACGCCAGCGCAGGAGCTGCGACAGGAAGCAAGGAAGAGGACATCATCGTATGAAGATAAGAGGCGCAGGACCGCCATGCCCATCGGACCGGACCGCCCCCCTCCCCCCCAAGGTGAGTATAATCTAACTTGTTTTTCTTATCTTTCAGGTTACATCGGGGGCTTATCTACAGCAATGCAGAATGCTGTAGATAAGCCCCTAAAGGCTGTGGCCGCAGCTTATATATGAAAAAGTAGGTGACATATTCCCTTTTAATGTAGCTTTTTTTCCTTTCAGGCCAGCAAGTGTTAATGTCAGTTTCCTTGCTGGCAGCTGCTTTGTTGCTAGTCAGCTGATGTGAGTGGCGACCACTCCCACCATCCTTTAAAAAGTCACATGACCCATCAGCTGTCTATCAGTGATATAGTAATCTATGTTGACGAAGCCTAGAGTAAAGAGCTCTGGTTGCAGTGGTGCCTCTGCTGTGTTCCTGGAGTTCCTCAGCTGTGTGGTGCTTTTCAGCGGGGTCAGTGTTATGTTCTATTTTCCCTTTTTCTGTCTGGTTGTTGTCCCTCTTCCTTTGTTCTTCACTATCTGCAGTGGTGAGGCTAGTGTCCTAGCCGGCCAGTGCACTAGCCAGGGAATAATGAGGAGGCAAACATGGTTTAGGCACGTGATTTGAGGACCCACTAAGGGCGTTAGGGAAGTTTAGGGACAGGCACAGGTTGGAGCTCAGGAGGTGCCCCATCCCTTGTTCCCTACTGTGACGGCCTTCCTCTCCCCATTCCATCCTGTTGGTGTAAGTTGATGTCCGCTGGACTTGACCGTATTGGTTTGTGACAATAATTCTGTCATTATTTGTTTTATTTTTTTACAGCTTAGATTTTGTGGTAAAAATTACCTAGAAGTATGATTCTCCAGGTCAGTTCAATTACAGTGATTTATATTACAGGAAAGAAATATATCTTGGTATCGTGTTAGCCAGTAGGTTTAAGTAGGTTGTAAGTGATTTATATTGTCCTTTTTAGATTGTAGTGGTTAAAAAAAATTAACTTGGTGAAAAAAAAAATCATTTTCTAAGACCCAGAACTTTTATTTTTCTGTCTTTTGAGAGCTTGTTTCTATGAGGAGATGCAATTTTTTGTGCCACATACAACATTTTAGTTGCTTTTTACTGTATTTTTTAGTGGTGGTAACAAAAACAATAACAATTCTAGGGTTTTGGTTTTTTTTTTATCCCTGGAAAGGGCTGAGGGTCATATGTATGACTGGGGAGGGCTGAGGGTCATATACAGTGGGGCAAAAAAGTATTTAGTCAGTCAGCAATAGTGCAAGTTCCACCACTTAAAAAGATGAGAGGCGTCTGTAATTTACATCATAGGTAGACCTCAACTATGGGAGACAAACTGAGAAAAAAAAATCCAGAAAATCACATTGTCTGTTTTTTTAACATTTTATTTGCATATTATGGTGGAAAATAAGTATTTGGTCAGAAACAAACAATCAAGATTTCTGGCTCTCACAGACCTGTAACTTCGTCTTTAAGAGTCTTCTCTTTCCTCCACTCATTACCTGTAGTAATGGCACCTGTTTAAACTTGTTATCAGTATAAAAAGACACCTGTGCACACCCTCAAACAGTCTGACTCCAAACTACTCCAAACTACTCCACTATGGTGAAGACCAAAGAGCTGTCAAAGGACACCAGAAACAAAATTGTAGCCCTGCACCAGGCTGGGAAGACTGAATCTGCAATACCCAACCAGCTTGGAGTGAAGAAATCAACAGTGGGAGCAATAATTAGAAAATGGAAGACATACAAGACCACTGATAATCTCCCTCGATCTGGGGCTCCACGCAAAATCCCACCCTGTGGGGTCAGAATGATCACAAGAACAGTGAGCAAAAATCCCAGAACCACGCGGGGGGACCTAGTGAATGAACTGCAGAGAGCTGGGACCAATGTAACAAGGCCTACCATAAGTAACACACTACGCCACCATGGACTCAGATCCTGCAGTGCCAGACGTGTCCCACTGCTTAAGCCAGTACATGTCCGGGCCTGTCTGAAGTTTGCTAGAGAGCATTTGGATGATCCAGAGGAGTTTTGGGAGAATGTCCTATGGTCTGATGAAACCAAACTGGAACTGTTTGGTAGAAACACAACTTGTCGTGTTTGGAGGAAAAAGAATACTGAGTTGCATCCATCAAACACCATACCTACTGTAAAGCATGGTGGTGGAAACATCATGCTTTGGGGCTGTTTCTCTGCAAAGGGGCCAGGACGACTGATCCGGGTACATGAAAGAATGAATGGGGCCATGTATCGTGAGATTTTGAGTGCAAACCTCCTTCCATCAGCAAGGGCATTGAAGATGAAACGTGGCTGGGTCTTTCAACATGACAATGATCCAAAGCACACCGCCAGGGCAACGAAGGAGTGGCTTCGTAAGAAGCATTTCAAGGTCCTGGAGTGGCCTAGCCAGTCTCCAGATCTCAACCCTATAGAAAACCTTTGGAGGGAGTTGAAAGTCCGTGTTGCCAAGCGAAAAGCCAAAAACATCACTGCTCTAGAGGAGATCTGCATGGAGGAATGGGCCAACATACCAACAACAGTGTGTGGCAACCTTGTGAAGACTTACAGAAAACGTTTGACCTCTGTCATTGCCAACAAAGGATATATTACAAAGTATTGAGATGAAATTTTGTTTCTGACCAAATACTTATTTTCCACCATAATATGCAAATAAAATGTTAAAAAAACAGACAAAGTGATTTTCTGGATTTTTTTTTCTCAGTTTGTCTCCCATAGTTGAGGTCTACCTATGATGTAAATTACAGACGCCTCTCATCTTTTTAAGTGGGGGAACTTGCACTATTGCTGACTGACGAAATACTTTTTTGCCCCACTGTATATCACTGAGGAGTCTGGGTGTATATACATCACTGGGGAGGAATGGAGGTCATTGTATCACTGGGGAGGTTGGCTGCAAAGACAACACTGGAGAGCCTCGGGCTCATATACAGTATATCACAAAAGTGAGTACACCCTTCACATTTTTGTAAAAAAAAAATTTATTATATCTTTTTATGGGACAACACTGAAGATATGACACTTTGATCCAATGTAGTCAGTGTACAGCTTGTATAACTAAATTTGGTGTGCCCTCTAAATAAATCACCACAAAGCCATTCATGTCTAAGGCTATGTTCACATTTGCGTTGTGCGGTGCAGCGTCGGCGACGCAACAACGCAAATGTAAACGCATGCACAACGCAGCGTTTTGTGATGCATGCGTTCACTTTTGCATGCTTTTTGGCGCAGAAAAAACTGCATCATGCAGCGTCCTCGGCGCCCTGACGCTTGCGCCACAGTGACGCATGTGTCACAAAACGCAAGAGCAACGCATGTCCATGCGCCCCCATGTTAAATATAGGGGCGCATGACGCATGCGTCGCCGCGGCTGCCCCCGACGCAACGCTAATGTGAACGTAGCCTTAACCAGTGGCAACAAAAGTGAGTACACCCCTAAGTGATAATAGCCAAATTGTGCCGAAAGTTTGAATATTTTGTGTGGCCACCATTATTTTCAAGCACTGCCTTAACTGTCTTGAACGTGGAGGTCACTAGAGCTTCAGAGATTGCTACTGGAATCCTCTTCTATGACAACATCACAGCGCTGGTAGATATTAGAGACCTAGTGCTCCTCCACCTTCCGTTTGAGGATGCCCCACAGATGTTGGGTTTAGGTCTTGAGACGAGCTTGGCCAGTCTAGCATCTTTACCTTCAATTTCTTTAGCAAGGCAGTGGTCTTTTTAGAGGTGTGATTGAGGGCGTTATCATGTTGGAATACTGCACTGAGGCCCGGTTTCCGATGGGAGGGAATCATGCTCTGCTTAAGTATGTTACAGTACATTTTGGCATTCATGGTTCCCTCCATTAACTGTAGCTCCCAACAGCCGGCAACACTCGTGCAGCCTCAAACCATGACGCTCCCACCACCATGCTTGACTGTAGGCAAGACACGCCTTTCTATTCCTCACCTGGTTGTCGCCACACACGCTTGACACCGTCTGAAACAGGACATGGTTACAGTAATCCATATCCTTAGACTGCTTGTCTTCAGCAAAGTGTTTTGGGGCTTTATTGTGCATCACCTTTAGAAGAAGCCTCCTGGGATGACAGCCACGCAGACCAATTTGATGCAGTATCCGGCTTATGGTCTAAGCACTACCAGGTTAACACACCTGCCCTTTAACCCATTCACCCCGAAGCCTGTTTTCACCTTTATGACCAGGCTAAATTTTACGATTCTGACCAGTGCTACTTTATGTGGTTTTAATTCTTGAACGCTTCAACGGATCCGACTGATTCTGTGATTATTTTTCCGTGAGATATTGTACTTCATGATAGTCGTAAAATTTGTTAGATATGACTTGCATTTATTTGTGAAAATATCGGATATTTTATTAAAATTTTGCGATTTTTCAAACATTTAATTTTTATGCACTTAAATCAGAGAGATATATCACACAAAATGGTTAATAAATAAAAGTTTCACATGTCTATTTTATATCAGCCAAAAAGAAAAAGGAAGGCAGCACTCCACAGAATTGTAGTGAAAAAATTTGGATTTTATTCAGACCCACATGGTGTGGCGACCTTTCAGCTCACACTGAGGCCTGTGCACCCACTTATTGGTATTGTGCTGTTCTATTTTTTCTTATATATACTTTATATCAGCACAATTTTTTAAACCTCTTTTACAGGTCACCACCTGACAGCGCCATGGAGGACGTCCTTCTTATCCACAGTGGGACAGGAACCACGAGAGTTTAAAAGGACCCTCCCCCTACTACCCGTCAGTGTTTTTCCTGTCCCATTGGGGATAGGAACGGCGAGAGAACAAGAAGTCTGACCGTTCTGAGCGGGGGGGTATGGATTGAGGGTGCTTGGCTCTCCCCACCGCAAGATACCCGCAGGCTAACACCCCCCCCTGAGGGTCCCTCAGCCTATCAGTGTAGCGCTGCTCCTGATGTGAGGGTTGCTTCCTCCTGTCGGGGGCTCTCGACCCTTACATCGCCCCAAGGTGTACCAGGCTCCGGACCGTCTGCTGATGCCAGCGCATCTCCACCGCGACGTTCGTCACTTCCGGGTTGCGGGCGAAAGAGGTTGGGGCAGCGTGTCCTCCACAGAGGAATACTTCTGGAGCAGGTCGGATGGTGCTGGAGTGCTGCAGCATCACAAGCAGGAGCATATAAGGAAGATAATGGGGGCTAGTGGGGACAGCCAGGTCACAGGCAATCCTCAGGATGGAGGACACCATTAAAACTGACGGGGTAGAAAAGCCAAGGTCACGTAAGTGATTCAGGGTGAGTCCCTTCTAAGCCCCACATAATACAGTCCCACAAAGCAGCTGCATTTGTATTTTGTAGGCTTCCTCCGTGCCAGAGGAGACTGTGAAGAAACTGAGCAAAAATAGGAAGTGCTCTATTTGCGCCCTAAGATTGAAGGATTCCTGGCAGAAACCCCCCTGTGAGGCATCCACCAGCCTGATTGTGGGGGAGGAGCAGGTATCTCATGTCTTAGGGTACCGTCACACACTGCCATTTCGATCGCTACGACGGTACGATTCGTGACGTTCCAGCGATATCGTTACGATATCGCTGTGTCTGACACGCAGCAGCGATCAGGGATCCTGCTGAGAATCGTACGTCGTAGCAGATCGTTTAGAACTTTCTTTCGTCGCTGGATCTCCCGCTGGCATCGCTAGATCGGTGTGTGTGACACCGATCTAGCGATGCGATCTAGCGATGCGTTCGCTTGTAACCAGGGTAAACATCGGGTTACTAAGCGCAGGGCCGCGCTTAGTAACCCGATGTTTACCCTGGTTACAAGCATAAAACTAAAAAAAAAAAACAGCACATACTTACATTCCGGTGTCCGTCAGGTCCCTTGCCGTCTGCTTCCCGCACTCAGTGACTGCCGGCCGTAAAGTGAAAGCAGAGCACAGCGGTGACGTCACCGCTGTGCTGTGCTTTCACTTTCACTTTACGGCCGGCAGTCAGTGAGTGCGGGAAGCAGACGGCAAGGGACCTGACGGACACCTGAATGTAAGTATGTGCTGTTTGTTTTTTTTTACGCTGGTAACCAGGGTAAACATCGGGTTACTAAGCGCGGTCCTGCGCTTAGTAACCCGATGTTTACCCTGGTAACCCGGGGACCTCGGCATCGTTGGTCGCTGGAGAGCTGTCTGTGTGACAGCTCTCCAGCGACCACACTACGATTTACCTACGATCACGGCCAGGTCATATCGCTGGTCGTGATCGTAGGTAAATCGTATAGTGTGACGGTACCCTAACATGAGAGCCATTATTAGAGAGGAAGTTCAGGCCTCTGTATCAGGTCTGGTATTCCCTCAGCCCACACATTCAGAGACCTAGAAATCCAGGAAAAGACCAAGGGAAGATATTTCCTCTTCGGATATGACCCCTTCCGAGTCAGAGCTGGAGGAGGAGGATGAGATAAACAGAGAGCCTCCAGAAAAAGGATGGAGATATTTTTTTTCTTCTGAGGACACAGATGAGCTCTTAGGAGCAGTAAGACAGACTATGGAAGAACCTCAGGCGATTTGTTCAGTACAAGATGAAATGTTTGGGGGGCTACGTTCTCAGACCTCAAATGTCTTCCTGGTGAACTCCCATATCCGGTCTATGATTTTAGACGAATGGGAGGAGGCGGAAAAGAGACTAACGATCCCCAGAGACTTTAGACTTCGCTTACCGTTCGACCTGGAAGAAGTCAAAGAATGGGTAGATATTCCCAGAACAGACATTCCAGTTGCTAAGGTGTCCAAGAGAAGACTCCTCTAATTTAAAGGAGCCTATGGACCGAAAGGCAGATGGGCTCTTAAAAAGAGCCTGGGAAAGTTCAGAGGCAATCATAAGTGCAAATATAGCTATGACATCGGTAGCTCGCTCTATGCATTTGTGGGTAGATGATCTTCAGGATCAACTATCAGCCAAAACTCCTAGGGAAACTATATTGAAAGCCCTTCCCCTTCTAAAATTGGCAGCTGGTTTCCTAGCAGACGCTCTGTGGAGTCGGTCAGATTTGCGGCTAGGAGTCAGTCCCTATCCAACGCAGCCAGAAGAGCAATCTGGCTTAAAAAACTGGTCAGGAGAAATGCACTCTAAAAATAAGTTTTGCTCTATTCCCTTTTCAGGAGGTAGGGTCTTTGGGCCTGTCCTTGATGATATTTTAGAGAAGGCCTCAGATGAGAAGAAGGGGTTTCAGAAGAAAAACCCAAAAGATATTAGCCTTTTCGTAGACCTTGTTATAATCAGAAAACAGATTACAGGGGCAAAGGGAAGCTGGGAAGATGGAGTTATCAGAAAGATGGGGAGATGTTATGAAAGGCAATTCAGTACTACAATGGACATAGCGGTCAGAGCACATACAGTGATCAGACAATAACCCAAAATCATAGAACGAGCTCTGAGACGTGGGAACTCTGCAGACCGCAATCCCTAATCCTCTCCAAACAACACTAGAGGCAGCCGTGGATTGCGCCTAACTCTGCCTATGCAACTCGGCACAGCCTGAGAAACTAACTAGCCTGAAGATAGAAAATAAGCCTACCTTGCCTCAGAGAAATACCCCAAAGGAAAAGGCAGCCCCCCACATATAATGACTGTGAGTTAAGATGAAAAGACAAACGTAGAGATGAAATAGATTCAGCAAAGTGAGGCCCGACTTTCTTAACAGATAGAGGATAGAAAAGGTAACTTTGCGGTCTACACAAAACCCTAAAGAAAACCACGCAAAGGGGGCAAAAATACCCTCCGTACCGAACTAACGGCACGGAGGTACACCCTTTGCGTCCCAGAGCTTCCAGCAACAAATTAGACAAGCTGGACAGAAAAAATAGCAAACAAATAGCAAAGAAGAACTTAGCTATGCAGAGCAGCAGGCCACAGGAACGATCCAGGGAAAAGCAAGTCCAACACTGGAACATTGACAGGAAGCCAGGATCAAAGCATTAGGTGGAGTTAAGTAGAGAAGCACCTAACGACCTCACCAGATCACCTGAGGGAGGAAACTCAGAAGCCGCAGTACCACTTCCCTCCACCAACAGAAGCTCACAGAGAGAATCAGCCGAAGTACCACTTGTGGCCACAGGAGGGAGCTCTGCCACAGAATTCACAACAGGGAGAGCAGAGTCAAGAACAAGGACTTTGGCTTCTCAGGCTCTGGGTCAGGTTTCCGAAGGAAATTATGCCATCAGAGTAGGGGGCCGACTAAGTGAGTTCCTGGAGGGATGGCAGGAGATCGCCACAAGTCCTTGGGTCCTACAGGTTATTTCTCAGGGATACAGAATAGAGTTCATCTCTCTTCACCAAGAAGGATTCCTAATATCCAGCTCCCGTCTAGTTTCAGCTTCCCATATGTGGTTGGATATTCAGGACCTCCTAGAGGTAGCGGCAATTGTTCCAGTACCCCCTCAAGAAGAAGGCAGGGGACATAACTCAAACCTCTTCTCGATACTAAAACCATCGGGAGAGTCCAGGACGATAATAAACCTTAGACATTTAAACAGATGGGAATCTACCACTATCAGTTTCGCTGCCTCTCCTTCTGCCTAGCATCAGCCACCAGGGTTTTTACAAAGCTAATGGTGGAAGTAGTTGCCTAAGAAATGAGAGCATTACGGTAGTCCCTTACTTAGACGATTTTTTGATAGTAGCAGACTCTATAGGTCAGCTCAGAATCAACTGTCAATCTTTGATCTCCACACTTCAGAAACTGGGATGGATTGTAAACTGGTGCAAATCAGATCTAGTACCCAAACCAAGAATAAAATTCTTGGGCGTTATGCTAGACTCAGAAGCAATAATGTCTTTCCTACCGGAAGAAAAACTAACGGGCATAGTGAAGAAAGTTTGTCAATTTGCTCGAAGCTGAGTCTCTATCAGGGACGCAATGAAGGTTTTGGGTCTAATGACGGCCTGCATTACCTGGGTGAACTGGATCCAATTTCATTCTCGGCAGTTACAACAGACGGTTATCGCATCTTGGGACAGAAAGCAAAGTTCACTAAACAGAGTATTAAAGCTGTCCCATCGATTCAGGAAATCCTTGGATTGGTGGACTCTTTCCAGAAATCTCCACGTCAGTGTGGCGTGGCTTCAATCTCTGGAAGTTTCAGTCACGACGGACGCAAATCAGCAAGTCTGGGGAGGACACGTCCAAGGAAGGTACTTCCAGGGACCGTGAAGTCAAAGGGACAGCAGAGAATTCTCAAACTACAGAGAGCTACACGCAGTTTGGAAAGTCTTAGCATCCGCCCAGTCTTTAGTGAAGAACAAACACGTGAAAGTATTCTCAGACAATATAACAGCAGTAGCCTTCCTTCGTCATCAGGGTGGCCCAAGACACAGTGCTACAAGGCCTAGCAGAACGAATCTTCAGATGGGCAGAGAAGTCAGTGCTCTCGATCTCGGCGATACATCTGGAGGGTACCAGAAATCAGGTCGCAGACTTCCTGAGCAGGAAAGAGGTGGCTCCAACAGAATGGGAATTGAACAACGAACTGTTCAACAAGCTATGCCAATGCTGGGGAAACTTGGATGTGGACCTGTTCACAGTCAGGTGGAATGCAAAAGTCAGAACTTTTTACTCCCTGAACCCTCTGGGAGGCCCAGCAGGGATCAGTGCCTTCTCACATCCTTTGAGCAAGGGGCTGCTGTACGCATTCCCTCCCCTAGCAATGATTCCAAGAACTCTCAGGAAGATTTGCGAGGATAGAGCCAGTGTCATTCTCGTGGCGCCCTTCTGGCCGAAAAGGAGTTGGTTCCCCTTACTAAGAAAGCTGTCAGAGGAAGAACCCTTTCCACTACCAAAAAGGGGAGACCTCCTCCACCAAAGTCCAGTTCTACACCAGAACCCAGAAACTCTTCAGTTATCAGCCTGGATCCTGAACGGCAGGTCCTAAGAGCAAAAGGTCTGTCAGATGACGTTATATCTACTCTACAAGCCAGTAAGAAGCCAGGGACTTCCGCAATTTATAAAAAAGATAAAATGGAAAAGATTCTGCAGTTACTGTGGGGAGACGACAGTTGATACTGACCAGCCTGATATTCCCAAGATCCTCGATTTTTATTTTTTTTGCAATCAGGTTTCAGGAAAGGCCTTAGACCTAGTACTCTGAGGGTCCAGGTGGCAGCCCTGAGTGTATTTTATGATTTTCCTTTGTCATCTCACCCTTGGATAAGTCGATTCTACAGAGCAGTTCAGAGACTAAAACCTTTAATAAGAAAATCTGTCCCGCCTTGGGACCTTTATCTAGTCCTTAATGATTTATGCAGACACCCGTATGATCTAGCAGAGGGCCTGGAAATCAGTAGGCTTTCAATTAAAACTGCATTTTTAGTGGTAATTACATCAGCAAAGAGGCTAGGAGAACTACAAGTTTTATCCATTCAGAATCTGTATTTACAGGTATTCGAGGATAGGCTGGTCTTGAGACTTGATCCAGCTTTTCTCCCGAAAGATGTCTCAGATTCAAATATGAATGGTCTTCCCTCTTTTTGCCAACTCCCTAGAAACCAGAAGGAAAGTTTTTACCATAAACAGTACTCAGATACTTAGATTTAATTAGGGCCTGGAGACAGGATAATAACCTATTTGTCCAGTTCAGAGGCCACAATAAGGGGAAACAAGCATCTAAATCGACTATTGCGAGATGGATGAGATCCATAATTAGCTTAGCCTATGAGGCACAGGGAAAAAGTCCCCCAGTTGGTATTAAAGCGCATTCATCTAGAGCCAGGGCCACGTCATGGGCAGGAAAAGGGGGGGCTTCGGCAGAACAGATCTGCAGAGCCGCATCCTGGTCCAGCCTTAGTACCTTCTCTAAACATTATAAGCTAGACGTAGTGTCAACACAGTTAGCTTTCGGCAGAAAGTTGCTTCAGGCAGTAGTCCCACCATAGTACCAACCTCCTTTTGTATTCTCCATGGTGCTGCCAGGTGGTGACCTGGAAAACGGTAATTAGACCTACCGGTAATTGTATTTCTAGGAATCCATCCTGACAGCACTATTAGTTCCCTCCCTACTGTATTATTTTTTTACTAATGTGACGTAACATTTGTATGATAAACTATTTTGATTGAATAAACCTTATTTTTGCATCCATCCAGATGTATTACTTTGAAAAGCACTGAAGGGTGGTGGTGGTGGGGGGTCCTTTTAAACTCCCGTGGGACCTGGCCCACTGTGGATAAGAAGGACGTCCTCCATGGTGCTGTCAGTATTAATTCCTGGAAATACAATTACCGGTAGGTCTAATTACCTTTTTTTTGTTGTTAGGAAGATATAAGGGTTAAAAGTTGAACATCGATTTCTGACCTACGACTTTGAGGATCCTAAATGTCAGAAAATACCCAGAAGTGACAACATTCAAAAACTGCATCCCTCAAGGAGTTTAAAACCACATTCAGGAAGTTTATTAACCCTGCAGGTGCTTCACAGGAATTAATGGAATGTTGAAGGGAAAAATGAACATTTAAGTTTTTTTGGCAAATTTTACTTTAGACCCAATTTTTTTTTATTTATGCAAGGGTAACAGGAAAAATTGGACCCCAAAATTTGTTGTGCAATTTCTCCTGAGGATGCAGATATCCCATATGTGGGGGAAAACCACTGTTATGGCTCATGGCAGAGCTTGGAAGGGAAAAAGCACCATTTTACTTTTTGAATGTAAAATTTGCTTCAATAATTAGCAGACGACATGTCGCATTTGGAGAACCTGTCACGCAGAGTGTGGGAAGACTAAGTGCAACACAAGGAGAAGGAATCCTAAACGCTAGGGGGAGTGGAGACCCTTAAGCAGATCTAATTGCACCCTGCCTCCCCTACCGCCCCTATATTGGTTCCACACCAGTCGACGAGCAGGAACCTAAGCCCTGTATATCAATAGAGCTAGGCCCTGTATAGGGAATGGGGGAGATGTGCACTGGTCAGTCCCCACTGTACACTAAAGAGAAAAAGGGAAACATACAAGGGGAAAGCAACTTAGTTTGAGCAGACTCAGAGAGGTAACACCAAACATCCTCCAACAGCACCAGAGAGGAAGTAAGTCAACTGCTATAGCTCAAGCCTTCACAAGGGAAAAATGTGAATTTTACCTGCAACTCCCTAAAGCAGACTGAGAGTCTGTAAATGCCCATGTCCAGGTGTATCAATTAGAGCCAGAGGGAGGTTGTCACTGGGTCCAAAAGTCAGAAGGATTAAGAAGGTGTCTGTAATGCCAAACAGACCTTTGGCAACCAAATGTAAAGTGACTGTAGCATCTGAGACACCCGTAATAGAGCCCTTGGTGTGCCTAAACTGTGGAAACCACCATAAGTGACCCCATTTTAGAATCTAGACCCCTCAAGGAACGTATCTAGATGTGTGGTGAGTACCCTGAACCCCCAGTTGCTTCATAGAAGTTTATAATGTTGAGCTGTGAAAATAGAAAAAATCACATTTTCCCCACAAAAATGTTTTTTAGTCCCAAATGTTTTATTTTGAAAAAGGGTAGCAGGAAAAAAATAGACCCCAAAATTTGTTGTGCAATTTCTTCTGAGTACGCAGATACCCCATATGTGGGGGGAACTACTGTTGGGCACACTCCAGAGCTCAGAAAGAATGGAGTGACATATTGGAATGCAGATTTTGATAGAATGTTCTGCAGGTGTCATGTCGCGTTTGGAAAGCCCCTGATGTGCTTGAACAGTGGATACCCCCCACAAGTGAACTCATTTTGGAACCTAGACCCCTCAAGGAACTTATCTAGATGTGTGGTGAGAACCTAGAAACCCCAGGTGCTTCACTGAAGTTAATAACGTTGAGCCATGAACAAAAAAAAAATCACAATGTTTTTCCCACAAAAATGTTTTTAGCCCCAATTTTTTTTATTTTAATGGGAAAATGGACCCCAAAATGTGTCGTGCAATTTCTCCTGCATACACCAATACCCCATATGTGGCCAAAAACTACTTTTGTGGCACAGTGCAAAGCTCCGAAGGGAAGAAGCTCCATATTGGAGTTCAGAATTTGCTGGACTGGTTTGAGGGTGCCGTGTTACAGTGGCAGAGCCCCTGAGGTGCCAGAATAGCAGAACCTCTCCATAAGTGACCCCATTTTACAAATTACACCTCTCAATGAATTCATATACAGGTGCAGTGATCATATTGATGTCATAGAATTTTATGCCATTGAGCAGTGAATAAAAAGTAAATGCAATTTTACCACCCAAATTTTGTTTTAGCCCCAGATTTTACATTTTCACACTGGGAAATGGGTAAAGATGACACCAAAAGATATCCCACAATTTCTGCTGAATGTGGAAATATCCCATGGCTTCACAGTAGTGCTTAGCCATATGGCGAGACTCATGAGGGATGGAGGGCTATATGCCTTCTGGAGCGCAAATATTGCTGGAATAGTTTGCGGACTCCATATGCAGAGCGCATAAGTGCTAGAGGAGCAGAATCCCCCCTCATATTTCCGTTAACAGCTGACAGACCTGAGTGGGGACTTTGTTTTTTTGTGGATTGACTTGAAGCTTTTATTGGGAATATTTTACATAACGTTTGGGATCATTTATCCTGCGCTCTACACTGAGCACTTACATCAGAGTTTCCATCTAAATCTCTGAGTAACATGATTCAAATGAAACACTCGAGGGATCCTTTCACTACACTGTGTGCAGAATTATTAGGCAAGTTGTATTTTGATCACGATACTTTTTATACATGTTGTCCTACTCCAAGCTGTTCAGGCTTGAGAGCCAACTACCAATTAGGTAAATCAGGTGATGTGCATCTCTGTAATGAGGAGGGGTGTTGTCTAATGACCTCAAAACCCTATATAACAGGGGTGTCAAACTGCATTCCTCCAGGGCTGCAAACAGGTAAAGTTTTCAGGATTTCCTTGTACTGCACAGGTGATAATTTAATCACCTACACACATAATGATTGCAGCACCTTGTGCAATGCTAAGGAAATCTTGAAAACACGCATGGTTTGTGGCCCTCGAGGAATGCAGTTTGACACCCCTGCTATACAAGATGTGCTTAATTATTAGGCAACTTTTTTTCCTTTGGCAAAATAGGTCAGTAGAGAGATTTGACGGGCTCTGAAAAGTTCAAAATTGTGAGATGTCTTGCAGAGGGATGCAGCAGTCTTGAAATTGCCAAACTTTTGAAGCGTGATCACCGAACAATTAAGTGTTTCATGGCAAATAGCCAACAGGGTCGCAAGAAGAATTAAAAATAACACCAGAAAATTGTACACACCCATGTAAATGGTGACTCACCAATCAATTTATAATAAGGAGGACATAGAGTCAAAAATACCAAAAAATTAAACAAAATTTTATTTAGAATTAAATACACATATAATCAATGTTAATTACATGGGTCTCATATTTAAATATGTGAATGAATCCAAAAGTGTGAATAATGACCGAGGGGAAGATTGGAAAAAAGAGAAGGGGAGAAAAACGATGAGCATCTATGATAAGCCTAACAATATTAACCACATAATGGTGTATATAATCAATAACAGTGGCAGAATATAACTGCAAGTACTCTGTTTAAGTCACAATGTCCTTAACTTAATATGCCCATCATCCCTACATTTGATACAGATAAGTAAAAGCAATAATTACCCATAAGTGTAGCCAATTCCCGTTCAGAACTCGGTCATAAACCCCGACGTGCGTTTCGCGTGCAAATAGTCTCGCTTCCTCAGGGCGCCCTGCGATTCCACAGAAATAATGAACATGCTGCGGAGTTTACCACTATGCGATTCCGCAGCGAGAAAATCCGCAGCATGGGCACAGCAAATGCGGAATCCCATAGGAATGCATGGGAATGAGGTTTTTATGCATTTCCGCTGCGGCAAAAAGCATAAAAGATGCAACGTGGGCGCACAGCAGGGGTGTCAAACTGCATTCCTCGAGGGCCGCAAACCATGCGTGTTTTCAAGATTTCCTTAGCATTGCTGCAATCATTATGTGTGTAGGTGATTAAATTATCACCTGTGCAGTACAAGGAAATCCTGAAAACATGACCTGTTTGCAGCCCTCGAGGAATGCAGTTTGACATCCCTGGCGCACAGCCTTATTCAGCAAGCTATAGTGCTTGCTGAATAAGCTGCAGAGGAAACCCGGCTTCCTGGATTGCGCTGGCTGCTCAGCTGATCGGCGCCGCAGCTGCATGTGTCGCCGCTGTGTGTTATGACACATGCATGGACAGCACAACAAACAGGTTGTCGCGATCCAGGAAGCCGGGTTCCCTCTGCAGCTTATTTGTCAAGCGCTATAGCTTGCCAAATAAGAGCACCAATCGTCGGAGTCGTTGCAGGGTGTCTGCTCTCACATAGAGCTGACACTCACACTCGATCGCGGCGTCGCTCAGCGGGAGCCCGTGTGATCACGGCGCTGTATATATACAGTGGTTTGCGGGAACGCAGCTCCCACGGCACCATGTATATACGGGCCATGTCAGGAAGGGGTTAAATAAACATCTTGTTTTGTCGCAATTTTCTCTTAAATGGAGCTGTAGGAAGGCTTGTTTTTCCAGGACATGGTGAAATTTTTATTGGTACTATTTTAAGGTACATTTAAAGATTTTCAAGAACTCAGAAGCCAGGCTGCTAGATGCAAGTTCTCTGTGTCTGGATGATAGACTGGCCCGTGGTGCAGGAGATCTTTGACTGGTGGAATTATTAGAGGACCGTCCACACACAGGCTGGTTATGGTGCTGTAGCAGTTTCTCTGTGGCCAGAGAATAACTCTGGTTGGCTCGTATCTCTTTTTTTGCAGAGTCCATGGTGAGGCCGGGATTGGAGGAAAGGAATAAGCCAGATTGAACAGCCACTGTTGAGCAAAGGCATCCATGCTCAAACATGTATGGTCTGGGTTTAGTGAGAAATAGCGCGTCACCTTTGCAATCTGGCATCCTGCAAATAGATTGACCTCTGAACATCCCCATCTCCTGGTCAACATCTCGAATACCTCCGGATTCAGACTCCACTCTTCTGGATGGATATCTCTCCTGCTTATGAAGTCAGCTCACTTGTTGGCTTTTCCCTTTATACGAAGGGCTGACATAGAAAGAAGATTCTTTTCTGCCCCAAAAAATATTCTTGCTGAGTTGCCTTTTAGATCTTCGAACTTCCCTGGTGACGGAAGTGTGCTACCATAGTGACATTGTCCGAGAGCAGAGAGTTGTGTTATCCTTATTCTCTGTGGAGGGTAGGAGGTAAATTCTATCTTCATCCCTTCCTGGATGGATTTTAGGACCCCACTGGTTGGTGCATATCTCTCGCCATTGCAGGAAGGTAATGAGAAATGCGACCTCCTACTCTCTCTTGAGCGTCATGGTTTACTCTGACGCTGACCCTGGGAGAGAAATAAATTTCTATCCTCTATCCTTCAACTCTGAGGGAGTGCTCAGCCTCTTCTCTGGAGCCTCCCATTCTTCCAGCACCCGGATATTTTTATGTATCGGGAATACCAGCTTCCTTTTTTATCTGAAACCTCCGAACATTTCCTCCTGCACTGTACGTGTACGCATGTTATTAGAGGAAAAGTAGTATTTCTTCTGTATATCAGGTCCTGGACTCAGCTCACCCTCCTCCAGGAATTCTTCCAGCATGGACTCCTGGGAATCCAAATCCTCATCCTGACAAATTTTCCTCTTTTTGGCTGCTGGAGGGATGCTGGGAGCAGGTATTGCCTGGGAGGACACTAGGGAAGATTGTATCTCCTGGCGGACTAGCTCTTTAATCTTCTCTGTAAAAGGAGGGCTGTTCCTCCTTCAGAACCTTCGTTGTACAATCCTGACATGAGGTTTTCCATTTGAAGAGACAAGCTTTTTTGCGCATATTGCACACCTATGGCCAGTGGCATTGGATTTACTCCTTGGTGCAGGTTCCTTGCCCCCCCCCTGAAAGAGAAGAGAAGGTAAAAGGACTTTTAAGTTATTTATACCTGTATCATGGAGGGGATCCAATTCATGTGTTCTTACAGGGATTGGAACAGCGCTGGGCTCCACAGATGCAGAGCGGGCAGGAGCGGACTCCATGCTACCCTCAGTTTTGTCCTACCTTACTTGATCATCTGTTCAGGGCTCCTTAAGTAAGGCTACCAGACCAGCGCCTCCCTCCAATCAGAGGGGCCCCTCCCCCACTTTCCCCAGATGATGGTATCATCAGGTGATGTCCATATGTGAACTGGGTTTGAATTTCACAGTGCGTTCCACCCTGGAATGCAAAACCAGAAGTGACGATCTCATCATGCCGACTGGCATCTGATGTCACATCCGGCCACCTGGCCTGCTTCAGGTTTTACACCAAGGGAAGCCAGAAGCTTGCTTCCCTCGCAGCGATGCGGCTCACAATGCAACAGGATCAGGGGCAAGAGATGGGACCTGGAGAACTCAGAGAGGCCTCCCGCCCGAGAACTCCCCCAGACTCTACACAGAGGCAAAGACTGGGGAAAATACCACATCCCGAGTCCAATGGAGCCAGGAACAGCATCCATAGAGGGAGGGTAAGACCGACCGATCTCCCGTTGCCTGACTATGGCAACTGGCTGATGTCTGCCGCTGGCACAGAGCACCACAGGATGACCCCTTTATCCCATTAGTGACAGGAAAAAACACTAGGGAAAGGAGGTGGGGGGCTATTTGACCTCTTTTGGGTTTCCTGTCCCTATTAGGATGAGATGACATCCTCCTGTGTGCTGTCTTGGGGGCTATTGGAGAAAAAAAAGGTTTCTCCACAAGTAGCCAGCAGATTTTTAAACTCCAGGTTGGGCTCTTTTTTGTGAAAGGTTCTCTACAAGAACTTGGGCTTATTTTAACATTGATTTTCTGAGATTATAGACTCCGTTTAGAGATTTTTTGGGGCCTCAAAGGCTTGTAACATGTTAGCAAGTTATGAGAGGTGATAACATGATGATCATTTTGATACCCACCGATCCAGAGATTGGGTCTCTGAAGTGCTCTGTTTGATTCGCCGACCATGCTTTCCGTACTCTATTCATTGCCCAGGGAGTGCTGGGGACAACAGCGAGTAACTATCTCCGGAACGTACATAGGAAGTGAATAGAGGAGTGGTACGTATGCTGAAATGCCGTTCCACTGATGTGGAGTACTACAGGGACCCAATCTTGAGAATGGCGGCAGTTCCAGTGGTAGCTTCTCCAGGGATTAGCAAGGATTTTATTTATTTTGCTATCACATTCCAAAATCTATATTTTTTGGTTGTTTATTCTTCACATAGATGTATGTTTTCTGCAGTATGGTAGAATGGGAATGCCATCGTTTGGGGCAAAATATAACTTTCAATTTATATTTCACTTCTAACACTTTTAAATACGGATAAGGTGACACTAATTTTGTATACTTTTATTTTTTTCCCACAATAAAACATACTTTTTTTTTTCTTTTACACATAGAATCAATAGCTAGTTCTTTCTGTGCATGGAAGACCTGTAGGTCAGTGATAGAAGGGGAGTTCTAATTCACTTTTAGAAAAGTAGAAAACAATTGATTCCAGTAGTGCAAGATAACAAAGTTGGATACACTCAGACCATCCTGCTACACTGCTGACTCCCTGCAACTGCGTATCTATATATATAATTGTCTAAGGGTTTTTCTGTCTGTCTATCTGTCCTGGAAATCCCGCGTCTCTGATTCCAATCAGCGACGGGCACAGCATGGCGACGATGATGTCATAAAGGTTGCCTCGACCAATCAGCGACGGGCACAGTCTGCCGCGAATTCTGGAATCATCATTGTCCATATACTACGGGGACATGCATATTCTAGAATACCCGATGCGTTAGAATCGGGCCACAATCTAGTATATATATATATATATATATATATATATATACTGTATATACACGCGCAGACAGTGGAATAGCTAGGGTTTTGGTACATGGTGTGCGAAACTTCAGGCCCCTAACCAGGTAACCTTGATTACAACTGGGTGACGCACCCCAATACTGGACTGGATGTAGGAGAACAACAGAGGACAGTGCTGTTACTAAAAAAAATCTTTATACAAAAAACAACACTGACATTACCACCATATAGTGGTAAATACCAGTCCTGCAGAACATATACGAGATAACAGTTATATACAGTAACTTTCAGATGATGTTCTTTATGGTGGAGTCATTAACTTTTCCCATCATTCTATCCGGCCCAGACTGTTATGACAACTTCTTCCAACCAGAACTCTGCTGCAGAAATTACAACAAAGACATATGGTATAATGCACTTCACATAGGCCTCTATAAAGTATAATGCTGTCATTACTCTGTTGTCGGTTATCCTGGGACCAGGGGCTCCTTCCCTGTCCCCAATGAGAGAAGTGGACTGACCATAGGCCTCAATATACACTGGTCAAAAAAAATAAATAAATAAATAAAGGGAACACTTAAACAACAGAATATAACTCCAAGTAAATCAAACTTCTGTGAAGTCAAACTGTCCACTTAGGAAGCAACACTGTTTGACAATCAATTTCACATGCTGTTGTGCAAATGGAATAGACAACAGATGGAAGTTATTGGCAATTATCAAGACACACTCAATAAAGGAGAGGTTCTGCAGGTGGGGACCACAGACCACATCTCAGTACCAATGCTTTCTGGCTGATGTTTTGGTCAGTTTTGAATGTTGGTTGTGCTTTCACACTCATGGTAGCATGAGACGGACTCTACACCCCTTACAAGTGGCTCGGGTAGTGCAGCTCATCCAGGATGGCACATCAATGCGAGCTGTGGCAAGAAGGTTTGCTGTGTCTGTCAGCGTACTGTCCAGAGGCTGGAGGCGCTACCAGGAGACAGCCCAGTACACAGGAGATGTGAAGGGGGCCGTAGGACGGCAACAACCCAGCAGCAGGACCGCTACCTCAGCCTTTGTGCAATGAGGAACAGGAGGATGACTGTCAGAGCCCGGCAAAATGACCTCCAGCAGGCCACAAATGTGCATGTGTCTGCACAAACAGTTAGAAACTGAGTCCATGAGGATGGTCTGAGTGCCCGACGTCCACAGATGGGGGTTGTGCTCACAGCCCAACACCGTGCAGGATGCTTGCCATTTGCCACAGAACATCAGGATTGGCAAATTTGCCACTAGCGCCTTGTGCTCTTCACAGGTGAAAGCAGGTTCACACTGAGCACATGTGACAGACGTGACAGAGTCTGGAGACACCATGGAGAGTGATCTGCTGCCTACAACATCCTTCAGCATGACCGGTTTGGCAGTGGGTCAGTAATGGTGTGGGGTGGCATTTCTTTGGAGGGCCGCACAGCCCTCCATGCGCTCAGCATTGAAGTTATGGACTGGCCCGCCCGTTCCCCAGACCTGAATCCGATTGAACACATCTGGGACACCATGTCTCACACCATCTTCCAACGTCACATTGCACCACAGACTGTCCAGGAGTTGGCGGATGCTTTAGTCCAGGTCTGGGAGGAGATCCCTCAGGAAACCATCCGCCGCCTCATCAGGAGTATGCCCAGGCGTTGTAGGGAGGTCATACAGGCACGTGGAGGCCACACACACTACCGAGTATCATTTCCTTGTCTTGAGGCATTTCCATTGAAGTTGGATCAGCCTGTAACTTAATTTTCCACTTTGATTTTGAACATCATTCCAACTCTAGACCTCCGTGGGATATGAGTTGTGATTTACATTGATCATTTTTAGGTTTTATTCCACTATGTAATAAATAAAGATTTACAACTGGAATATTTCATTCAGTGATATCTAGGATGTGGGACTTTAGTCTTCCCTTTATTTCTTTGAGCAGTGTAGTATTATGCAATCCCCATAGGCTTCCATATAGTATTATGTACTTCCCATAGACCTCTATATTGTATAATGCATTCCCCATAGGCCTCTATATACTATAATGGACTCCCCATAGTCCTCTATATAGTATAATGCTGTCATACATCGGTTGCCGGGTATCCTGGAACAGGGGGCTCCTTCCCTGTCCCTAACGTTAGGGGCGCCCTAGCTTGCCCTGTTCCATGGATTACTTCTGATGGTGAAGAAGCTGGGGCCACGTTCCTTGCTTTGCTCTTTAATCCACCCTCAGTTTGTACCCTTCCCCCACCCAGGGAAGAGGGGAGTAATAGTGTTCCGTAATACACCAACCAGACTAACAAGGTAACACGAACAGTGATAATGGAAAATACCAATCATACAAACATACACAACAGAGGTGAACACCGAGGGGAGGATGGTAACCAAAATAGGAGGGAGATTAGCACACACCCAAAACCTATCAAAAGTCACAGATAAATCCACCAAACACCTTTTCAAACGACCCCCACACACCACCATCTTCTAACCATGCAGCATGAAGCTAGCTCTGGCAATGAGAGCTTGCAAGGGCCCAGAATATATAGGAGGGGGTAGTGGCTAACTGGGGGTCTCGCCTGTCCCAACAACCGGGGTCCAAAACGAGCACACTAGTAGTGAGCGTGTGTGATCGCATCCTGTACACACAGCTACTGGGTACGGTGGCACCGGCTCGCTGACGGTCTGGTCACATGGTGGACTCTGGTAGGTCCCAGCGGCCAGACCTTCCTATGAATAGGTGATATGTATGGGACTGTGGAAACACTGTAAGGGCTGATGCACACTGCTCCTTCCTCCATTTTTGTCCGTTGTTTTCTGGTTGATCTGTATGGAATCTGAGAGAAAGTAATGAGCATGTGAAACAGGCGCCACAGCGGCCACACATTAGTGGGCGGAGCCTCATAAAGGGCCCCGTCACCGGGGTCTCTGACGCCCTGTCCTTCCAGTCTGCAGCCGCTAGGTGGCAGCGCGCCTTCTTCTGACGTCTGGGCTGCAGGCTGTGCTGGTGACACTCTCTCAGTGCTTCCGGGTGGCGAGGAATCGCTTCCCCAGCATACACCTGGGAAGTCCGCCTCCTCCCGGAGACTGTAAGTTTTCTGCCCGTACAATCCGTGTGTGAGGGCGACTCGTGGGATACGGAGGGCGGTCTGGGAGGACGCCGGTGCCGTGCTGCATAGTGCTGGCCGCCTCTCACACCCGAGCGCTATTCCCAGAGGAGCAGTCTGCCGCCCGCCCACATCACAGCGGCTGCACACTCCTGCCGCTAAACTAGTTACCACAGAGCCGCATAATCCCGCTGTGTCAGGGGCCCTCCCGCACTGGTCTCCTCCCTGACATGTGTCAGTGATGGCTGCAGCTTCTCCTCACCTCTGTGGCCCATGTTATAAGGGTCAGGTGTCACCCCGGGGTCAGTGATGGCTGCAGCTTCTCCTCACGTGGATAGGGGTCAGGTGTCACCCTGGGGTCAGTGATGGCTGCAGCTTCTCCTCACGTGGATAGGGGTCAGGTGTCACCCTGGGGTCAGTGATGGCTGCAGCTTCTCCTCACGTGGATAGGGGTCAGGTGTCACCCTGGGGTCAGTGATGGCTGCCGCTTCTCCTGACCTCTGTGGCCCATGTGGATAAGGGTCAGGTGTCACCCTGGGGTCAGTGATGACTGCAGCTTCTCACGTGGATAAGGGTCAGGTGTCACCCTGGGGTCAGTGATGACTGCAGCTTCTCACGTGGATAGGGGTCAGGTGTCACCCTGGGGTCAGTGATGACTGCAGCTTCTCATGTGGATAGGGGTCAGGTGTCACCCTGGGGTCAGTGATGACTGCAGCTTCTCATGTGGATAGGGGTCAGGTGTCACCCTGGGGTCAGTGATGACTGCAGCTTCTCATGTGGATAGGGGTCAGGTGTCACCCTGGGGTCAGTGATGGCTGCAGCTTCTCATGTGGATAGGGGTCAGGTGTCACCCTGGGGTCAGTGATGGCTGCAGCTTCTCCTCATGTGGATAGGGGTCAGGTGTCACCCTGGGGTCAGTGATGACTGCAGCTTCTCATGTGGATAGGGGTCAGGTGTCACCCTGGGGTCAGTGATGGCTGCAGCTTCTCATGTGGATAGGGGTCAGGTGTCACCCTGGGGTCAGTGATGGCTGCAGCTTCTCCTCATGTGGATAGGGGTCAGGTGTCACCCTGGGGTCAGTGATGGCTGCAGCTTCTCACGTGGATAGGGGTCAGGTGTCATCCTGGGGTCAGTGATGGCTGCAGCTTCTCACGTGGATAGGGGTCAGGTGTCACCCCGGGGTCAGTGATGGCTGCAGCTTCTCATGTGGATAGGGGTCAGGTGTCACCCTGGGGTCAGTGATGGCTGCAGCTTCTCATGTGGATAGGGGTCAGGTGTCATCCTGGGGTCAGTGATGGCTGCAGCCTCTCATGTGGATAGGGGTCAGGTGTCACCCTGGGGTCAGTGATGGCTGCAGCTTCTCATGTGGATAGGGGTCAGGTGTCACCCTGGGGTCAGTGATGGCTGCAGCTTCTCCTCATGTGGATAGGGGTCAGGTGTCACCCTGGGGTCAGTGATGACTGCAGCTTCTCATGTGGATAGGGGTCAGGTGTCACCCTGGGGTCAGTGATGGCTGCAGCTTCTCCTCATGTGGATAGGGGTCAGGTGTCACCCTGGGGTCAGTGATGGCTGCAGCTTCTCCTCATGTGGATAGGGGTCAGGTGTCACCCTGGGGTCAGTGATGGCTGCAGCTTCTCACGTGGATAGGGGTCAGGTGTCATCCTGGGGTCAGTGATGGCTGCAGCTTCTCACGTGGATAGGGGTCAGGTGTCACCCCGGGGTCAGTGATGGCTGCAGCTTCTCATGTGGATAGGGGTCAGGTGTCACCCTGGGGTCAGTGATGGCTGCAGCTTCTCATGTGGATAGGGGTCAGGTGTCATCCTGGGGTCAGTGATGGCTGCAGCTTCTCATGTGGATAGGGGTCAGGTGTCATCCTGGGGTCAGTGATGACTGCAGCTTCTCCTCATGTGGATAGGGGTCAGGTGTCACCCTGGGGTCAGTGATGGCTGCAGCTTCTCACGTGGATAGGGGTCAGGTGTCACCCTGGGGTCAGTGATGGCTGCAGCTTCTCACGTGGATAGGGGTCAGGTGTCACCCTGGGGTCAGTGATGGCTGCAGGAAGCCAAGTGTCCTTTCATGCCGCAGATTGTCGTGTAGGATTGGATTTGCCTTCTGCACATGGGAGGTTTCCACAGCGCAGTGCACCACAATATGCCCCAATGACTGTGTAACATAGTAACATAGTTAGTAAGGCCGAAAAAAGACATTTGTCCATCCAGTTCAGCCTATATTCCAGCATAATAAATCCCCAGATCTACGTCCTTCTACAGAACCTAATAATTGTATGATACAATATTGTTCTGCTCCAGGAAGACATCCAGGCCTCTCTTGAACCCCTCGACTGAGTTTGCCATCACCACCTCCTCAGGCAAGCAATTCCAGATTCTCACTGCCCTAACAGTAAAGAATCCTCTTCTATGTTGGTGGAAAAACCTTCTCTCCTCCAGACGCAAAGAATGCCCCCTTGTGCCCGTCACCTTCCTTGGTATAAACAGATCCTCAGCGAGATATTTGTATTGTCCCCTTATATACTTATACATGGTTATTAGATCGCCCCTCAGTCGTCTTTTTTCTAGACTAAATAATCCTAATTTCGCTAATCTATCTGGGTATTGTAGTTCTCCCATCCCCTTTATTAATTTTGTTGCCCTCCTTTGTACTCTCTCTAGTTCCATTATATCCTTCCTGAGCACCGGTGCCCAAAACTGGACACAGTACTCCATGTGCGGTCTAACTAGGGATTTGTACAGAGGCAGTATAATGCTCTCATCATGTGTATCCAGACCTCTTTTAATGCACCCCATGATCCTGTTTGCCTTGGCAGCTGCTGCCTGGCACTGGCTGCTCCAGGTAAGTTTATCATTAACTAGGATCCCCAAGTCCTTCTCCCTGTCAGATTTACCCAGTGGTTTCCCGTTCAGTGTGTAATGGTGATATTGATTCCCTCTTCCCATGTGTATAACCTTACATTTATCATTGTTAAACCTCATCTGCCACCTTTCAGCCCAAGTTTCCAACTTATCCAGATCCATCTGTAGCAGAATACTATCTTCTCTTGTATTAACTGCTTTACATAGTTTTGTATCATCTGCAAATATCGATATTTTACTGTGTAAACCTTCTACCAGATCATTAATGAATATGTTGAAGAGAACAGGTCCCAATACTGACCCTTGCGGTACCCCACTGGTCACAGCGACCCAGTTAGAGACTATACCATTTATAACCACCCTCTGCTTTCTATCACTAAGCCAGTTACTAACCCATTTACACACATTTTCCCCCAGACCAAGCATTCTCATTTTGTGTACCAACCTCTTGTGCGGCACGGTATCAAACGCTTTGGAAAAATCGAGATATACCACGTCCAATGACTCACCGTGGTCCAGCCTATAGCTTACCTCTTCATAAAAACTGATTAGATTGGTTTGACAGGAGCGATTTCTCATAAACCCATGCTGATATGGAGTTAAACAGTTATTCTCATTGAGATAATCCAGAATAACATCCCTCAGAAACCCTTCAAATATTTTACCAACAATAGAGGTTAGACTTACTGGCCTATAATTTCCAGGTTCACTTTTAGAGCCCTTTTTGAATATTGGCACCACATTTGCTATGCGCCAATCCTGCGGAACAGACCCTGTCGCTATAGAGTCCCTAAAAATAAGAAATAATGGTTTATCTATTACATTACTTAGTTCTCTTAGTACTCGTGGGTGTATGCCATCCGGACTCGGAGATTTATCTATTTTAATCTTATTTAGCCGGTTTCGCACCTCTTCTTGGGTTAGATTGGTGACCCTTAATATAGGGTTTTCATTGTTTCTTGGGATTTCACCTAGCATTTCATTTTCCACCGTGAATACCGTGGAGAAGAAGGTGTTTAATATGTTAGCTTTTTCCTCGTCATCTACAACCATTCTTTCTTCACTATTTTTTAAGGGGCCTACATTTTCAGTTTTTATTCTTTTACTATTGATATAGTTGAAGAACAGTTTGGGATTAGTTTTACTCTCCTTAGCAATGTGCTTCTCTGTTTCCTTTTTGGCAGCTTTAATTAGTTTTTTAGATAAAGTATTTTTCTCCCTATAGTTTTTTAGAGCTTCAATGGTGCCATCCTGCTTTAGTAGTGCAAATGCTTTCTTTTTACTGTTAATTGCCTGTCTTACTTCTTTGTTTAGCCACATTGGGTTTTTCCTATTTCTAGTCCTTTTATTCCCACAAGGTATAAACCGCTTACACTGCCTATTTAGGATGTTCTTAAACATTTCCCATTTATTATCTGTATTCTTATTTCTGAGGATATTGTCCCAGTCTACCAGATTAAGGGCATCTCTAAGCTGGTCAAACTTTGCCTTCCTAAAGTTCAGTGTTTTTGTGACTCCCTGACAAGTCCCCCTAGTGAAAGACAGGTGAAACTGTACAATATTGTGGTCACAGATTTGTTATTCTGTCAGGTCTATTAGATAGTATTAGGTCTAAAAGTGCTGCTCCTCTGGTTGGATTCTGCACCAATTGTGAAAGATAATTTTTCTTGGTTATTAGCAGAAACCTGTTGCCTTTATGGGTTTCACAGGTTTCTGTTTCCCAGTTAATATCCGGGTAGTTAAAGTCCCCCATAACCAGGACCTCATTATGGGTTGCAGCTTCATCTATCTGCTTTAGAAGTAGACTTTCCATGCTTTCTGTTATATTTGGGGGTTTGTAACAGACCCCAATGAGAATTTTGTTACCATTTTTCCCTCCATGAATTTCGACCCATATGGACTCGACATCCTCATTTCCTTCGCTAATATCCTCCCTTAAAGTGGACTTTAGACAAGACTTTACATAGAGACAAACCCCTCCTCCTCTCCGATTTTTACGATCCTTTCTAAACAGGCTGTAACCCTGTAAGTTAACTGCCCAGTCATAGCTTTCATCTAACCATGTCTCGGTTATTCCCACTATGTCAAAGTTACCTGTAGATATTTCTGCTTCTAGTTCTTCCATCTTGTTTGTCAGGCTTCTGGCGTTTGCGAGCATGCAGTTTAGAGGATTTTGTTTTGTTCCAATCTCCTCACTGTGGATTGTTTTAGAAATGTTCTTACCTCCCTTCTGAGTGTGTTTTCCTGGGTACTGTGCACCTTATTGTGGCGCCAACTCTTCTTCTGATGTTAACCGACTTTTTTTTTTAAATATATTTTATTCTTCAATACCTCGCTCGCAGTTTATACATTTTGCATACAGTCAGAAATGGTCTCATATTTGTATTTATCCTTTCCTGGAACTTTTTTAGCCCATGACGAATCAGACGAAAACATCTGGAATCCATAAATGACCTCCACAATGGCAAACATAAAAAAAAGCAGGCAAACCTATAGAAACCATCTACGAAAAAGGTGCAAATGAGAAACGGGCGAAAAATACCAAAACCCGGCCAAATACAGGTGCAAATGCAGTAATTCAGGCCCTCTGTGCCAGATATGGGCATTTTTTTATTTTTCTGTTCACTCAACAAAAGGCATAGCCTGAAGTAACACGTGGAGTACAGTTCAGCGCTGGCGATAGGCGAGCGTGCTAGGATAAGGTGTTATCTCAGGGCGCTAATAGAGCATCTTCGGCGTGGTTGAATACTATAGTCCCCATGACTGTTCGACACATGCAGCCGTGGGGACTAGAGTATTCAACCACGCCGAAGATGCTCTATTAGCGCCCTGAGATAACACGGCTGCCCATCACTACTAAAGGGAACCTGTCCGCAGGATTGTGCTCCGTAAACTACAGACAGTGTCAGGTTGGCGCCGTTATACTGATTACAATGCTATCTTGGTGATGAAATCTGTCTTGTGGTTTAACCTTTATTTTCAGCTTTGAGTTTTGTGGTCTGTGGGGGAGGAGGGGACTTTATATGGTGCTCTGATAGGTCACTGAGCGATCAGTATTTTACATACTGTATATCTTCCTGCCGTCAGTGGGGAGAGTCAGGGGGAGTATGGCTGGCCAGTCCTACTGACATTGGGTTCAGTTGACTCTTCATCTGATATGTTTGAGCTTCTTCAGCTGGCTGCACCACGTGTGGATATTATCGCCCATCCTGTAACTTTCGGACTGCCGTATCCCCAGCGATTCTAAGACTAGACCCATGTGAATGGAGGGGTAATCAATCATGCGCACTGCCACTCCTTTCATTCTTACAGGCCTGTAGGCGATCGGTCAACCACCGCACTCGTCTGTATCCACCGGTCTTGACCCCGGTCTGCTCCATTCACTCAGGGCTCTTTAATTTATTTCAGAAAGTTATCCCCTAGCCGGTGTAGAGTGAATACCTACCAAACATGGCACACATGGCCGTCCGAGACTTTAAGTAGTCCATAAACTATAGTATATGTGCCCTCAGAGTACCCCATTAATTTGAATGAGACATTTGAAAATGTATTTATTTTGTAGACTTTCATCTGCAATGTATAGTGAAGGGATTCACTTGCATTAATTCAATTGTCATAATTTTTCATTAAAATATTTGAGACTAAATTTGCCTCTATTTCTGTCGGTCTTCATGTTTATAGGTGGACATAATAAGGTAGCACACCATGCTATTGAGACCGGCTAGAAAGGCAAAGTCATAAACCCTTCCTCCACATGATATACTACTACGTCATGGGACGGGCTCAGGAGCTGAGCCTGATCTACACAAGGCTGATCCTGGCTGTGTAGAACAATCATTGAAGACATGATTGGTAACATAGTCTCACCAATGCAGCCGTACACATTTAAGTCCATATTGGCCAGTCAATGAAAGATCATTCTAGGAACATTATTTCAAAACATGTTTTTGAGGATGAAAGGTGTATTCTAAGAAAAATATATCTTTTGTGTCTGGCCCTACACTTACTGTAGAAATTAACAATTTTCAATTTAGTCTACTGTTTGCAGATTAAAAGGAATCTGTCAGCAGGCTATCACTCCCAAAACTATTTATATGCTCATGTAGCTTTTTCAAAGACAAGTTCAGCAATGACTTTACATGGCTTGTTCGTTCTGAGAATTCAACTTTTGAATTGGTGTAGAAATGAAGCTGAAGAGCTATGGTAGATCTGAAGCCTCTGTAACTCCAGCTCTATTCCCCACCCAGTGCTGCCACCACCTTCTTGACTGACAGCCTCTATTCTGTGTGACTTAAGGCAAAAGAGACATCATTCAAACAGGAGAAGGCAGCACTGGGTGGAGAATAGAGCTGGAGTGACGGAGGCTTCAGATCTACAAAGAGCTTTTTAGCCTCATTTGTATATCAATTCAAATGATTTCTCAGTAAGGCCAATGTCATACTTGTGCTGCCGGCACTCGGGACCGGAGTGGGCGGCTGCATGTATTTCTATGCAGCTGAACCCTCTGGTCTGTACCGCTGGTGGCAGTGCAGGGATTGATTTGAGAAACGCATGAGTTTCTCGCATTACACACAAAAGTGAGACCCCGACCTAACAGAGGAACAAACAAACAGTCTAGTTAACAGTATGGCTGGGCTTGGTTTTAAAACGGCTAAATGCACATATAAAATAGTTCTTGCATTTTCAAATTTCATGCCCAATCTGTTAATAATAAGGGGTGAAATCCTGCTAAGAGATGACCTTTTGAAGGGAATTTGTCACCAGGTGTATGATACCTATTCTGAGAGCATGATAATGTAGGAGCAGAGACCAAGATTGCAACAAAGTGTCACTTTCTGGACTGCTTAGTGGTGTTTTGATAATCTCCGGCTGATAAAACCATTATTTTTGTATCATTTTGGGAGCGGTATAACTTGACGTTTTAATGGATATAATCTAATTTTTATATATCATTTCTTAATACATGCGTTGTCTGATGACTATGCAGATTAAACATTGTAATACAAACGTCTGTTAAGAAGGCGAGTGTTGTACAATCGCATTTGCAGATGCTGCACAACAAATGAGGTCACATGACTCATTGGATCAATAGTTAAGTAAACAAGGCAGCACACTGCAGCGCTAGAACATGCAAACTTGAAAACACGAAATTTGAACTGCATTACTGCACTAGAAATATGAAAAATGAGAGCGTTTAGCGCATAAAAATGGCCAATTTTATGTGTACCTGGTAGCCCCTTTACGGCATCTCTCTTATACCAGGTCCTAAACTTGCCTTACCTCGCTGAGAATAAACGTCTCCATCTGAACGGGTACATGTGAAACCTCTTCTTAGACTAAAATTCTCTCTCTCTGTGGAGGGGTATTGGACCTGCTGTAATTAAAACACCTGAAGCTAGGAGGCGGAGTGCACGATCAGAAGGCTAGAGAATACATTTCAAAAACCTGACCTGCACATCCAAACATAGACTCAGTGTGAACAGGTGCTGAACCTAGAGTTGCCAACTCGTATATAGTTAAGTAAACAAGGCAGCACACTGCAAACTTGAAAACACGAAATTTGAACTGCATTACTGCACTAGAAATATGAAAAATGAGAGCGTTTAGCGCATAAAAATGGCCAATTTTATGTGTACCTGGTAGCCCCTGGTTTACTTAACTATATACGAGTTGGCGACTCTAGGTTCAGCACCTGTTCACACTGAGTCTATGTTTGGATGTGCAGGTCAGGTTTTTGAAATGTATTCTTTAGCCTTCTGATCGTGCACTCCGCCTTCTAGCCACAGGTGTTTTAATTACAGCAAGTTCAATACCCCTCCATAGAGAGAGAGAATTTTAGTCTAGGAAGAGGTTTCACATGTACCCGTTCAGATGGAGACGTTTATTCTCAGCGAGGTAAGGCAAGTTTAGGACCTGGTATAAGAGAGATGCCGTAAAGGGGCTACCAGGTACACATAAAATTGGCCATTTTTATGCGCTAAACGCTCTCATTTTTCATATTTCTAGTGCAGTAATGCAGTTCAAATTTCGTGTTTTCAAGTTTGCATGTTCTAGCGCTGCAGTGTGCTGCCTTATTTATTTAACTATATACGAGTTGGCGACTCTAGGTTCAGCACCTGTTCACACTTAGTCTATGTTTGGATGTGCAGGTCAGGTTTTTGAAATGTATCTTTGGATCAATAGACTGTCAGCATTTAAAGGAAATCTGCTTAATGTTAAAATAGCCCCTCACACCAACACTGTGCAATAAGCTCCTATGTTTCTGCGTAGCATCTGATGTGCAGCAGTCGCCACTGGTCGCTGTGCGGTGCAGCCCCAGCATCACTTACATCCAGTGAGTGTCTGCGATGCTTACAGCTGATCTGTGTGGTTTCCATGCGTCAGACAATCGCCAGTCTGACATTGATTTACTATCCAGGGGCAAAGTCATAAATATCATTCGTCTAGGCAACGCCCTTTAATTAACATCTCTCTTGATATGTGTTATACTGTAATTGAGCAGTCATTGTAATCGACACACCACTTAAAGGGGTTTTCCAGTTTTGGGCTACAAGTCTGCCATCACTGTATGTGACTACAGACTTGTGAATCTTCACATCGTGAGCACTGTGTGCTGTGAGGTTCCTCCCGTATCGGGAGCCGCAGATGCGTGACTGCTAGTATGTGATTTGCATACATGTGGTCACATGCCGACTAGACAGGAAAGACTAGAAGCAATGGGATGAAACTGAATGGGAGGAGACACAGATTAGATATTAGAAAAAACTTTTTGACAGTGAGGGTGATCAATGAGTGGAACAGGCTGCCACGAGAGGTGGTGAGTTCTCCTTCACTGGAAGTCTTCAAACAGAGCTGGACAGACATCTGTCTGGGATGGTTTAGTGAATCCTGCTTTGAGCAAGGGGGGTTGGACCAGATGACCCAGAAGGTCCCATCCAACTCTACCATTCTATGACTGTGCCGCCCGGCCTCTCCCGATTAAGTGTATTGAGTGAGGCCGGACACGTGTACAACCCCTGGCAAAAAGTATGGAATCACCGGCCGTGGAGGATGTTCATTCAGTTTAATTTTGAAGAAAAAAAGCAGATCACAGACATGGCACAAAACTAAAGTCATTTCAAATGGCAACTTTCTGGCTTTAAGGCTACTTTCACACTTGCGTCGTGTGACGTCCGTCGCAATGCGTCGTTTTGTAGAAAAAACGCATCCTGCAAAGTTGCCCGCAGGATGCGTTTTTTTTCTCCATAGACTTGCATTAGCGACGTGCGACGGATGCGTCGTGTTTTGTCGGAGCGTTGACACAAAAAAAGTTCAGTGTAACATTTTTTTTTGTGCGACGTGTCCGCCATTTCCGACCGCGCATGCGTGGCCGAAACTCTGCCCCCTTCTCCCCGGACATTACAACAATGAAAAACTGCATCCGCTGCCCCCGTTGTTCATTTATTTCACAACGTATGTCGGGCCGACGCATGGCGACGGCCCTGTACCAACGGAAGTGTGAAAGTAGCCTTAGAAAAACTAAAAGAAATCAAAAATAAATAATGTGGTAGTCAGTAATGGTTACTTTTTTTAACCAAGCATAAGGAAAAATTTATAGAATCATTTAATTCTGAGGAAAAAATTATGGAATCACCCTGTATATTTTCATACCCAAATATAACACCTGCATCAAATTAGATCTGCTCGTTAGTCTGCATCGAAAAATGAGTGATCACACCTTGGAGAACTGTTGCACCAAGTGGACTGACATGAATCATGGCTCCAACACGAGAGATGTCAATTCAAATAAAGGAGAGGAATATCAAACTCTTAAAAGAGGGTAAATCATCACGCAATGTTGAAAAAGATGTTGGTTGTTCACAGTCAGCTGTGTCTAAAATCTGGACCGAATACAAACAACATGTGAAGGTTGTTAAAGGCAAACATACTGGTAGACCAAGGAAGACATCAAAGCGTCAAGACCAGAAACTTAAAGCAATATGTGTCCAAAACAGGAAATGCACAACAAAACAAATGAGGAACGAATGGGTGGAAACTGGAGTCAACGTCTGTGACCAAACTGTAAGAAACCGCCTAAAGGAAATGGGATTTACGTACAAAAAAGCTAAACAAAAGCTATCATTTAACACCTAAACAGAAAAAAACAAGGTTACAATGGGCTAAGGAAAAGCAATCGTGGACTGTGGATGACTGGATGAAACTCATATTCAGTGATGAATCACGAATCTGCATTGGGCAAGGTGATGATGCTGAAATTTTTGTTTCGTGCCGTTGCAATGAGATTTATAAAGATGACTGCCTGAAGAGAACATGCAAATTTCCACAGTCATTGATGATATGGGGTTGCATGTCAGGTAAAGGCACTGGGGAGATGGCTGTCATTACATCTTCAATAAATGCACAAGTTTATGTTGATATTTTGGACACTTTTCTTATCCCATCAATTGAAAGGATGTTTGGAGATGATGAAATCATTTTTCAAGATGATAATGCATCCTGCCATAGAGCAAAAACTGTGAAAACATTCCTTGAAAAACGACACATAAGGTCAATGTCATGGCCTCCAAATAGTCGGGATCTCAATCCAATTGAATATCTTTGGTGG
Source organism: Ranitomeya imitator (assembly GCF_032444005.1). Taxonomy (NCBI): domain Eukaryota; kingdom Metazoa; phylum Chordata; class Amphibia; order Anura; family Dendrobatidae; genus Ranitomeya; species Ranitomeya imitator. The sequence goes on along the minus strand of NC_091283.1, from coordinate 119,432,217 downwards.
AAGTTGAAGAAAATGGTCCATGACCAACGTGCAAAGCTGATCTGGCAACAGCAATCAGAGAAAGTTGGAGCCAGATTGATGAAGAGTACTGTTTGACACTCATTAAGTCCATGCCTCAGAGACTGTAAGCTGTTATAAAAGCCAGAGGCGGTGCAACAAAATACTAGTGATGTTTTGGAGTGTCTTTTTGTTTGTTTTTTCATAATTCCATAATTTTTTCCTCAGAATTGAGTGATTCCATCATTTTTTTTCCCCTATGCTTGGTTGTTGATGATGTCCCACTAGGGTGAGACCCGTCTTAATTGTCTGCGGCCAAATTATATGTGAGTCGTGCACGAAGAAATACACCAGACAGCGAGTTTGTGTTTGAAATTAATTCTGTTTATTACCGGGAATACAGGGGGTTTTTATAGAGAAAAAGCAAGGTGCTTGCCAATGCATTACCTCATGGCGATATTACCCACTCGCGGATATAGGAACAATATAGAAGCATTAACTCCCGGACACAATAACGTTTTTCCTTTGTTCATCGTCTGAGGCTGGTTATGTCAACATTCACCACAGGTCAAGATATTGGCAAGCATAAAGAACAATACACCAAAAGTTACTGAGCCATAATATGTTGGCAGACATAGTTCTAAGATCCACATCCGTGTTCTACCTCTATATATATATATATATATATATATATATATATATATACACAGTGGGGCAAAAAAGTATTTAGTCAGTCAGCAATAGTGCAAGTTCCACCACTTAAAAAGATGAGAGGCGTCTGTAATTTACATCATAGGTAGACCTTAACTATGGGAGACAAACTGAGAAAAAAAAATCCAGAAAATCACATTGTCTGTTTTTTTAACATTTTATTTGCATATTATGGTGGAAAATAAGTATTTGGTCAGAAACAAAATTTCATCTCAATAATACTTTGTAATATATCCTTTGTTGGCAATGACAGAGGTCAAACGTTTTCTGTAAGTCTTCACAAGGTTGCCACACACTGTTGTTGGTATGTTGACCCATTCCTCCATGCAGATCTCCTCTAGAGCAGTGATGTTTTTGGCTTTTCGCTTGGCAACACGGACTTACAACTCCCTCCAAAGGTTTTCTATAGGGTTGAGATCTGGAGACTGGCTAGGCCACTCCAGGACCTTGAAATGCTTCTTACGAAGCCACTCCTTCGTTGCCCTGGCGGTGTGCTTTGGATCATTGTCATGTTGAAAGACCCAGCCACGTTTCATCTTCAATGCCCTTGCTGATGGAAGGAGGTTTGCACTCAAAATCTCACGATACATGGCCCCATTCATTCTTTCATGTACCCGGATCAGTCGTCCTGGCCCCTTTGCAGAGAAACAGCCCCAAAGCATGATGTTTCCACCACCATGCTTTACAGTAGGTATGGTGTTTGATGGATGCAACTCAGTATTCTTTTTCCTCCAAACACAACAAGTTGTGTTTCTACCAAACAGTTCCAGTTTGGTTTCATCAGACCATAGGACATTCTCCCAAAACTCCTCTGGATCATCCAAATGCTCTCTAGCAAACTTCAGACGGGCCCGGACATGTACTGGCTTAAGCAGTGGGACACGTCTGGCACTGCAGGATCTGAGTCCATGGTGGCGTAGTGTGTTACTTATGGTAGGCCTTGTTACATTGGTCCCAGCTCTCTGCAGTTCATTCACTAGGTCCCCCCGCGTAGTTCTGGGATTTTTGCTCACCGTTCTTGTGATCATTCTGACCCCACGGGGTGGGATTTTGCGTGGAGCCCCAGATCGAAGGAGATTATCAGTGGTCTTGTATGTCTTCCATTTTATAATTATTGCTCCCACTGTTGATTTCTTCACTCCAAGCTGGTTGGCTATTGCAGATTCAGTCTTCCCAGCCTGGTGCAGGGCTACAATTTTGTTTCTGGTGTCCTTTGACAGCTCTTTGGTCTTCACCATAGTGGAGTTTGGAGTCAGACTGTTTGAGGGTGTGCACAGGTGTTTTTTTATACTGATAACAAGTTTAAACAGGTGCCATTAGTACAGGTAATGAGTGGAGGAAAGAAGAGACTCTTAAAGAAGAAGTTACAGGTCTGTGAGAGCCAGAAATCTTGATTGTTTGTTTCTGACCAAATACTTATTTTCCACCATAATATGCAAATAAAATGTTAAAAAAACAGACAATGTGATTTTCTGGATTTTTTTTTCTCAGTTTGTCTCCCATAGTTGAGGTCTACCTATGATGTAAATTACAGACGCCTCTCATCTTTTTAAATGGTGGAACTTGCACTATTGCTGAGTGACTAAATACTTTTTTGCCCCACTGTATGTATATATATATATATATATATATATATATATATATATATATATATATATATATATATATATATATATATATATATATATATATATATAATGTAGCCCAGCCACGTAGTATATTGCCCAGCCACGTAGTATACAGCACAGACATAGTATATTGCCCAGCGACGTAGTATGCACCATATCCCTGTTAAAAAAAAGAATTAAAATAAAAAATAGTTACATACTCACCTTCCGGAGCCTCCCAATCGAAGCGGCCGGTTACCGATCGTCCTCACGCGCTCCGGTCCCAAGAGTGCATTGCGGTCTTGCGAGATGACGTAGCGGTCTCGCTCGTGAGACCGCTACGTCGTCATCTCGCGAGATCGCAGCATGGACCGGTTACCGGAGCATCGCGAGCGGGTAAGGCCTGTTGTGGATCCGAGGGGCCGACAGATGGTGAGTATATAACGATTTTTTTTTATTATTTTTAACATTAGATCTTTTTACTATTCATGCTGCATCAGCAGCATGAATAGTAAAAAGTTGGTCACACAGGGTTAATAGCAGCGTTAATCGAGTGCGTTACACCGTGGTCAATGCTGCCATTAACACTGTGTGAGCGCTGACCGGAGGGGAGTATGTGGACGACGGGCACTGACTGCGGGGAGGAAGGAGCGGCCATTTTCTTCCGAACTGTGCCTGTCGCTGATTGGTCACGGCAAAACAGTCACGACCAATCAGCGACTTGGATTTCCATGACGGAGGCCGCGAGCAATGAATATCTGTGACAGACAGACAGACGGAAGTGACCCTTAGACAATTATATAGTAGATATGCTAAGAATCGTCCATTTTGTATGTGTGTGTTCATGATTCAGGTATAGCATCTGTGCATTTATGTATATATGTATTTTGTATATCTTCATAACTAAATATGATTCCATATCCTTAACAGTCCCCCCTTTGGAGATATACGAAATCAAAAGAAACCCTAATCTCGTCGAACCTATCGATCTGTCACCCCACACCTATCTAACTAAAACAATGTTGAAACGACTAACTGAGCTAATCTTCACCGTATACAGGATTACTTATCTCTAGTAAATGGACCCTCCTTTAACGGACTTGTGCAGGGGGAAGTCAGACCCTGCTCTCTTCCTCATCGGTGTGCTTCAGTCCAGCATATTCTGGCGGGAGAGGCGGATATGGTATTTCTTCAAAGGTTTCACAGAGTAGGTCATTGACATCAGCATGTACAGCTATTGCTGTGGTCATGGTTTCCATCTTCATCATCTTAAGGCAAGGAATTATGCAGCATAGAATTAAAGGGAACCTGTCACCTGAATTTGGCGGGCCGGTTTTCGGTCATATGGGCGGAGTTTTCGGGGGTTTGATTCACCCTTTCCTCACCCGCTGGCTGCATGCTGGCCACAATATTGGATTGAAGTTCATTCTATGTCCTCTGTAGTACACGTCTGCGCAAGGCAATCTCTTTGGGCAGGCGTGTACTACGGAGGACATAGAATGAACTTCAATCCAATATTGTGGCCAGCATGCAGCCAGCGGGTGAGGAAAGGGTGAATCAAACACCCGAAAACTCCGCCCATATGACCGAAAACCGATCCTGCCAAATTCAGGTGACAGGTTCCCTTTAAGGCTAATACAATTAGAACACATAGAAAAGCTATTCCAAATTTTGTGACTGTTCTTTTCCACCCATCCCACCACCCAAACCAGGTGTCCCAGGTATCTTCTACCCCCGAGTTTCCGGCTAGTTCCTCACAGATCAGTAAGGCCTTGTAGTGCTCTAGATATGCTTCCATCTGGAGCTGTGTTGTTAGGTATATAAGTGCAACAGCTGGTACCTATCATTTTACAGACTCCACCTTTTTCTGCCAGGATCATGTCTAGGACCATCCTGTTTTGGAAAGCCATAATGGATGTGGAGCCTAGTTGCTCAGCAAGTCCCTTTACAGCAGTTCTAGTGAAGTTAGCAAACTTCTGTTGATTATAGTAAATGTAGTTTATCCATTTTACATTTTTGATTATTCCAATCATGGGAATAATTGATTCAAATCCAGCTGCCACCTCATTTCTGGCTTTGAATTCGTACAGGTACTCCCTGTGGAACCCCGAGGGAGTCTATATAGATATGAGGTAGTTGGCCTTGTTGGAGGACCTGATCCCAACTGGGCAGATCAAATATATGAAAGGGCATGATGGCTTTTACCATAGTGCACTGTCCTTTCCAAGGGATGTGCAATCTGGGCCTAATTTTCATGTCCCCACATAGCCAATACACGTCAGGCAAGTAGATTTGCCCTACCAGCAAGGAATCATTGTATGGGCTTCCTTCCTGGACCTGGATGACATAGTTACAGTAGTTAGATTGCAACTTATCAATATGACTTCCGGGGGCATCTCGTTCAAAACAAGTGTAGTTCTCTGGGTAGGGGTGATCCCGTGGGTATAAGTGGGATACAGTTTGGCATTTTTGTGAACTACCAACGTGGTTGTCTTTGTACAGTGACAGGGCGCATGTGAATCCCTCCTCATCTACCCTTGGATCTATCGGGAAGGGTACTGTGCCTAAATGACGTCGGGCAGTGGTACAGGCTATGCATGCGGAGCGGTTTGCACTAGTAGCACTGTACTTTACCCATTCAAGCCAAACGTTAGAGTCAGAGAATCCTGTCTCTATTGCGAGCTTATCCTCATAAGTCAAATCTAATAGGAATTTGGCTCCTGGTACTGGGTCATCTACAGCTTGTGTGTCCGCAATGGGCCTAGAATCAATATTCCTTAACCAAAATTTACCCATTCTGTCACCTCCCAATCTCCAAAGTTTGGTACTTCAGCCGAGTACATATAGCCCTTGATCATTCTTTGAGGGGTTATCAATGGTGAGGTACAAAACTATGCATCCCTCCTTGGGGCAGTGGGTGGCAGGGATGGGGAGATTTGATCCTGGAAAACCCCTCCGGCCTTTGAACGGGGCTTTGGTCAGGGTCATACGACTAGCTCCCCATTTGTCCCTTCGTTGCAGGGCCTGGACCTGTTGATATCCCCAGTCACTTTCACCAGTGTGCCACCCAACAAGTGACCAGTCCTCACAGTTTGAACCTTCCCCCGTATCTGCAGTGCTGACACAAATGAATTGTGTACCTAGTAGGATGTCAAACTGTGCCATAGGGCCTGGGCATTCTACTATGAGGCAATAATCAAATTGATGTTACCCTTGGGGTGGAGACATTATACCAGAAAGTTACTAGACCATCATGAGTGATTGCCCCCTGAGTACTAGCCACCCCTGGGGCTATGTAAAGGATAAGTATTAGATGGATGAAGTAGGGCAGCCACCACTTTTCTCTGGATCCGGCACCTTCTTGCAGTGGGAAGCGTGTATCCATGTGGGCTTTCCTTCAAGCTTGACTGCTGTGGCAGTGGTCAACAGGACTTGGTACGGGCCGTCGTATCTGGGCTCGAGGGTACATCTGTTAAACCTCTTGATGAGGACCCAATCACCGGGCAGGATCTGGTGAGCTTCCTCCAGGTCCTCAGATCTGGGATGGATGAGAAAACTCGAGAATGTATTTTAGTTAGATGTTTGGTTAATTCAATCACATACTTGGTCAAAGTGTCATACTGCATAGAAAACTGCTGTGGGAAGTACAGTCCTAGCCTGGGAGCACTTCCAAGCAGGATCTCATATTGGCTAAGTTTGGCTGGACCAACTGGTGTATGTCTGACACTAAATAGTGCGAGGGGAAGACTCTCATGCCATGGCTTCCCTGTCTCTTGTGCTGCTTTGAGCATTTTACTCTTTAGTGTCCCATTTGCATACAATGAGGGCAGGACATCTATCTGTCAAGACAGTTAGTAGCTTTTCCGGGCATGCAGGGTTGTTCTAGCCTACTGATCCTGTCACTAAGACTACCAGGGCTCAAACCGTAGTTTTGGCAGGAGTGGCAAAACCAGAGCTAATGAATAACTAACTGGCCTTATGATTTCTGTGCACTTCGTGTGCAACAAGCAGAGGGATACAGCAATGCCACAATTTTTTGGATTGTTTTATTTATTGCTCCATACCATGGGGTAGATGGGTGGACGTGAGCACCTGTGATATGAGTTCTTCGATCGTCTAAGACCGGAACCAGGGCAATTGCTTAATGGTAAATATAGCACCCTCTCTGTAGTGTAATGTTATAACTGCCCTTATGCAGCACAGTATATTTTATGGGTTATTGGATTATCACTAGGCACACCCTTATGTTGCTTTGGAATAGACCATACACACAGATACACAATTAAGCAATTATATATCTGACCGGTTCGTAGGCTCAGGTCATTCAATTGTGGTCAATTAATTAGTGTCCAGAGATGACAGCCGGCTGTCTCACCCAGGCCGGACGTGAAAACAGAGGTTAGGTAAGATGATATATTTTCTCACCTGTTTCAGAGCTGCAGCCTCTTTCCACTTATGACGTTCGTCCTGGGGGAGACGTGCGGCTGTGGTCGTCTGGCTGTTTGTCCTGGCCCCACGTTGGGCGCCAACTGTTGAGGATATCCTACTAGGGTGAGACCCGTCTTGTCTGCGGCCAAATTATATGTGAGTCATGCACGAAGAAATACACCAGACAGCGAGTTTGTGTCTGAAATGAATTCTGTTTTATTACCGGGAATACAGGGGGTTTTTATTGAGAAAAAGCAAGGTGCTTGCCAATGCATTACCTCATGGCGATATTACCCACTTGCGGATATAGGAACAATATAGAAGCATTAACTCCTGGACACAATAACGTTCTTCCTTTGTTCTTCAACGTCTGAGGCTGGTTATGTCAACATTCACCACAGGTCAAGATATTGGCAAGCATGAAGAACAATACACCAAAAGTTACTGAGCCATAATATGTTGGCAGACATAGTTCTAAGATCCACATCCGTGTTCTACCTCTATATCTATATATATCTATATATCTATATCTATATATATATATATATACATATATATATATATATATATATATATATATATGTTACACATACATACATACACACACACACACACACACACACACACACACACACACACACTAAGAAACGTCCATTTTGTACGTGAGTGTTCATGATTCAGGTATAGCATCTGTGCATTTATGTATATATGTATTTTGTACATCATCATAACTAAATATGATTCCATATCATTTAACATAGTAAAAAAAGTAACCATTACTGACTTGCACATTTTTTGTTCTTGATTTCTTTTAGTGTTTCTTAAAGCCAGAAAGTTGCCATTTGAAATTACTTTAGTTTTGTGCCATGTCTGTGATCTGCTTTTTTTTCTACAAAATTAAACAACTGAATGAACATCCTCCAAGGCCGGTGATTCCATAAGTTTTGCCAGGGGTTGTAGTCAGAATGTGGCCTGGAGTATGGAGATCACTTACTTGTGCTCATGACCACCCACACAGTATGCAGTGCTCATGTTGTGATGATTCACAAGTCTGTAGTCACATAGAGTGGCTGCAGAATTGTAGCCAGAGGCCAGACAACCCCTTTAAATCTGATGTGCTAAATTTCTGTTATTTTGTGACCCTATTAAAGGAACATTTGGTTTTAGTTGTATTTTTTTTTTTAGTTACGTTTGTGTTATTGTGTTTCTCCTACTGTAGATTAACCATCCTTTCCAGAGGACATGACATGTCACTGCCCTAAAGTGACAGATGGTGCACACGACATGGAAGCGGACAGTGACTTCTCTGAGGAATCCAGTCGATTGGCATCATTTGCAAATTTCCCAAGTACCTGTCCTATCTCAGCAGCCGCCCTGGCCCGTGCCGGCTTCTATTATACTGGGGTGGAAGACCGAGCCGAGTGCTTCAGCTGTAAAGCTATAGTAGAAGGCTGGCAGCATGGAGACACCGCCATTGGCAAGCATCGGAAAATCAGCCCAAACTGTAAATTTATCAACGCATTCAACGCGAGAAGCGAAAACATACAAACTCAAGCTCCAGTGAGTCAAAACTCAGGTCCTCACCTAGGAAATAACTGTACAACCTATGACTTGGGTCAGAGCTCCAACTGTGATTTTGAGACGGATTTTTTGCTGAAGACAGGAAGGGTAGTTGATGAATCCCAGCCGAATTTCCCCCAATATCTAAGTATGTGTAGCGAAGAAGCACGACTTAAGACCTTTAAGAACTGGCCTTGCTATGTGCGCCAGACCCCTAAAGAGCTGGCCAGCGCAGGTCTCTTTTACACAGGAAAGAACGACATGGTGAAATGTTTCTGTTGTGGAGGAAAGCTGATGAACTGGGAGCCCAGTGACGTGGCATGGACTGAGCATCGAAAGCATTTCCCAGACTGCTTCTTTGTTTTGGGTCGAGATGTTGGGAATGTAACTGCTGAGCTGGGTAGCAGTACAAGAAGGAATTCTGAAGTCCCAGAAAATCCCGCCATGAGTCAAGTGAAGGCTCGGATGGAGAGTTTTACCAGTTGGGCTTACGCTGTTAACAAGGAGGCGTTGGCCAAAGCCGGGTTTTATAGTACTGGTGAGATCATTACTGCTGGTCGTTAATTGAGCAGTTTTAGTTATACTTTTTATTTATATGTAATATCTGGGCTTGTAGCCTGATACGTCCCTTGCCCTAGTGAAGATCATGACTTGGTTTTCCCTGGTACAATGCCCATACATTATACATAGATCTGTTCATTGCCCTAGTGGAGATCATGTCTTCGTTTCCCTGGTACAACGCTCATACATTATACATAGATCTGTCCCTTGCCCTAGCGGAGATCATGACTTGGTTTACCTGGTACAATGCCCATACATTATACATAGATCTTTCCCTTGCCCTAGCGGAGATCATGACTTGGTTTCCCTGGTACAATGCCCATACACTATACATAGCTCTTGCCCTAGTGACGATCATGACTTGGTTTCCCTGGTACAATGCCCATACATTATACATAGATTCGTCCCTTGCCCTAGTAACATACGTAGTAACATAGTATTAAGGTTGAAGGAAGACTTGAAGTCCATCTAGTTAAACCCATAGCCTAACCTAACATGCCCTAACATGTTGATTCAGAGGAAGGCAAAAAAAACCCCATGTGGCAAATAGTAAGCTCCACTTTTGGGGAAAAAAATTCCTTCCCAACTCCACATACGGCAATCAGACTAGTTCCCTGGATCAACGCCCTATCAAGGAATCTAGTATATATATCCTGCAACATTATACTTTTCAAGAAAGGTATCCAATCCCCTCTTAAATTTAAGTAATGAATCACTCATTACAACATCATACGGCAGAGAGTTCCATAGTCTCACTGGTCTTACAGTAAAGAACCCGCGTCTGTTATTATGCCTAAACCTTCTTTCCTCCAGACGTAGAGGATGCCCCCATGTCCCTGTCTCAGGACTATGATTAAAAAGATCATCAGAAAGGTCCTTGTACTGTCCCCTCATATTTATACATCAAAATAAGATCACCCCTTAGTCTTCGTTTTTCCAAACTAAATAGCCCCCAAGTGTAATAACCTATCTTGGTATTGCAGACCCCCCCCCCCCCCCCCAGTCCTCTAATAACCTTGGTCGCTCTTCTCTGCACCCGCTCTAGTTCAGCTATGTCTTTCTTAAACACCGGAGACCAGAACTGTGCACAGTATTCTAAGTGTGGTCGAACTAGTGACTTGTATAGAGGTAAAATTATGTTCTCCTCATGTGCATCTATGCCTCTTTTAATGCATCCCATTATTTTATTTGCCTTTGTAGCAGCTGCCCGACACTGGCCACTGAACATGAGTTTGCCATCCACCCATACACCCAGATCTTTTTCATTGACTGTTTTGCCCAGAGTTTTAGAATTAAGCGCATAGTTATACATCTTATTACTTCCCCCCCCCAAGTGCATGACCTTACATTTATCCCCATTAAAGCTCATTTGCCATTTATCAGCCCAAGCTTCTAGTTTACATAAATCATCCTGCAATATAAAATTGTCCTCCTCTGTATTGATTACCCTGCAGAGTTTAGTGTCATCTGCAAATATTGAAATTCTGCTCTGAATGCCCCCTACAAGGTCATTAATAAATATGTTAAAAAGAAGAGGGCCCAATACTGACCCCTGTGGTACCCCACTGCTAACCGCGACCCAGTCCGAGTGTGCTCCATTAATAACCACCCTTTCTTTCCTATCCCTGAGCCAGCTCTTAACCCACTAACACATATTTTCCCCTATCCCCATTCTCATTTTATGTATCAACCTTTTGTGTGGCACCATATCAAAAGCTTTTGAAAAGTCCATATACACTACGTCCACTGGGTTCCCTTGGTCCAGTCCGGAACTTAACTCTTCATAGAAGCGTGGAGATCATGACTTGGTTTCCCTTGTACAATGCCCATACATTATACATAGCTCTGGCCCTTGCCCTAGTGGCGATCATGACTTGGTTTCCCTGGTACAATGCCCATACACTATACATACAGTACAGACCAAAAGTTTGGACACACCTTCTCATTTAAAGATTTTGCTGTATTTTCATGACTCTGAAAATTGTACATTCACACTGAAGGCATCAAAACTATGAATTAACACATGTGGAATTATATACTTAACAAAAAAGTGTGAAACCACAGAAATTCTGTCTTATATTCTAGGTTCTTCAAAGTAGCCACCTTTTGCTTTGATGACTGCTTTGCACACTCTTGGCATTCTCTTGATAAGCTTCAAGAGGTAGTCACTGGAAATGGTTTTCACTTTACAGTTGTGCCCTGTCAGGTTAAGTAAGTGGGATTTCTTGCCTTATAAAAGGGGTTGGGACCATCAGTTGTGTTGTGCAGAAGTCTGGTGACAGCTGATAGTCCTACTGAATAGACTGTTAGCTGCTTTTTTCTTGCCATAATACAAATTCAAAGTAAAGAAAAACGAATGGCCATCATTACTTTAGGAAATAAAGGTCAGTCAGTCCTAAAAGTTGGAAAAACTTTGAAAGTGTCCCCAAGTGCAGTAGCAAAAACACTTTTTTGTTAAGTATATAATTCCACATGTGTTAATTCATAGTTTTGATGCCTTCAGTGTGAATGTACAATTTTCATAGTCATGAAAATACAGAAAAATCTTTAAATGAGGTGTGTCCAAACTTTTGGTCTGTACTGTAGATCTGGCCATTGCCCTAGTGGCAATCATAACTTGGTTTCCCTGGTACAACGGCCATACATTATACACAGATCTGGCCCTTGCCCTAGTGGTGATCATGACTTGGTTTCCCTGGTACAATGCCCATACATTATACACAGATCTGGCCCTTGCCCTAGTGGTGATCATGACTTGGTTTCCCTGGTACAATGCCCATACATTATACATAGATCTGGCCCTTGCCCTAGTGGTGATCATGACTTGGTTTCCCTGGTACAATGCCCATACATTATACATAGATCTGGCCCTTGCCCTAGTGGTGATCATGACTTGGTTTCCCTGGTACAATGGCCATACACTCTACAGTACATTAAAGTTGGGCAAACTTGCTGACTCCCGTGAGAGAGGCTGACTGTATGATCAGGTGTATGGAGCGCCTGCACTCTTTCACACCATGTAATACCTGCATGTTAAAATTTAATGGCCAATCTGTTCACATTTGCGATAAACACCCCCTGAGAAGCGGCTAAAGCAAATGTCCAACATGTGAAACCAGAAGAAAAAAAAACTAGTAAATGGAGACCTAGACTTCTCTACAACAGGCAGAGACCAAGAGCATCTTATTGACATCAGTCTGGCCGGTGTGTGTCTTTCAGCTTGTATAGGAAAGTGTTCTTTCTCCTGCTAAAGGCCACGTCAAAAAGTATATAGTGAAATATATGTTGTAATTATACAGAGACCCTATAGTTTACAGATGCTCTGGCATCCATGAAGACTCTGGCCACTGTCAGACATGTTCTGTATGAATGTATATGAATGACAGTAGGTGCAAAAGCAACACGTATTTTGCCAAAATCCCCTCTCTTCATTAAATACACATGTATACTCCGCCGAATCAAGTGCATGTGCGGACAGACAGATGTTTACTAGGGTCAATCATAGGAAGTCAAATATCTAATAATTATTGAACTGCGGTGGCACCTGGAGTAACCCGAAAACTGAAGCCATCATCAAGAGAAGGTAGAAAGTGCGTGTGTATGTGACGGATTCAGTCCCAAGAGCCCAGTACTGTAACTTAGCTAACAACTAGTGATAAGCAAACGTTATCAGATAAGGTGTTATCCGAGCATGGTTGTGTTCTGAGAGTCTTCGGCATGCTCGTGTATTATGTTCCAGTCCCCGCGGCTGCATGTCTCACAGCTGTTGAACAGCCACGACACATGCAGCTGCGGAGCCGATCTGCCCCCGCAATCCAGGTAGCCCTCTGCAGCTAAAGGTACCGTCACATTAAGCGACGCTGCAGCGATATAGACAATGAGCCGATCGCTGCAGCGTCGCTGTTTAGGTCGCTGGGAGACGTCAAACACCGGCAACAGCAGAACGATGCAGGAGCAATCCAGTGACGTACTTATCGTTCTCGCTGGTTGTTAGCGCCATGAAAAACCATTGCAGGCATCGTTGCTTTTGCTGTCAAACATGGCGAATCACGCCGACCTGACGACCAAATAAAGTTCCGGACTTCTAGCTACGACCAGCGATGTCACAGCGGGATCCTGATCGCTGCTGCGTGTCAAACACAACCAGATCGCTATCCAGAACGCTGCAACATCACGGATCGCTGTCGTTCTCGTTGGAAAGTTGCTCAGTGTGAAGGTACCTTTATTCGGCCAGCACTATAGCTTGACGAATAAGAGGGAACTTGAGCAAATTCGCTCAACTCTAGTGTTGTCTGTTTCGTAGATTTCTACGTCAGTGATAAATCCACAAATCTTTACATATGCTAAAAGTGGTACTATCCAGGTTAAGGGAGTCTTTTCCACAGTGTTTTTTTTTTCTTTCTCGTATAGACATTCCAGGTTTGAGAAAAAGCTGTGTGGTAGGGTTTGTAATTAACCGGTTATTGTCTGTGTATCATAGGCGATCGTGACTCCGCAAGATGCTTTTACTGTGGCGGGGAACTAAAAGATTGGAAAGTAAGAGATGACCCGTGGGAATTGCACGCAAGATGGTATCCAGGGTATGATGATATGGCTAATAATAATAATAATTGTATTTCTATAGTGCCAACATATTCCGCAGCACTTTACATTTTGGAGGGGACGTGTACCGACAATAGACATTACAGCATAACAACTTACACAGATCAACAGATACCAAGAAGAATGAGGGTCCTGCTCACAAGCTTACAATCTTACAATCTATGAGGAAATAGGGGGGATACGAAAAGTGGATGCTAACAATTACTTGTAATGGGCCAGCCATCAGAAAATGACTAAAGGAATAATAAAGTTAAAATAAAGTATTCGCCAGTTATCCTCCATGTTTAGATCACATTCACTAAAGGGATAGAGAGGGGAAAAAAAAAGAAAACCTCTTTATATATCACTGAAGGGAAAGTAGGTGAGACTAAAGCCCCCATACACTTGGCCGGCAGCGATCTATCATGTTTGGGGGGGGGGGAGGTCTGTTCGATCCTGTGCTGTGTATTCCGAGCCCTGATGGCACTGTGCATGGGTCCACAAGGCTCCATAAGGCATCATATCCAACTCTAGGAGCCGTGCAGCATCTCGCAGAACTAGTGCAGTTCCTTTTTCTGTAAAATATGTACCCCCTGTGAGCTTCTGCCTATGGCCACGTTCACAGTCCGTATGTGTAAGGCTACTTCCACACTAGTCCGTCGGTACGGACCGTCGGCCCGACGTTCCTACGGACAGTGTGATTGATTAGCACAACGTGGGCAGCGGATGCAGTTTTACAACGCATCCGCTGCCAAGTGTGAGTTTCGGGGAGGAGGGGGCGGAGTTTCGGGCGCGCATGCGCGGTTGAAAATGGCGGACCCGACGCACACAAAAAACGTTACATGGAACGTTTTTTGTGCGTCGCGGCCACCAAAAACACGACGCATCCGTCGCACGATGGATGCGGCGTGTGGCAATGCGTCGCTAATGCAAGTCTATGGAGAAAAAACGCATCCTGTGGGCAACTTTGCAGGATGCGTTTTTTCTCCAAAACGACGCATTGCGACGTCCGTCACACGACGCTAGTGTGAAAGCAGCCTAAGCCAAAACCAGGAGTGGGGGATAAATACAGAAGTGGTGACGTGTTTCTATTATATTTTTCCTCTCCTTGTTCCTTTCCTGGTTTTTACGGAGGTAAAAAACTCACTAAATACCGAACGTGTGAACGTGGCCAATAACTGGAGCTACAGGACCGATCGAGCTCTGCGCTTTTGTCTGTTGTGAGAAAGGCGCAATATTAACGTTTGTTGTGTTGCCTGGTTTACTGTAGACCTTTTCATAGCTTATATTGCTGTTTTTGATTTGCCTTTAATTTAACAATTCTTCATTTTTATCCTTCTTGGGGTGAGACTGAGAAAGTAAAACACTCCCAATATTAATAACATTTTAGTACCTTTTTCTGAACAGCACGTTTCTCTGAAATAACATTAAATGTGTTCCCACCTTCTCAGATCCATAACTTTCATTTTTACATCCATTTAGCCATATGAGTGTCTTTTTTTTGTTTTTAAGGATGGGCTTTATATGTTTTGGCACCATCTTGTGATGTTTGTAATTTATTCTGGTTTGGGCAATTTTTTAAAAGGAGTAACGTTAAACAGCAACAAAATATTAGATCATGTGTGGTTTTTAGTGATGAGCGAGTGTACTCGTTGCTCGGGTGGTCTCCGAATATTTGTAACTGCTCGGATATTTAGTTTTCATTGCCTCAGCTGCATGATTTACGGCTGCTAGCAAGGCTGAGTACATGTGGGGGTTGCCTGGTTGCTAGGGAATCCGCACATGTATTCAAGATGTCTGTCAGCCACAAATCATGCAGCTGAGGCAACGAAAACTAAATCTCCGAGCAGTTAGAAATACTCGGAGACCACCTGAGCAACGAGTATACTCGCTCATCACTAGTGGTTTTATGTTTATTTTGCACCATATGCAGATACCTTGGGCAGGTGTGGTGGGCTATTGATGAGCCCCTTCTGTCATATTGACGCATCGCCTATTCTTCCTGTATGAATACGATGCAGGATGCCTATAATCAGACAAGTCACACTCCTTAGAAATGATTGAAGGAGTATCCGGTTTTGATTGATTGTCCCCACCTTGCTCACTGGCTTCCACTGTGAACCTATGTGTGGTGAAGAGCGCGGGCGAGCAAGCTTCGGCACTATCGTGGGGGAACCAGCAGACACATTTTTCAATGTTCTAATGGAAAATGGTACTGCTTTTACTATGTGAAAGGTAGAGTAGCAATGGGAAGCATTTACTCATTTATGCCCTGCTTTAGGTGGGCAGCACCTTAAAGGGGCTCTCTGCTGACAACAAGCTCTCATCTATCCACAGTATAGGTGATAACATATTGATCAGTCTGTGTCCAACCAAAGGGGCTTGCACCAGTTGTCAGAATGGGCAACCTTTCCCTGTGTTTGCATGAAGTGGGCTGCTCATGCTTGAAGGCAACTTAATTTATTCTCTATGGGACTGATGAGCGCCCTTCCTCTGATTAGCTGGGCTGGTGCGACGTTGTCTGCATCTTGCTGCAATGATGTATCACTGGTCCGGCTGGGATACAAGGAGAAGGTTTACAGGCCTCCTGTCCAGCGGTCACATTGCTGACCTGGCCGATACATCGGAGGGCGTCCTATGAATCCATTTTCCCATCTTTAGTGGTAGCTTGTTTTCACCAAATAACCCCTTTAAGATGACATTGAACCATCCACTTTCCACATGTCTCCATCGCCTTTTTTGGCGTGAATCGCTATACAGTTGGTCTTCCAGCAGTTTTTGGGATAGTACAAGTAAAGCATTGATAGATTTTCATGTTGTCACACACGAGGTTCTATAAAAGTATGTAACCGATGCTGGTGAAACGCACTACCACAGACCACGTGTCTTCTGCATTCATAGACTCCTGCATAAGCTGATTTCTCCAACGCCTCATTGGGGGGGACAGGACCATGGGTGTTATGCTGCTGCCACTAGTAGGACACTAAGTTAACAGAGAAAGATAACTCCTCCCCTGCAGTATACACCCTCTCACTGGGCAATATTCAACCAGTTCTTGCTTAGTGTCTGTAGGAGGCACTTGGGTCTGGTTTTCAGACCCCAACGTTTTAATTTTATTTTTTACTTTACTGTACATTTTTATTTTTTAATTAACGGAGTGATAGGGGCGACGGATTCCTTTTCTAGGGTCCGCTCTCCCCCGAACCATCAACAGGCGAGAACGCGGAGTATACCTCCCTGTACCCTCTCCTGCGACGACTGGGGCACGCCTGATAAGTTCTTGGGCGACGGTTCCTTTCATGGTCCCGATCTCCCCCCTGCATGATGGCGATAACATAGTCTGACTCTTATGTCCCTCTCCTGGGCCAAACTACAGTCCAAAGCCCCCATCTTATGGCGTCACCGCAGCCCCATGAGAGCTGATGAAGATGGATGGAGCTTTTTTACTCCATCCCCCGACGGGAGAAGAGACAAGGGATTCGGCTCAGGAGGCACTGCACCCTACGGTACTGCTTGCAGGCTGTGAGTATCCCCTTCTTCGCAATTCCTGCATCAGAAGGTGCGGTCCTGATCCCCGGGGAGAGTTACATTGGCCGGCTGCCAGCAGCTGTCACCCGACACCCCGTCACGGCTGCCGGCGTGCATCGCTGGCAGGCTTCAGAAATTTAGCCCACGGCTTTCAGCCGGACTAGGCTGCGATCTATTGCTCCACCCATGCCAGAGCTTCGCCCACCATCTCGGCGCTTCTCGTTTAGAACGAGAAGCACCCTGCAAATCTCGGGCGCCATCTTGCTACACTCTGCTGCGGGGAATCACGCCGCAGACGCTGACAGCCCCAGACAAGACAGGACTTCCTCTCTTCTCCTTGCTGTCCTATTCTCCCTGGGGACACGAACACAGGACTTGGTAAGCTTAACCCCTTCTCTGCAGTCTGTCCGGCCCTATAGAGCATAGCAGAGAGGCGTTCCAGCTCCATAAAACGAGATGCTTTATTAATTAATAAAATCTTTGCAACTCAGTAAATCCTTGCGTACATGCGAATGCCCAAGTGTGGAGAAATATGCGACGCGTTTCGATCGATGCCGATCTTAGTCAATTGATTGACTAAGATCGGCATCGATCGAAACGCGTCGCATATTTCTCCACACTTGGGCATTCGCATGTACGCAAGGATTTACTGAATTGCAAAGATTTTATTAATTAATAAAGCATCTCGTTTTATGGAGCTGGAACGCCTCTCTGCTATTGCTGCTATTACCACTCGTATTGGTCTCTGACGAAGTTCCGAGCACCTGCGTCTGATCGGTGAGCTGGCTGCGGTCTCACAAACCGCATATTGTTTTATTCACTGCTTATTTGCCTATAGAGCATACCCTGCCTATCTGGCCCCTTATCTCTAAGGTTATGTCTTCACCTAAAGAAGCCAAGAAGGCTAACAAAAAGCACACAGTGTTTTTCACTTCATGTGCCACTTGCAGTACTGCCTTGCCCCGAGCTCACACTACCCCGTTATGTGCGGATTGTGATCCGACCTGTGTGCAGCCGCCTCCCGCCAACGCGTCTCTGACCCTGTGAAGCCTAGTCCCCCTGAGTGGGTCGCTTCCCTCTCACGTTCTACGGATTTCCTGGCCAAGGCAATAGATTCCCTCCGGGGTCCCTCTTTAAGCAAGACTACCGCAGAGGACTCTGGTGACGGTACGGACCTGTCCACCAGCAGAGGGCGTACTGTCAGTAAAGACTAAGGGTTCCAGAAAACGGACTCATGTTGTGTCCCCTGACTACAGCCGTGCTTGTCCTTCAGCTTCCGCAAGCTCAATTTCTCGTTCCCCTTCTCCCGAGAACCCCAATGCACAGGACTCTGAATACGATTCTGATGCATCTTTAGTTCAGGACTCTTCAACTTCTCAAGAGACACTTGATTCTCTTATTGACGCGGTCAACAAGACTCTGAAAAAAGACGAGGAGTCTGTATCCACTCAAGAACACGTAGTGTCTTTTAAACGGACTAAACGTGTTCAAAAGGTGTTTTGTCACTCATCCTGAATTTAAGGACATTGTCCAAAAACATAGGGACCGGCCCGACAAACGTTTTACGGGTCGAAACCCTATTGAATCCAAATACCCTTTTGCTCAGGAACTAATCAAGGACTGGCTTCAGTCTCCTTCCGTGGATCCTGCCGTATCGCACCTTGCTTCAAAAACTCTCCTATCTTTGTCTGACGGTTCATCAGTCAAAAACCCTACTGACCGTCAAATTGACTACCTGGCTCACTTTGTCTTCGAGGCCACTGCAGCGTCACGCCTTCCATCTTTTGCCACCACTTGGGTGGCTAAGGCTATGGTCGCTTGGGCTGAGGTGCTTACCACCACCGTCCACGACAGTAGTCTTCCTCCAGAGGAGGTCAACCTGGCTAACCAGATAGCACAAGCAGGGGACTTTGTGGTTAACGCCTCAATAGATGCAGCCAATTGCGCTGCCCAGGCAGCCGCAAATACTTGCTCGATCAGAAGTGCCCTGTGGCTTAGAGATTGGCAAGCAGATTCTGCTTCCAAAAAATCATTGACATCTCTCCCCTACCAAGCTGGTCGCTTATTCGGAGAAAAGTTAGAAGAAATTATTTCTGATGCAACTGGAGGAAAAGGTAAATTTCTTCCTCAACAAAAACCTACACTGCTGTTTCGGTATCAACAACCACCTCGATTCTGGCCCTTTCGCAGCGATCCAAATTGGTCATCTACTCATCCAGGATCCGCACGAGCCTCGCGCGGAGACCGAGGTTCCCAGGTTTCGTACAGGCCTAACCGTAGCTGGAAACCCAGACCTAGGACATCTGGAACTAAGGGATCCAGATCCTCTAGATCTTCCACTCAATGACTCGTTGCAACATCCGGAGGACATCGACAAAGTAGGTGGCCGTTTGCTTTCGTTCCGCCAAGCCTGGCTCTGTCGTCCACGACGAGTGGGTCAGAGAACTGATGTCCTCGGGATACAAGATAGTTTTCTTCTCTTCCTCCGACACGTTTTTTTTCCAGTCGAGTTCTCCCACAACAAAAGAAACTGTTTTTCTTCAGGCCATAAGGGCACTACAAGGGATCGGAGTCATCATTCCGGTCCCCCAAGACCAAAGATTCAAAGGGTTTTACTCGAACCTATTCGTGGTCCGAAAAAAGGATAGATTGCTGCGACCGATACTGGACCTAAAACTTCTCAACAACTTTATCAAAATCTGACGTTTCAGAATGGAATCTCTCCATTCTGTCGTCGCATCCATGGAAAAGGAAGAGTTCCTAGCATCCATAGACATCGAGGATGCGTATCTCCACATCCCAATCTTCCTTCCTAACCAACAGTTCCTTCGCTTTTTGAGAGGAACACTTTCAGTTTGTGGCCTTACCCTTCGGCCTCACCACTGCTCCCTGAGTTTTCACCAAGGTCATGGCAGCCGTCATGGCAATCCTTCATGCTCGGGGAGTGGTGGTAGTCCCTTACCTGGACGACCTGCTGATAAAAGCTCCGTCATATCCAGCTTGCGAGGAGTCGTCGCTATCACAGTGGATACTCTTTCTCGCCTGGGTTGGAAGATAAACTTTGAAAAATCTTCTCCGATCCCGGCTCAGCGGATTTCATTTCTTGGAATGACACTGGACACTTCCCGCTGCCTGGTCATTCTCCCTCCAGACAAGTCCTTGGCCTTGCAGCAGGGAGCACGGAGTCTCTCCCGCCCAGTCTCCCAGTCCATTCGTTACAGCATGCGCATTCTCTGGAAGATGGTAGCAGCCATAGAAGCTGTTCCGTTCGCACAATTCCACCTCCATCCCTTGCAACATGCGCTGCTGTCGGCATGGAACGGGAACCCATCCTCTCTCGACCATCGTTTGTCTGTCTCCACAGGTCAGGCAGACCCTCAGGTGGTGGACGCTGAAGTCATGCCTGAACCAAGGAAAGTCCTTTCTCCCATTGCGTTGGCTGATGGTGACCACCGATGCCAGCCTCTTGGGCTGGGGTGCAGTCCACTCGGGAATCGCGTCTCCCCATCAATATCCTGGAAATACGAGCGATCAGACTAGCCTTGCTCAGTTTTCACCATCTCCTGGCAGGTCATCCCATCAGAATCCAATCTGACAACGCTACAGCGGTAGTGTACATCAACCGTCAAGGGGGAACCCGCAGCAAAGCAGCCATGCTCGAAGTGACCCACATCCTCTGTTGGGCCGAGAGCCACCATTCGCCCATATCGGCGATTCACATACCAGGTGTGGAGAATTGGGCGGCGGTCTTCCTCAGTAACCAGAGTCTCTCCTCCGGCGAGTGGTCTCGCCACCCGGAAGTTGTCCAGCAGATTTGTCTTCGCTGAGGGACTCCGGATATGGACCTCATGGCTTCAAGACTAAACAACAAGGTTCCCCCGATTAATTGCCTGGTCCCTCGATCCTCAAGCCGTTGGAGCAGACGCACTGGTCCTGCCGTGGCATCAATTCCACCTCCCGTACATTTTTCCTCTTCCCCTGCTACCGAAGGTCATCAAGAAGATTAGGGTAGAGGGAGTTCCGGTGATCCTAGTTGCACCGGGCATGGTACGCGGAACTGGTTCAGCTGGTTGCCGACACCCCCTGGCGGCTTCCAGATCGCATGGATCTTCTCTCTCAGGGCCCGATGTACCACCAGAACTCCGGGCCCTGTGTTTGACGGCGTGGCTGTTGAATCCTGGATTCTAGCCCAAGCTGGATTCTCCCCTAAGGTATCCTCCACCATGATCAGTGCTAGGAAACCCGTGTACATGCGCATTTATCACCGTACCTGGCGAAACTTCATTGGATGGTGCAATGCCCATGGGCGGTCTCCTCTGGTATTTTCCATTCCTTCCTTTTTGGAATTTCTCCAATCAGGACTAGAGTCCGGTCTCGCACTTAACTCACTTAAAGGACAAATATTAGCGTTGTCAGTTCTATTCCAGCGAAAGATTGCCACCAGATTACTGGTTAAGACGTTCATTCAGGGAGTTTCCCGTGTGGTGCCTCCCTATAAAATGCCTTTTGGATCCATGGGATCTTAATTTGGTCCTTGGAGCTCTTCAGGAGGCCCCTTTTGAGCCACTGCAGGACGTCTCTCTGGTCTTCCTTTCCTGGAAGGTAGCTTTTCTAGTGGCTATTACGTCAATCAGGCGAGTTTTGGAGTTGGCGGCTTTCTCCTGCCGACCCCCGTTTCTGATTTTTCATCCGGATATGGTGGTTTTGAGGACTTCCCCCCTCTTTTCTACCCAAGGTCGTCTCTTCTTTTCACCTCAATGAAGAGATTATTCTGCCTTCATTCTGTCCGGCACCAGTCCATCGAGTTGAGAAAGCTCTGCACACTCTTGTTGTGGTTAGGGCTCTTCGAGGGTACGTCTCACGGACTGCTCCCTTCCGCAAGTCAGATGTCCTTCCAGAGGGACAACTGAAGGGTTTTCCCGCTTCCAAGGCTACTCTAGCCAAGTGGATCCGATCGGCTATTCAGGAATCCTATCGTGTCAAGGGTGCTCCTATCCCAGCCGGGATTACGGCCCATTCTACTCGATCAGTGAGCGCCTCTTGGCCCATTCTGCACCAGGCGTCATCACAACAGGTCTGCAAAGCTGTGACTTTGTAAAAGTATGCAAGCTGGACCAAGCATTACCACATTCATTCCTTTTCTTCTGCAGACGCTGCCCTTGCAAGGCGCATTATGCAGTCGGCAATAGTACCTTAACTGTAAGCCTATGGTACATGGGGTAATAGCAGCTATGTTGCTCCCCACCCAGGGACTGCTTTAGGACGTCCCATGGTCCTGTCTCCCCCAATGAGGCGTAGGAGACATTGGGGGACACAGCACCCACCCTGTTAGCCTATTGGCTTGTTATATCTTCTTTGGTTTTGACAGTTTTATTGTCTTATATTTAATACTCCTACTGCTTTAATACCGAACTGGTTGAATATTGCCCAGTGAGAGGGTGTATACTGCAGGGGAGGAGTTATCTTTCTGTGTTAACTTAGTGTCCTCCTAGTGGCAGCAGCATAACACCCATGGTCCTGTGTCCCCAATGAATGGCTCGGAGAAAAGGATTTTACGGTGAGTACACAAAAATCCCTATTTTTTTAATTGGGAATGTAAAAAAAACCCAACTAACTGTGAACAGAGCCCAAGGCTCCATTTCTGTATCTTATTCTTTTTGATGTAAGAATCTAACATGCTTTTTCTTTTTCTGTCACTGTAGGTGCAAATTTCTAGTTGATGAAAAAGGGCAGCATTTTATCAACACTGTGCAGCTGACCAGGCCCCTGCCGAGCTGGCCGGTGAGTTCTGTTTCCTCCTGACTAAACTGGATGCCAAACAATGGAGTCACTGACTGTCTCACATGTGATCACTGTCTTTATGTAGACAGATTAATGTGCCGAACCTTAGGGTGTGCCGGCCCTGTGGGTACAACCGCTGACCTCTCTAATTTAACAGTTGAATTGGCAGATTTTCCAGTTGCCTTCCATGCAGGGATGACTGTGCCATAAAGATGCCATGCAGACAGAATTCCATCTAAGGCCGGTTTGACATTTGCAGTTGTTTCCACAGCGTTTCTGACGCATACATCCGCATGCGTCTTGATTTCCTATCTTTAACATTGTAGACACAGGTTCATGCGCTTGCATGTGTTCGCCCGCGTTTGTTTTCGCATGCGTTTTTTCACAGTGTGCAGCGGGGCGCGGCTAACGCACCATGTTGGAATTTTGAGGTGGCAAATTTCCGTGAAATATGCGCAGGCATGCTCATCCGGATGAGTGCGTTAAAAAAATGCATTACTGTCCTTGGGAAGCATGCATACGCATGTCTTTGCGTACGCATGCGTTTGATGCGTTTGCGTACCTCGTACTGCGCATGTCCAGGAACTGATTTAGACACGCCCATTGAGACACGCACTCCTGGAAATATCAAACGCATGCGCGTCAAAAGCGCAAATGCATGTAAAAATGCATGCAAACGCCGCATTTTTTCCTGTCATGCATAAGCTGATGCGGATAAAAAACGCTGCGTTTGCGTGTGGTTACGGACGATACGCAGCAGACTCAACGGCAAATGTGAACCTAGCCTAGTGTGGGTACAATTCCATGAGATCACCAGACTTCAGGTCCCAATTTTTTATTCTCATGGCAGATAATTTGCTGTCAGAGGTGTCCTTCCCCTCTACCCTTAATAACATGCCTGCTCTCATTGGCTCCAGCACACACATACGCTGGGGAAGAGTTATTTGACTAAATGCAGCAAAAATGTTTTTTTTATGACTTGCACTATACTTGTCATGTGTTTAACACACTTTCTGCGCATTGTCTAACAAAGGAGTGTGACTGCACTAGAAATGGTTGTGGCCAGACACTAGCAACCTATCACAAAAATGAGCAAAAATGTTGTCACAAACTAAGCTAACTGGTGTAAACTCGGACCAGACAGTAAAGATCATCGCCGCTGTTATAGATTTGCTGCATTTTATGATGGTTGCACTGTGTGGAAAGTCAGTGCTGATAAATGTACCGCATTGTTCTGACTCCCCCTCTGGGCACACAAACCCCATCGAAGACATTTTATCATTGGCAATAGTATCTAGAAATTAAATTTGTTCAACTGATTTTAAAAGTTAATCATGGGTATCTGTGAACGGCAATGTTATTATTCAATATTTGTGTTTTCTTCCTTTAGGAAAGTGATGTCCCTCCTGCTTTACCTGAAGGTAACAAGAACACTATTGTACATTGTTAGTGCCAAAATTGAATACAGCAGCACTCACTCGGTAAGTGCTCAGATGTATGTAAACATTAAATATATGAAATTTGTACTGCATTACTGATATATAGAATATACTTATACAATGAAAGTACGTAGTGCATAAACTGGCCAATTCATTAGAGCCCACCAGCCACGGCAAGGGGACCTTTCTTTGAGGAGTCCCTAAAACTAATATTTATCAGACATGCCTCTCCCGGCCTAAAAGTCTACAAATTGAAAGGGGCAAGTAGGTTCCAGCACTAATTAAAAACAGCCTGAAGCTGATGGGAGAAGTGCTAAGTCCGATATGGAGGCAGTCACCATCTCCAATTGTATACTACAAGAAACTGACCAAGACCGCTATTGTGCACTGTGGAAGTGGTGACGGCCTTCATATCTGGCTGGGCTCCCTCCCATTAGCCTTGGGCTATTTTTGATTAGTTCTGGATCCTACCTGCCCTCTAAACTTGTAGGCTTTTAGCCTGGGAGAGGCATGTCTGATAAATATTAGGTTTAGGGGTCCCATCAAAGAAAGGTCACCTTGCCATGGCTGGTGGGTTCTCATGAATTGGCCAATTTATGCACTAAGTACCCTCATTTATATCAGTAATGCAGTCCAAATTTCATATATTCAGTGTTTGCACACATCTTAGCAATTACAGAATGCTGCTGGTTTTTTTTTGTGTATAACATATATTATTTTATTATTATTATTTAACATACAAATATACCATGTGTGTATGTATATATTATTGTACATGTAGATTTTGTATATTATCTAAAATATAGTAATGGATACTTTTGTAATGATAGTGCTTGTTTCCTATAATGGTAATATTCAGACTACATTATTTTAGGAAAACTCAACTCCAATCCTTTCCATGCCCATTGCATCCGTGGCCCTCTGCCCCTGTAGATAATGATGGTGGCCCGGCCTGTGTGATTGATGGCCTATCAGCCAGGAGTCACATGTCAATGCCACTGTAGCGAGTGGGGTGTGACTGGAAGCAGTAAGTCCTAAAGGGCATAGTGTCCGTCCCTCACATCCTCCATCCAATCCTCCTGGTTATCCATGGGAGATGTGAGCAGATCTAAAACCATCCATTTCATTCTTTTCTCAGCAGATTAATAGATCTGTGTCTCTTTCCAGACAGTGAATTAGTGAAGACCCCTTTGGTGATTCATGCACAGCAAATGGGATTTCATTTAGAAGAAATTAAGAAACTGATGTCGAAAAGAATAAAAAACACTGGAAAAAACTACACATCTGTCGAATCCCTGGTGTCCGATTTATTAAATTCTCAGCCTGCGAATGGTAGTGCTAAACCAGCAGAAAAAGGTACGGACATATATTGGAAATTATCAATTAAAATCTTATTAGTACAAAGACCGTGTCCAGATTCTTAAAGGTCCATATGTCAGCAGAAAACAGGGCCGTCATATATTAGTAGCAGCATTAAAGAGGTTTCATGTCTTCCCACAGAGGAAAAATGTTGTTTTTTTTGTTTTTTGTTTTTTTCATTTTTCTGTATTTTTGTTTTTTCCTTCTCTTTTTTTCCAAGAGTCCTAGCATCTTTATGCTGCATTTACACAGCTGTTTGAGGGCTTGCTTGGTTTTTTGTAGGGCTCCATTCATTTTACCATATAATGTTCTGAGAACAGAGGGGGGAGGCTTCCACTAGGCAGTAAAGTGGTGGGGGAAAAACACACACTTCTGGGTTTTGTTTTGTTTTTTTATTTACTCTGTCAAAAATAACCCGGAACTATTTTCCAGATCAGTACAATTACAGCGATACCAAATTTATACACATACAACATTTTTGATCATCGTTTGTGTGGTGTGGTGTGGTGAGCAAACAAACGCATTGCTATCGCTTTGAATTTTCTCTTTATGGTATTTACCATAAGGATTGATTTTGATCGGACCTGGACGGATATGGAGATATAAAGTACGTCTTTTAAACAGGAAAATAATAGTAATTTGAATTTTTATAATTTCTTTTGTTAAACTTTTTTTTAATCCCTATTATGCTTGTACTAATCCACACCCCTTCCTCCTTTACACCATTTTTGGCTACTTGAAACTGTGACCATTTGTTTGCTTCTGTTTCTACTTCTGCATAGCAGTGTGTGGAGCAAATGATGAGGCCCAACCAAGGGGACGAAGTGGCAGCCATGATAACACATCGGAAATTGCGTTATTAGAATGCCTTGGTCGTTCAGTGACGGTGGTATTTGAATGGTTTAAAGGCATTGATTTAAAAAGTTCAGCACAGCTGTATAACAAGTGGATACTCCCAATTTTTCCCAGTTTAATTACAATCTTCTTTAGTACAGTACTTAGTCTCTCTGGCTGTTATGACCTGCTGTAACCATGATGCATAGCCAAACACCAGCTTCGGACAGTGTTCCTCTGGAATTTTAGCCCATTCTTCATGGACAATGGCCTCTAGTTCATTAATATTCTTGTATTCGCTGCTACATCAGCCTTCTTAAAATCCCACCAAAGATTTCCTATGGGGTTCAAGTCAGCAACTGTGACCGTCACTCCAGAATCTTCCAGGACTCCTGAAACCAAGCCTTAGTGGACTTCAAGTTATGGTTTGATTATTGTCCTGAGGGAAAGTTCAATGATGTCCAAGCTTCAGCTTACTCACAAAGGGAATTATGTATTTTTTGTCATTGTTTAATATGTGTTTTTATTTGAAAACTTAAAGGGAACCTGTCACCAGAAAAAGCGTTATTCATCTGCAGGTTAATAGTGATATTAACCTGCACCTGCACTTAGCCGAATGCTGCGGGGAGAAAATTAACTTTATTCCTCCCTGCAGAGTTCCGGTTTCAGTCATGGTGCGGGTTCAGAGAGTGGTGTAACCGTGCCACGGCCTTGACTGACACTGGCTCTGCATTGGGGTGCAGTCACAGCCGCCACCCTCTATACTCAGGGGTGACTGCACTGGCGCTGCCCCCGTGACCGAAACTGGAATGCTGCCGGGGGAATAAAGTTCATTTCCTCCCCGCAATGTTCAGCTACATGCAGGCAGGTCAGCAACGCTATTAACCTGCAGATTAACCCCATATCTTCAGGTTAATAATTTTTTTTTTTACAGGTTCCCTTTAAACCTCAGTTGTTGCTGTCTCACGCCTTGCGCAGTCACTCGTGGGTTTTTGACCACCTGCCTAATGGAGCTGGTGATGGCTTCATCTTTCTGTCTTGTCTCAGTAGTGTACCCGTGTTCCTATAACCTTGAATGTGTGAATTCTTCTTCCAGCTGTTTCTCTAGGAACAGTCAATGAGTTTTGCTATGTTTTTGATCTTTTTTTTTACCTTGCCCTTTTTCTAACATGCAATCATACATCAGAGTTAACAAGCACATAGCCAGTTCAGGAATTGAGTATGTTTTTCTCATAACTTGTTAGTCACTTGATTTGTTGGATCAGATGTGCTTGAGACAACACCTGATTTGCAAATGTGGGCTTGTGTGAGAGATTTTATTCAGGGGAGGTGAATAATTCTTAGGTTGCAGTAGCCATTGTTTACTATTTCAGGTGGTTCATGTTCTACTCCGCAGTGGTGTTCTAAAATGGTGATACAAAGTAGAGCAGCTGTACGCCATTATGTAGCTGCGGGAGTGGGGAGCTGGTTGTCAGACACAGCCGGGCTCCCTATAGAGAAGGCAGAGATGGTTTATTATTGCTTCTGCTTTCCCTAGCACTGTATACACAGCGCTGACAGTACTTCCTCCTCTGGACCCTGTGGTCATGGGATCGCTGGGAGTAGGGAGCAGGAGCTGCTCATTTTTAGGAGACCCAATCAGTTCTGTTATACAGAGAAAATCAGATTATTTTTTTTTTTTTATATTATTATTGTTTTGAGATGGCCCCTTTGCCCGCCCCCCCCCCCCCCCCAAAAAAAAAAAAAAAAAAATCTTGTATGTATTTATGGGGGGAACAATGTCTTAAATAAATCAATCAATAAAATCAATTTCCTGGTTTTTGCTTTTCTTATTTTCCCAACAATAACAGCTAAAAAATAAGCTATGACAATAACAAAAATTAGACCCCAACAAAAAAAAGGATGCAAAAATGATTTGAATATCTAAATGAGAAAATATTTTACAGCTCTTTGAACCACATGTCCAAAAATACCCGTGAAAATGTGCCCAGTCTTAACCCCTTCATGACCTTGGGATTTTTCGTTTTTCCGTGTTCGTTTTTCACTCCCCTCCTTCCCAGAGCCATAACTTTTTTATTTTTCCGTCAATTTGGCCATGTGAGGGCTTATTTTTTGCGGGACGAGTTGTACTTTTGAACGACATCATTGGTTTTAGCATGTCGTGTACTAGAAAACGGGGAAAAAATTCCAAGTGCGGTGAAATTGCAAAAAAAGTGCAATCCCACACTTGTTTTTTGTTTGGCTTTTTTGCTAGGTTCACTAAATGCTAAAACTGACCTGCCATTATGATTCTCCAGGTCAGTACGAGTTCATAGACACCTAACATGACTAGGTTATTTTTTTATCTAAGTGGTGAAAAAAAATTCCAAACTTTGCTAAAAAAAAAAAAAAAAATTGTGCCATTTCCGATACCCGTAGCGTCTCCATTTTTCGTGATCTGGGGTCGGTTGAGGGCTTATTTTTTGCGTGCCGAGATGACGTTTTTCATGATAGCATTTCGGTGCAGATACGTTCTTTTGATCGCCCGTTATTGCATTTTAATGCAATGTCGCGGCGACCAAAAAAACGTAATTCTGGCGTTTTGAATTTTTTTCCCGCTACGCTGTTTAGCGATCAGGTTAATGCTTGTTTTTAGTTGATAGATCGGGCGATTCTGAGCGCGGCGATACCAAATATGCGTAGATTTTATATTTTTTTATTGATTTATTTTGATTGGGGCGAAAGGGGGGTGATTTAAACTTTTATTTTTTTTTAATTTTTTAACATTTTTTTTTCAACTTTTTTTTTTTTACTTTTGCCATGCTTTAATAGCCTCCATGGGAGGCTGGAAGCAGGCACAACGCGATCGCCTCTGCTACATAGCAGCGATCTGCTGATCGCTGCTATGTAGCAGAAATGGAGGTGTGCTGTGAGCGCCGACCACAGGGTGGCGCTCACAGCCACTGGCGATCAGTAACCATAGAGGTCTCAAGGACCTCTATGGTTACAATGGAGACGCATCGCCGACCCCCGATCATGTGACGGGGGTCGGCGATGACGTCATTTCCGGCCGCCCGGCCGGATGCGGTAGTTAAATGCCGCTGTCTGCGTTTGACAGCGACATTTAACTAGTTAATAGGTGCGGGCAGATCGCGATTCTGCCCGCGCCTATTACGGGCACATGTCAGCTGTTCAAAACAGCTGACATATCCCGTCTTTGGTGCGGGCTCACCACGGAGCCCTGCATCAAAGCAGAGGATCTGACCTCGGACGTACTATCCCGTCCAAGGTCAGATAGGGGTTAAACTGGGTAGAAGTGGCATTTTGTATTGAGTTTGGAGAAACCGCTGGTTATATTCGTTGTGTTGAGCTGTTTACATTGTTCTTGTTTGCCTTTTTTATTGCAAACAGCAGAATGTTGGTACGTTTTACCAATGAACCTGATTTCCAGTGGGGGTTGAATAGTTTTCTAACTTTTACATTAATAAGCCTTTACTTTTCTAATGAAAAATTATATTTTGCAGAGAACAACATAGAAGAAAAGCTGAGGAAACTGGAGGAGGAGAAGATCTGCAAAGTGTGTATGGACAAAGCGGTGTGCATTGTGTTCATCCCTTGTGGTCACCTGGTAGTGTGCGCGGACTGTGCCGAGGTCCTGGATAAATGTCCCATATGTTGTACTATTATAGAAAGACGGCAGAGAATTTTTATGTCCTAAAAGGCAGTTGTCTTTTAAAGTAGGATTTTATTCTAGAGATTGAGTTTTCTGCTGTTTTTAACCTTTTTTTTTTTTTTTTTTTTTTTTTACAAAATATGAATATATAAATGATTATTAAGTGTCTGCACTGCATAGTGGTGAGTCCCAAAGATGTGACCTGATTTTGCACCATCTATGCAGTAACCAAGGAAAAACCTCTAGTTTCAAGATCTTCCGGAGAGAACTCATTTGAGAATACATTTTTCCAACTTTTTTTTTTTCACCATCAGTAGATTAAATATTAATTTATTTCAGCAATGTTTCAAAGGGGTTGTTCACTACCTTTATACTGATGTCCTACCCTTAGGACAGGTCATCAATATCAGGTTGTTGGGGGGTGTAACATCCGGCACCATCTCCAATTTCCTGTTCCTGGTGCTGACCGGATGTGATCAGTTGCGGAGCTGCACAACAAACAACACAGCTCCGTCAGGTGTATAGTGGCCGCACTGAGGTACTGCAGGTCTACTGTACTATTCATGTGAATAGAGAAGGATTTGCAGTACCCAGTCACGACCATTATACAGCTGACGGAGCTGTGCTGTGCAGCTCCACAACTGATCACATCTGGTCAGTAACAGAGACTGCTGATCGGCAGGGGCCCCAGTGTCGCATCCCCACTGATTTGATAGTGATGGCCTGTCCTAAGGATAGGACATCAGTATAAAGGTACTTGACAGTCCTTTTAACAAAAGCTCTGCAGAAAGTTGCATATACTAAATGTACAGATCCAATATTATATTTTGTTTTTTGATTTATCACTTTCTTGTTTTTCTTTAGTTAAAATCGTTTTATACGTATAATTGATGGCTGAATATTGTAGCTCTCACTGAAGATGTTGAGTTCACTTTTATTATTGGATCTGATGGGGAATGCTAGGAGTAAAAAAAACAAAAAAACAGATCGTTACACTACTAAAGCATTTTCTTTTACATTTTCTGTAGTTGTTTAGCATGTAGGTCTTGAAATGTACAGTTGCAAAATATGCCAGTTTATACTCACACAGTGAAAAACAGCAGGTGGTGGTCACTTTTTGGACTACATTTAGCTTACGAGCACCTCTCCTACAACATTGAGTGCTGACTGTCTCCTTTGATATACACACATAGTAACGAGAAGACTAGTGATGAGCGAGCATGCTCAGATAAGGTGTTATCCGAGCATGCTCGTGTGGTAATATGTTCGAGTCCCCGCGACTGCTGTTCGACAGCCGCAACACATGCAGGGCTTGCCAGTTTAAGCAATCCCTGCATTTGTCACAGCTGTTGAGTGGGCGTCTAGTCAAGGACGCCAAAGACAGTAACACCTTATCTGAGCACGCCCGCTCATCACTAGTGAAGACCACTAACTAGCACTATCCAGATCAAATTTTTCTTTGGTTTTTTCCTATTTTTGGTCAACTCGAAATCGTTTTTTTTTTATTAGCTTGTTCTTCTTCATTATAGCGGCAGGGCAGGATCACATTACGGATCGCATTGAACATAATTGGGTTTGTCAGGTTTTTGTCATCAGTGAGACTTTATAGGTTGCATTGGTAATCTGACCTAGAGTTAGAGAAGCCTGTTTTTTTTTTCTGTGGTTTTTCTTGGGCTTTATAGGAGACCCTGATTTTGCTTTATAATTCATATTATGGTATCGCAGTACTTAGAACAAGCAATCAGATGGTCACAGGTTCAGGTCCTGTATAAAGATTAAAAAAATAATTAAAATCAACAGACATTAAAGGGAACCTGTCACCCCCAAAATCGATGGTGAGGTAAGCTCACAGGCATCAGGGGCTTATCTACAGCATTCTGTAATGCTGTAGATAAGCCCCTAATGTACCCTGAAAGATGAGAAAAAGAGTTTAGATTATACTCACCCAGGGGCGGTCCCACTGCGGTCCGGTCCGCTGGGCATCACGATCCGGTACGGGGCCTCCTATCTTCATACGATCACGTCCTCTTCTTGTCTTCATGCTGCGGCTCCGGCGCAGGCGTACTTTGTCTTCCCTGTTGAGAGCAGCATAAAGTACTGCAGTGCGCAGGTGCTGGGCCTCTCTGACCTTTCCCGGCGCCTGCGCACTGCAGTACTTTGCTCTGCCCTCAACAGGGAAGACAAAGTACGCCTGCGCCGGAGCCACAGCGTGAAGACAAGAAGAGGACGTCAACGTAAGAAGATGGGAGGCGCCGGATCGGACCGCCCCTGGGTGAGTATAATCTAACCTCTTTTTCTCATCTTTCAGGATACATCGGGGGCTTATCCACAGCATTAGGCTGCCGTCACACTCCTCTCCTGGTTTTGGCTTACAAATACTGATGTAAAATACTGACCAAATACTGATACTGTGACGGCAGCCTTACAGAATGCTGTAGATAAGCCCCTGATGCTGGTGGGCTTAGCTCATCTTCGATTTTGGGGGTGACAGGGTTCCCTTTAAGAAATAAACATACGGGATGTTGCTACATCTGCAAAAGCCTGATCTAGCTAATTATTACATTATTTATCTAAACATTATTATCTAAACACCAGAATTGCACTTTTTGGTCATCACTTCTACACACCCCAAAATGCAATGCATGTACCTTAAGATGGTATGAATTTAAAAAAAAAAAAAAAGCAATGCCTGGCAGTTCCAAAATAGTTAAAGGTCTCAAAAAATGGTGACACAAATCACATTTTGTGCCTGTGAAAAAATCTCTTCAAGTTTTCAGATGAGACTTGCCCCCCCCCAAAAAAAAAATAAACACATCTCATGGGTATCATTTGTATTGCATCCCTTTGATTTAAAGGGAATCTGTCAGCAGGACCCACCTTCCTAAGCCGTCTATATGGACATGTAGGGCATAGGAAGCTGTATACAATGATACCTTTATATCTGCGATCCGAAGTCTTATTCCAGAGAAATCCATATTTTTCTTAATATGTAAATGATCTGTTGAGTTCTATGGGCCGGACATAGATCTCCCTGAGAACTTGTATCCAGATATTATTATAAATGAAAGGGGGCGTTACTTATTTCCTGGTTTATCATGTCTTTAAGTATATACAGTATATATTGTTGTCATTGATGCATGCAGTCTGGTTTTAGGCACAGGTGCGTCCTTTATTACCTAGGGTGTCGCTCGGGTTTGGAGTACTATGGGACTGGTCTGTACCATATTTTTTCTTTGACATCTAAGGTCCTCATGTGTCTTAAACATACTATTGGTCACCTGGTGTTACTTTTAGCCTTTTTTGCCAGTGTTCTTCTGTATTGGTTTATTAAATATGTTTTCTAATCCATTTACCGTATATTTACTCTGTTATACAAAGTGGGGATAGGGGTTTCCTTGTGTCTTCCATTAGTTATTATTGATATAATTATGAACTACGGTATCTGGCCATCTAGATTTATTTTGATGTTTTTTTAGTCTGACTTCTCCCATTACTGTTTTATATTTTTGTATATATTTATTAATAAAATGTATTCATCTATGCTGTATATACTGGTTTGCCCTTAAATTTCTCATTGATGTACACTTGTTATATTTTTCATAATTGACTATTTTTTTCCGGTCTTGCATATTTATGCTTCACGGTATTATTGTATTTTGGAGATTTTATATAGGTTAGCATGTTAACGACTGACAGCCTGCTCTCCTGATCTACAGGTCTCACACTTGTAACGTCCCCATTTATTTATAATAATCTCTGTAGACAGATTCTCATGCAGATCTAATGCGTTAGAATCGTGCCACCATCTAGTTTATTTATAATAATCTCTGAAGACAGATTCTCATGCAGATCTATGTCCGGCCCATAGATCTTAACAGCTCATTAACATATAATAAAAAAGTAGATTTCTCTGGAATAAGACAACAGATCACATATATTAAGGTATCATGTTACTCAGCTTCTTATGACCAACATTCCCTTATAGATGGTTTAGGAGGGATGATCCTACTGACAGATTCCCTTTAAGGATACATTGCCATTATTAACACAGGAAACTGTATTTGATCTGTAAAATATTGATGTATGAAAACAGATGCCGTATGGATGTCAACAAACGGACACACGGTTGGAATATGGATGAAAATCTTTTTTTCTAGTTTGCCTGTTTTTGATACCATGGCCTGAACCCGGCCCAATATACACTTGTCTCCTCACAGGGCTTCTGGGCATTTCTTTTCACCTAATCGCTCGTTCAGTGACTACTATTATCATATTTTATTGGTCTTTATTTTCATGTCCATTTTAAAATCTATTTTTATTATATTTCTATGTATTTTATTAGAATGAGGCAATATCTGTAAATTTGGTGATTATACATACTGTTGTGTTGTAATGTTAATTGTTTTTATGCCAGTAATGCTGCTAATATACATAATATACCATATATGCTTTGAGATGTCTGCAGTACAATCACTGTATAAATAAAGAATTTAATATAGCAGTTCTTGCATTCTTGCTTTTTGAAAAAAAACATCGAAATATAAATCTTGTATCTAGCACCTTTTTTTGTGTTTAGGTTCTTTTTTTAATGTTTCTAGCAATGTTACAGAGCATTGTTTCCTTTTAGTCAATGTTCGCCTTTCCCGGGTCCATCGGCGAGTTTCCTCCGCTGCTCTAGCATTGGCCACACTGATGTCACGTGGCCAGCACATCAGCCAATCATCGAGCCTAGTGGCCCTGCATATCTACATGGGCAGAGCTTACTGATTGGCTGTTGATGTGGTATTAGCGCTGCAGCCAGTGCCGTGGTATCAGCGCTGCAGCCAGTGCCGGAGCAGCAGCAGCGACTCCTCGGTGAACCCAGGGAAACTATACAGCGAGGTTTATTTTTAACAAATTGCAACTGGAATAGAACATTGTCCAATACGGAACAACCCCCTTTTGAAATAGTAACTTTTTCTTCGTAATTCATCAGCACAAGTGAAGATCAGAAACTTTGTAAGACTTCTTTTTTCTCCACTTAAAAAAAATAATTTATTTCTTTGTACTGACCATTTACACTCAAAACTGCTGAAATCTAACACCTGCCTGCAGCGAAGGGTTAAATTTTGTAAAATTTGAAAGTTGTGTTTTGTCTATACAACTATGGAGAGAAAAAAAGGAGAGGGGGGATGGGGGGGGGGGGGGCGAAAGACAGAGAAACTGCTGAGGCGGCTCCTACAGGGGGAAGCCTGCTAAAATGCAAAATACATGTCATGGCTTAGTTCCTCATTTACACAAGGCGGCTTTGTGGTCTGAAAAGTCTCTTGAATGTCCGCTTTAACCCCTTTCTGACATCCACCGCACATGTATGGCCCAGGGGGCAAGCAGTTCTGTAAAACCGCCGTACAGTGAAGTGATGGTGCCGGCTAAGAAGCAGAGAAGGCGCCACCAACAGATGGTGTCACCTGTTTACTAAAGCTAACATCCTAC
Organism: Ranitomeya imitator; assembly: GCF_032444005.1. Taxonomy (NCBI): domain Eukaryota; kingdom Metazoa; phylum Chordata; class Amphibia; order Anura; family Dendrobatidae; genus Ranitomeya; species Ranitomeya imitator. Next base: position 119,396,707 of record NC_091283.1, on the reverse strand, counting down.
TGCAATGGCTGTGATCGATCCTAACACCAGCTGCAGGTGTTTCACCACAAAGATGCCGCTTCTTGGAATGACAGCAACATCTAGATCAATGTTTCTCAACTCCAGTCCTCAGGACCCACCAACAGGTCAAGTTTTCAGGATTTCCTTAGTATTGCACAGGTGATAATTTCATCACCTGCTAAAGCATTAATTCCATCACCTATGCAGTACTAACGAAATCCTGAAAACATGACCTGTTGGTGGGTCTTGAGGACTGGAGTTGAGAAACACAAATCTAGATGGTATTATAGATGGTGCCCGCTGCCTCTGATAACCATCGCCCCCCTTCTAGAGTGCCGATGGTTAGGCTACCTACAGTGGTCTAACAGCCTCTTATCAGTGTAAAATTGACAGATATATTACCCTGCAATACTTGTGTATTGCGAACAATAAAACCTAAAAATTATCAACATAAATCCAAATTAATATCCCACGGAGGTCTGGAGTTGGAATGATGCTCAAAATCAAAGTGGAAAATGAAGTTACAGGCTGATCCAACTTCAGTGGAAATGCCTCAAGACAAGGAAATGATGCTCATTAGTGTGTGTTGCCTCCATGTGCCTGCATTACCTTCCTACAATGCCTGGGCATGCTCCTGATGAGGCGGCGGATGGTCTCCTGAGGGATCTCCTCCCAGGCCTGGACTAAAGCATCCGCCAGCTCCTTTACAGTCTGTGGTGCATCGTGATGTTGGTGGATGGTGCGAGACATGATTTCCCAGATGTGTTCAATCGGATTCATCTCTAGGGAATGGGTGGGCCAGTCCATTGCTTCAATGCCTTCAACTTGCAGGAGCTGCTGACACACTCCAGCCACATGAGGTCTGGCATTCTCCTGCATTAGTAGGAACCCAGGGCCAACTGCACCAGCATATGGTCTCACAAGGGGTCTGAGGATCTCAACTCGGTACCTAATGGTAGTCAGGCTACCTCTGGCAAGCACATGGAGGGCTGTACAGCCCTCCAAAGAAATGCCACCCCACACCATTACTGACCCACTGCCAAACCGGTCATGCTGAAGGATGTTGCAGGCAGCAGATCACTCTCCACAGTGTCTCCAGACTCTTATCACGTGTGTCAAATGTGGTCAGTGTGAACCTGCTTTCCTCTGTGAAGAGCACAGGGCTCCAGTGGTGAATTTGCCAATCCTGGTGTTCTGTGGCAAATGCTAAGCGTCCTGCAGGGTATCGGGCTGTGAGTACAACCCCCATCTGTGGACATCGGGCACTCAAACCATTCTCACGGAGTCGGTTTCTAACCGTTTGTGCAGACACATGCACATTTGTGGCCTGCTGGAGGTAATTTTTCAGGGCTCTGGCAGTGCTTCTGTTCCTCCTTGCACAAAGGCTGAGGTAGCGGTCCTGCTGCTGGGTTGTTGTCCCCTCCACATCTCCTGGTGTACTGGTCTGTCTCCTGGTAGCGCCTCCATCCTCTGAACACTACGCTGACACACAGCAAACCTTCTTGCCACAGCTCGCATTGATGTGCCATCTTGGATGAGCTGCACTACCTGAGCCACTTGTGTGAGTTGTAGAGTCAGTGAAAGCACAACCAACATTCAAAAGTGACCAAAACATCAGCCAGAAAGCATTGGTACTGAGATGTGGTCTGTGGTCGCCACCTGCAGAACCACTCCTTTATTGAGTGTTATTTCATAATTGCCAATAATTTCCATCTGTTGTCTATTCCATTTGCACGACAGCATGTGAAATTGATTGTCAAACAGTGTTGCCTCCTGAGTGGACAGTTTGATTTCACAGAAGTTTGATTTACTTGGAGTTATATTCTGTTTAAGTGTTCCCTTTATTTTTTTGAGCAGTGTGTATGTGTGTGTGTATGTATATGTGTATATATATATATATATATATATATATATTTAGTAATGAAGAGGTATGAAACTGTCCATTAAACACTTATGTAAAAACATTTCTTTTAGCACTAAAACTTGCCTAAATAAAGTGAACCTGTCAGCAGGATTTTGCTAAGTAAACTACAGGCAGTGTCAGTTTGGCGCTGTTACATTGATTAAAATAATTGTGCATGGGCAGCATTTAAAGGTAATCTGTCACCTCAATTTTGCCCTATAAACTGAGGCCACCGTCATTAGAGGCTTATCTACAGCATTCTGTAATGCTGTAGATAATCCCCTGATGTAACCTGAAAAATAAGAAAAACAAGTTAGATTATATCACCCAGGGGCGGTCCGGTCCGATGGGCGTCGCGGTCTGGGTCCGGGGCCTCCCATCTTCATACGATGACGTCCCCTTCTTTGCTTCCTGCCGTTGCTCCTGCGCAGGCGTACTTTATCTGTCCTGTTGAGGGCAGCGTAAAGTACTGCAGTGTGCAGGCGCCGTGCCTCTCTTAGCTTTCCCGGCGCCTGCGCACTGCAGTACTTTGCGCTGCCCTCAACAGGGCAGAGAATTACGCTTGCGCAGGAGCCGCAGCAGGAAGCAAAGAGGATATCATCGTATGAAGATGGGAGGTGCCGTACCGCGATGCCCATCAGACGGGACCGCCCCTGGGTGAGTATAATCTAACTTGTTTTTCTTACCTTTCAGGTTACATTGGGGTCTTATCTACAGCATTACAGAATGCTGTAGATAAGCCCCTGATGGCGGTGGCCGCAGCTTATAGGCCCGAAATGGGGTGACAGATTCCCTTTAAAATAGGAGGCCGGTCACTGAAGGTTCAGGGACCTATCATTTAAGCCCACAAGGATGACTATGAGCTAAAGCACCAAACAAAGTGCCTCCCCACAGGCAGCCCCAAAGCAAGAGCATCTCATTAACTGAAAACTGCTAATATAGAGTAAACAACAATCACAAGACAGATTTCTTCAACCCAGGTATCATTTTAATAAGTGTAATAGAGCCAACCTGACAGTGTCAGTAGTTTATTTGGCAACATCCTGATGACAGGTTAGCTTTAAGTCCTTCAGTCCACAACTTAAGATTAAATCAAAATACTTTTTTTTTCATTATACTGACATGCAAAAATTATAATATGATCAAAAAATCATACATAATAAAAAATGGCATATCTGAAAACACCACCTCGTCCCATAAACAAGCCTTCATATGAATGTCAGTTAAAAGTTGAAAGTTAGTTATTAGTATATGATGATGTAACAACTTATTCTACAAAATAGTATTCACTGTGCAAAAGTATACAAAACCTACAAGAAACAAAATGAGCAAAAAACTTTCTGTAACTACATAAGAAAATGCACTTTTGCTTTTTACTTATCTAGTTACAGCAGGGTTTTTGCTCATTTTGTTTCTTGTAGGTTTAATACGCTTTATGGCCAATGTGAACATGCGTTTATGTGCTACAAGTATGGCATCACTGTAATCGTACAGATCTGAGGAATAAAGTTCTCTTAACTTTTACTGCATGGTACATGCAGTAAAAAAATAAAAACAATTTATGGATAGCTGATTTTTGTTTACCATCCAATAATCAAAAACCGTGAAAAGGGTTAATGTACAATGATATGGTACCAGTAAAAATGTTACAACATTCCACAAAAAAACATTTCCCCACACAAGTCTTTAGGTGGAAAAATAAAAAAAAAAGTTATAGCTCGCAGAATAAAGTGATGCAATAACAAATACATTTTTGTAAAAAGGTGCTTGTATGTGCAAAAATTGTGAAATATATAAACCTTGCATCACTGTAATCATATTGACCAGAAGAATAGTCTTTTTACATCAAAGTGACCTGCCTGAAAAAAAATAAAACAAATCCTGAATTGGGGTGTGTCTGTTCTGTCTCAAAAAAATCAGAATAAGAAACAATTAAAATTTTTATATAGCCCCAAATTATACCAATAAAAATCCCATAAAACACCTGCTCCTACTTCGATCTGTCTATCAGGAAAAACAGGCTTTCAATGTTCCCAGAAAAGTGATATAGCTCCTAAAAATCAATCCATTCAAGGGAACCTGTCATGTGAAAAAAATAATCTTTATTCCTCTCGGTAGCATTCGAGTGTCAGGTACGGGGGTGTCAGCGCGGGTTCAGCCACATCTGTGTATAGAGAGTGGCAGCTGTAACCACGCCCCAGCACTGACAGCAGCTCAGCAATAGGGCCAGCTGTCAGTCAGTGTGGTGGGACAAGGTTACATCCACTACTTTATATACAGCGGTGAATGAACCCGCGACGACACCCCATGACTGAAACCGAAATGCTACCGGGAGGAATAAAGTTCATTGTCTCCAGGCAGTGGGGGGTCTAAGTGCAGGTGCCAGGCAGGTTCACAGCGCTATTAACCTGCAGATTAAGGCTATGTGCCCACGTTCCATATTTTTAGCGTTTTTGCCGCGGATTTCCTCTGCTAAAATGCTTAAAAAACGCTTACATTAAGCATCCCATTATTTTAATGCATTCCACAATTTTTGTACTCCTGCTGCGTTTTTTTCCGCAAAAAACGCGTAGCGGAAAAAAACACAGCATGTTCATTAATTTTGCGGAAAATCTGCGGATTTGCCACTGTAGAATTGTATTTGGACCATAGGAAAAAAAGCTAAAAATCTGCAAAAAAAAAGCAAAAAAACGCGACAAATACGTGAAAAGGAAAAGGAATAAAAACTAAAAAAAAAGCAAGTGGATTTCCTGCGAAGAGAGTCCAGATTTCTACAGGAAAATTCTGCATACTTTCAGATACGTCAGCACATAGCCTTATAGCGTCTTTTCACATGACAGGTTCACGATAAAATTCACACTTCTACAGCTAAACACTTCCGCTGCTCTGAGCCCGACAGTGTGCCCAACACAAAGTTAATGTTAACGTGCACAGCTTTGCTCTAGCCAGGAGAACCCAATTAAAGGGGTTCTCCAGGAGTTACTGAATGATGGACTATTTGATAAATAGGTCATTAATATGACATCAGTGGGGTCTGAAAATTCATACACCCACCAATCAGATGAAAACTACTATGGCAGGTAATGTTTGAGTGGTGCTGTTATGGCATCTTGGAAGCAATGCAAATGCAACATGGTATCAAAGGTCTAGTTCAGTCAAAGGATAAAATGCACAACAAATTGTATGGAGCAATCTCTCCTGTAACCCTTATGAAAATGAAAGATATGGAGCTAAAAAAGCTTTATTTGGGAAAAATGTAATTTTTTTTCCCCACAGCTCTATGTTATTAACTTCTGTGAAGCACCTGTGGGTTCAAAGTGCTCAATACACATCTAGTTTCCAAAATAGTGTCACTTGTTGGGGGTTTCCACCATTTAGGCACATCAGGGGCTCTCCAAATGCAACATGGCAACCTCTAATTATTCCAGCATATTTTACATTCAAAAAGTCAAATGGCGCTCCTTTTCTTCCGAGCCCTGCCGTGCACCCAAACAGTAGATTTCCCCCACATATGGGCTATCGGTGTGCTCAGGATAAATTGCACAACAAATTGTATGGAGCAATTTCTCGTTACCCTTATGAAAATGCTAAATTTGGAACTAAAAAAGATTTATCTGGGAAAAATGTGAATGCAGGAGAAATTGCATAACAAACTGTATGGTCCATCTTCTCCTTTTACCCTTGTGAAAGTAAAAAAAATTAGGTCTAACGGAAAATTTTTGTGAAAGAAAAGTAAATGTTTATTTTTTTCTTCCACATTCAAAAAATTCCTGTGAAGCAACTGAAGGGTTAATAAACTTCTTGAATGTGGTTTTTAGCACCTTGAGGGGTGCACTTTTTAGAATGGTGTCACACTTGGGTATTTTCTATCATATAGACCCCTCAGCGTCACTTCAAATGTGAGGTGGTCCCTAAAAAAAAATGGTTTTGCAAATTTTGTTGTAAAAATAAGAAATCGCTGGTCAACTTTTAACCTTTATAACTTATAAAATTGTGCTGATGTAAAATAGACTGTTACGGAACTGCAACACAGAACTAGGAAAGAAGGGGGAAAACTGACCCTGCACTGAGACTAGGCTGATAGCCTACGATGCAGTGGGCGACCCATTCCTTGCAAATAGATCCACCGATGATCCTAGGTTAATCTCAAGCGAGACCTATAAATAGGGGGAAGGAGGTCCAAAAAAAAAAAAAAAATGAGTAACCAAGGATCAAAAAACCAAGAAAAAAAACAAAAGAACCTTGTATCCTATTGCATCACCTTTAAGATAAAACTTAGTATTTATTTATTCACTTAAAAAACATTATACCATGCAATCAACATGGAGACAACCATGCTAAACTGAATACTACCCCTCACACTGTTAATACTTATTGACCCTGCCTGACAGCGGAGGTTAGCACCGTACAATATTCACGAGTAGGCACCCCCGCTCCACGGCGGCTGTCCCTAAAACTCCTATCTGTCAACTCTGAATAGTGTGATACCAAATAAGCCACCATTCAGACCTGACAGGAAAATGAAAAGGACAGTGATTGCCTATTTTCAGATAAATGATAGACGGCAATCATTAGACCGTGTGAGAGGGAGTGAATGACATTGATATTGTCTGCCTGCCTAGCTGCGGGGGTTGGCACCATACTGTTCAGCGGAAGTGGTGCCCCCATTCCTCGTCGGCTCACCCTAAGAACGACCCTACGGATAAGCTAATATAAAAAAGGGTGTAACAAATTGGGCTCAAACATTGTGGCCATAGTAGCTAGTCTCGGACATGCTGAATACAATTAAAGCAAATAACTACACAGTACCGATATTTTGCATCAAAGAGACAACAGATGTAAAAAGGGGTACACATCATTTCTGATGTTTAAGAGAAAGCGCCTCAACGCGTTTCACCAATCAGTATCATCAGGAAGTCCAGATATATAAAAACAGGTCACCTCCTAATAGAAAAATACAGAGAGGGCTGCAGAAATCAAACGAAAACAGAAACTAAGGATAGCAGAACTGGGGCTCCCAGAACTGCACAATATCAAACACAGAAAGCTATCAAAGCACCTAGCCAGAACTCTAGTGGACTAACACTGTTGTCCAGCGAGGAATGGGAGGCAGGTGCTGGGTAATAATGGGTGATACAATCACCAGACCTAAGACAACCCAGCTCCAGGGAAAAAAGACCAGAAGCCAGAAACCACAACAAGATGGTGGATGGTCAAAAACAAAACAGATTCTAACATAGACATGTGGGAAATTTTATTTATTAACTATTTTGTGTGATATGACTCTGATTTAAGGGCATAATAAATAAAAGTTTGAAAATTGCGACATTTTCAAAATTTTTGCCAAATTTCCGATTTTTTAACAAATAAACGCAAGTCATATCAAAGAAATTTTACCACTATTATAAAGTAGAATATATCACAAGAAAATGTCAGAATCACCAGGATCCATTGAAGCGTTCTAGAGTTATGACCTCATAAAGTGACAGTGGTCAGAATTGTAAAAATTGGCCTGGTCAGGAAGGTGAAAACAGACTCTGGGTGAAGGGGTTAATTTTGTTTTCTGTATTTTCATTACATAATAACTTAAAGTGAATGGTATAAATAAAAAATTAAACTACTTCCTCAAAAAAAGTCCTCATGGTTATGTAGATGGAAAAAAGTCATGGCTCTTCAAACAAGGGGAGGAAAAAATGAAAGCAAACAATTGAATAGGGAAAAACTTCCCAATCTCTTTCAGAGTGTTCAGTAAATGTATGCAGTAAGGTCCCCCTAGTGTCCACTGAGAATACACCAAGGAGAAGAGAACTGTCTCTGGACTTGAGAACCAAAATTAGTGAACACTATCACCAATCTCAAGGTTACAAGTCCATTTCTAGAGATCTTCATGTTCCTTTTTCCATAGTGCACTGTAGCAAATCTCCCTGAACGTATACGGCAGAGGAAAATGGATGAAAGGTTGTAATGCAGGATAGTATGGATTGTTGAAAAGCAGCACCAATCAAGTTCCAAAGAAATTCAAGCTGTCCTGCAGGCTCAGGGTGCATCAGTGTCAGCGTGAACAATCCGTCAACATTTGAATGAAATGAAATGCTGCTGACACATAGACAAAAAAAGCTATACTGCTGTTTGCCAAAATGTACACGAGTAAGCCAAAATCCTTCTGGGGAAGTGTCTTGTGGACAGATGAGACAAGATAGAGCTTTTTGAATAAGCACATAAATCTACCATTTACCAAAAACAGAATGAGGCCTACAAAGAAAAGACACCATACCTACAGTTAAATATGGTGGAGGTACAAAGATATTTTGGGGTTGTTTTGTTGCCTCTTGCACTAGGCACCTTAACTGTATGCAAGGCATCATGAAATCTGAAGTTTACCAAAAGATTTTGGGTCACAATTTAGTGCCCAGTAACACATTTGGGTTTGCATCCTAGGTCATGGATCTTCCAGCAGAACAAGGACCCCAAACAAACTTCAAGAAGCACCCGGAAATGGATGGAAACAAAGTGCTGGAGAGTTCTGAAGTGGCAGCAATGAGTCTGGATCTAAATCCCATTTAACACATATGGAGAGATCTTAAAATTTTTGTTGGGAGAAGGCACCTTCAGATATGAGAGACCTGGAGCTGTTTGAAAATGAAGAGTGGTCCAAAATTCCAGGTGAGAGGTGTAAGACGCTTTTTGATGGTTATAGGAAGGGATTGATTGCAGTTATTTATTCCAAAGGGTCTGCAACCAAATGTTAAGTTGAGGATGCCAACACGGATCAATTTTGGGGTTTAGTGTGAAATTATGTCCAATTGGCTTTTTTTTCTCTGTTTTTTTTGTGTTGTTCCAATACACACAAAGGAAATAAATGTGTATAACAAAACGTGTAATTGCAATAATTTTGTGGGAGCAATACTCAATTTTCTGAAACTATTTCAAGGGTGTCAACACTCATCAACGACTGTGTATATACCATATTTTGTGGATTATAAGACACACCGGACCATTAGACCTACCCCAAAGTTTTGGGATGAAAATAGAAAAAAATTGTTTTAATAAATTGATTGTGCGTTTTATAGTCCGCTTTTAAGATAGCTTACTGGGGGGGCGGCTGCGTAGGAGCGGGGTCCCAGGAGGCAAAGCTGATGTGGGCACCGGGCTGTGAGGAGGGGGTGTTTGGGGGTGGGAGGCTATGTCAGATTCCGGGCTTTCAAAATAATGTCAGGATACCCCACACTTGCTATCCTTTTCACAGTGGTGAACTTTGGGAAAATGCACATGCATGTATAAATTGAGATCTCGATGGACGAGACCTTGGAGGCAGAGATCTCAATCTGCGATCTCTGGCGGCCATTTTCCCGAAGTCCACTGCAGTGGGAAAAGTGTGGGGATTCCTGACATTTCCTGAAACCCCGGAGCCCTCCTCAGCCTTGCACCGCTGAACACCCCCTTCTCCCAACCACAGCATCGCCCCACTTCAGCCGCCTCCAGCTTCCTGTAGCAGCGACCCTTTCTGTGAGGTAAAACATTTCTCTGTTTTTAAACATTTTCAGACATTCATGCACACACATTGTTTTTTTTCATCATTATTTTGTGCTTTGCATGTTTTTTTGAATATACTGTAGAGCATGTCACTTTTTTCAGCATTTTTTCACCCATTCACTTGAATTGGTGGTGAAAAAAAGCGCAGGTATTAGGTTTTCCTGCATTTTTGTGCCAAAACGTGATTGTATGGAATAGGACTTTTTTCAACACTAAACTTTATCAGCATAAACAAGAGACAAATCTAGCATGCCAAAACCCTGCAAAAAAAACGCAGTAAGAAAAACCAAGGAAAACATGCTTTTTTCTGCAGCTTCTTTCCTGCCAAAAGATCATGTTTTGCTGCTGATAAAAAAAACGCTGAAGAATGCCTAGTGTGAACTTACCCTAAAATGCAAAGTGAATGAGCAAAAGAAAAATCATAATCAACTCAATATATGGTGTGGTCTTGCCTTTGCCTTCAAATCAGCATCCATTCTTCTAGCTACACTTGCACTAATGTTGTAGGATTAGTCAGGGGTATGAGTAACTATTTATACCAAACAAGCCATTATGATCATAATTTTCTTATGTGGGTGTGCAAATAGCAAAGCAGCAATCCTAAAAGTCAATATCAACCCTTTAAATAGCCTTGCCACATGATTTTGAAGAAAGCAGGAGAACTAGTTTGGCTGGGTGAGAGGCCCCTGACTGGAGATTTCAGGGGTAAAGTTTTTCCCAGTGGAGAGTGCCAAGTTAAGGAAGACTTATAGGCCATACAATATGTCTGGATGTGCAAATAGTATTAAGGTTTAACAGCTGCAAAACAAGATGAATAGATGGACTAGGGATGATGGCACATGGAAAAGCGAGGACTTGAATAATGGACTATGCTGGATGGCAAGCAAACCAGCCAGTAGTGTAGAGGAACACAGGAGAGCAGATGAAGAGTTAAATGGCAAGTTTCTACTAGGATGGAGATGCAGTATGAAGAAATCACAGAAGATTACAGATATGACTTCAGTGTAATATGAACAATCTCTAAATAATTCATAATTCTTACAGCAGATGGTAAAAATTCTCACGGTGATCTGCTTTGAAGACACTGAGCTTGAACTGCGGTGACCTCATCACTGACTTTTTCCCACGTATTGAAGTGAAGGACAGCATCCAATCCAGGTGAAGAGAAGAAACACTTTATTGTGCCATAGGTGACTTTTTCCCACGGTCCTGAGGTCACCGCAGTTCAGACCGGCTGGGAACGCAGCCTCAGTGACATTACTGAGGCTGCGCTCGCAGCATCTCATTCGCCAGTGGTTCCGAGCCTGGACAGTGACATCTTGGCACCGTCCAGGTTGAAAACGAATTATCCCCCAGACATGGATTACGGTGTGGGACAGAAAGATGGACAGGTATGGTATATTGTTTTTTTATTTTATTTTTATTCCTTGAGATCGAGGGCTTCGATGGAATTAGGCGAGGTCGTAAGTATGGTTTAATTAAGAATATTAAAGGAGTATGTGTCATTTTTTCAATTAAATGATTTTATTCTGGCTGTGTCTTTTTTTAACATATAACTCTGTGTCTGTACTGTATTGTTACATACTTAGGCAGTTAACTGGTTCATGCAGCTTTACATGAACACCTGAGCCTTACACTATGGCTGGTCTGAATAACTAAAGCAATTGTTACCATCCACCTCTTATGTCTCCCTTTTTCCTCATAGTTTGTAAGCTTGCGAGCAGGGCCCCCATTCCTCTTGGTATCTATTTTGAACTGTGATTTCTGTTATGCTGTAATGTCTATTGTCTGTACAAGTCCTCTCTATAATTTGTAAAGCGCTGCGGAATATGTTGGCGCTAGATAAATAAAATTATTATTATTATTATAATATGATTAGTAATGGATAGGTGTCTTATAGACGCTTCTCCATTACTAAGCCGTGGGCTTGATGTCACCTGACAATACAAAGTTGACATCAACTCCACAAATATTAACCCCACGTGCCACCACTACAGGGCAAGTGGGAAGAGCCAGACAAAGCGCCAGAATCTTATAGATGCGCCTTTTTTGGGCAGCTGCGGGTTGCTGTTTTTAGTCTGGGGAGGCCTATATCCATGGCCCTTACCAGCCTGAGAATACCAGCCCCCAGCTGTGAGGTTTAGCAAGGCTGGTTGTCAAAAATGGAGGGGACCCTATGCCGTTTTTAAAATTATTTAAATAATTTAAAAAAACAACGTGGGGACCCCTCCATTCTTGATAACCAGCCTTGCTGAAGTTGACAGCTGAGGGTTGCAGCCCCAGATGTAAGTTTTACCTGGTTGGTTCAAGAAAAGAGGGGGGAACCTATGCTGGGTTTTTCATTCATTTATTTTGTTATATAGCAGGCGACGACTGAGGAATACCCCGATCATTCGCTCCTGCTGTCACTTATTAGCAGGTGTCGGATGATGGGAGTAAGAGTCCCAAAAGCCCCAACCTGCTGCAATCATTCACACTTTAATATAACTCTCATCATTCTCCTCTGCTTGTGCCGATCACAGGCAGAGTGGGGGAGAATGATGAGAGCCATCTTCAGCACCTGCCGCCGGGGAACAGCGCTTACTGTAGCAGTCTTCCTCGATGCGTGTCACATCAATGGACATCAATGTGTGGTCTCATTGTGCACGTGTGCGGGATGTCCGTGCTGACGGTAAAAAACGGACATGTCTATGTATGGGGCACACGGTCTGTGGAAACACACTGACATGTGCACAGACCTATTCATTTGAATGGGTCTACGTGTGTATGTGTCTCCGGTAGGTGTGATAACTCACCACACGTACCGGAAACACAAACATGTGAAAGAGGCTGTGAAGGATTACCCCTTCCTACCACGTCACCAATCCGTGACGTCACTACAGAGGCCCAGCTCTCCGGCGCCCCCTTTGTCTCTCAGGTCAGTAAAGGAACTGCACCTAGAGCAAATGGCCGCCGGGGAGACTGCCCTGTTACCCACACTGGGTATTCTAAGATTCGCAATCAGAGTAAAAGGATCAGCCCAAAATTAATTTATGATTTAATTGCCTTAAGGGCGCACTAGATAATTACAAGAAATATACAGTCACAATATATCAAGAGTTACAGTCAGAGTACAATATAGCAACAATAATACAAGGCTTAAAGGTATAAAGCTGGAGGTCAATTTACCAGGTTGAAGGTCGCTTGTGGAAGCCGGGGGGGCATAGCATTCCGCAGGTCCAAAAACTTAGTTGCCGGGCAGCCCCCAGAAAGCATGTGCTTGCTCCCCCCTCTGGCTGGCATACCCTGTTCCTTAAGAAATCATCATAGTCTTCTTCTGTGGAGTGAGACCCTCCCAGTGACCTCAGCTTCTTCTTATACCTGGCTGAGCCCCCCTGCCTGCAGCTGGGTGGGCTTCGCAATCTCCACCCCCTCTGTCTCCCTGCAAGATTTATTCCAATTTCTAATAAATGGGATAACTTCCCTCACGATGATCGGATCAGCACACGGGCAGTACCAGCGCCTGTGGTTTGTTCTGCCGGTCGTACTGGGATCAAACCTGGACCCATTCGGTCCCTGTGGGAGGCTGATCCCTATATCTCGGGTTTCAGACCTTCCACCGTCACGGGAGTCACACTGTTGGATGCACAATTTCTTTAGGGTAAGGAGAATATTTTTTATGAGCCTGTACCTCGGACGATGCGTCCATAATTCACAATTCCATGTTGGAGACGGTTTGGCTGGGCTGCCATAATAGATGTGTATCCAGTGGCCACTTGGCATGCGTGTTTTAATTAAGTCCCCAAGCATTTCCAAGCCCCCTGCTGGCGTGGTTTCCTCACAGCTTTGAAATACCATCTACAGTTTACACTGAGCTCAGCCCGTTAGCATACTAATAGGAACTCTATTCATTAGCAAAGGTGGGGGCCAGGAGCACTCCTGTGACCAGGAGACAAAATGGAGTCACGCCAATCTGATAGCATGCCTGTTCCAAGATGGCGGCTGTTCCCTCATCACACCTCCCTGCTTTAGAGGGCGCTAGGGGGCATCACATTCCTGTGTTCCCCCATGCGCCCTTCCACACCTTCTCCTTGCCGGGACAACCCATCAGCATTACCATGGTCTCTGCCACTTCTGTGGCGAATGCTGAAGTGATACTGCTGGAGAGCCAGGCTCCAGCGTAGCAACCTCCCATTCGTCCCAGAGACCAAGTGTAACCAGCTGAGGGGGTTGTGGTCTGTTTCCACGGTGAAGTGGCGTCCGTACAAGTATGGCTGCAGACGTTGCAGGGCCCATACAATTGCCAGACATTCCTTCTCCATCGTGGAATAGGCCACTTCCCTCGGCAGGAGCTTCCGGCTCAGGTACAAAACGGGGTGTTCATGTCCCGTAGTGTCGACCTGGCTGAGCACAGCACCGAGGCCAAAGTCACTGGCGTCGGTCTGTACTACGAACGGCCGCGTGAAGTCGGCTGCCTGTAGTACAGGAGAGCTAGACAAGGCAGTTTTGAGCGCCTGGAAAGCTGTCTCGCAGGCGACTGTCCAGTCGACTGCGACGGGCAGCTTCTTCTTGGTGAGGTCCGTCAGAGGCTTGGCCAGGGTGCTATAGTGTGGAACAAACCTCCTATAGTACCCAGCCGTCCCCAAGAAGGACATCACCTGCTTCTTGGTCCTGGGGGAGGGCCAGGAGGTGATGGCATCCACCTTCCCTGGCTCTGGCTTCAGAACTCCCCCACCTACCCGGTGTCCCAGGTACTGGACCTCACTCATACCCAGCTGGCACTTTTCCGGCTTAATGGTCAACCCTGCCCTCTGGATCCTCCCCAACACCTGCGCCAGGTGCTGTAGGTGATCTTCCCAGGTGGGACTGAAGATGGCAATGTCATCCAGGTACGCAGTCGCATACCCTTCCAGTCCCCTGAGCAGCGTGTTGACCATCCGCTGAAAAGTGGCAGGGGCATTCTTCATGCCGAAGGGCATCACCGTGGACTCATACAGTCCAAATGGGGTGATAAAGGCAGAGCGTTCCCGTGCCTTAGGGGTCAGGGGAATCTGCCAATATCCCCTGCTCAGATCCATGATGGTCAGGTACTTGGCCCCGGCCAGCTGATCGAGCAGGTCATCGATGCGCGGCATTGGGTACGCATTGGTGACCGTCACAGCGTTAAGCCCCCGGTAGTCCACGCAGAACCGTGTAGTCCGGTCCTTTTTAGGGACGAGGACTACCGGCGAAGCCCATGCGCTGTTGGATGCTTGGATCACCCCCAGCTTCAGCATCTCGTCTATCTCTTGGCGCATGTGCTGCTGCACCTCGAGAGAGACCCGATATGCTGAACGCCGGATCGGGGGGTGATTGCCGGTGTCCACATCGTGGACGGCTGCCTCAGTCCTTCCGGGCAGGCTGCTAAACAGCTCCCAAAAGGGGTGTAGGGTGACCCCCAGCTGGGAACGTTGGTCCTCCGAAAGCTGGTGGCCAACCTCCACATCCTCGATGGATCCACCCGCCTTGACTTGGGTAAGCAGATCCAGGAGGGTTTCTACCTCCCCTTCCTCCGGGAGGTTGCACACTGGGTGGGCACAAGCCTCCCGCTCATGATGTGCTTTCATCATGTTCACGTGGAAGGCCTTCCTCCTTCCACGGGCGTGGTCCAGGGTAACCAGATAGGTGACGGCGTTGAGCTGCTGGTGCACGAGGTATCGACCCTCCCAGGCTGCCTGAAGCTTGTTTTGTGGGACGGGGACCAGTACCCACACCTTTTGACCCACCTGGTAGGTCCTCTCACAAGCATTCTTGTCGTACCACCGCTTCTGGTCAGCTTGGGCCTGGGCCATATTGTCATGCACCAGCCGCGTCAAGGCCGTCATTCTGTCCCGGAAGCGCACAACATACTCAATGGCCGACACTCCAGGGGTGGCCAAATCTCCTTCCCACGCTTCCTTCACTAGAGCAAGGGGCCCCCGTACACGTCGCCCATACAGGAGCTCAAAGGGGGAGAACCCCGTTGAGGCCTGTGGAACCTCCCGGTAGGCAAATAGAAGGTGTGGGAGATACCGCTCCCAATCTCTCCCGTGGGAGTCGACCAACATCTTAAGCATCTGCTTTAAGGTGCCGTTGAACGGCTCACACAGGCCATTGGTCTGTGGGTGATACGGGCTGGCTACCAGATGTTGCACCTGGATCTGCTTACAGAGAGACTCCATCAGCTGGGACATGAACTGGGTCCCTCGGTCGGTGAGCATTTCCTGGGGAAACCCCACTCTGGAGAAGATCTCCAGTAAGGCAGTGGCCACTTTCTCAGCCCGAATGGATGACAAAGCGACCGCCTCCGGGTACCGAGTGGCATAGTCCACTACCGTTAATATGAAGCATTTCCCGGAGCGACTGGGAGTGGACAGAGGCCCAATGAGATCCACACCCACCCTCGAGAAAGGCTCTTCAATGATGGGCAGAGTTACCAGTGGGGCTTTGGGGCGCCGCCCCGCCTTCCCCACCCTCTGACAGGTGTCACATGAACGGCAGTAGGCAATTACCTCGGTCCTCATTCCAGGCCAGTAGAAATGCTGCGCTAGCCTGGCCCTGGTCTTAGCGATCCCTAGGTGTCCGGCCATGGGAATCTCGTGGGCTATCCGCAATCATTCCGCCCTGAACGGATAGGGTACCACTAACTGTCGGTCCCTGGGCCACGCCTCCGGTGAACCCTGCTGGACCGATACCCGGTACAGCCGTCCCTGGTCCCAGACCACCCGCTCGCGGTCTGACTCCCCAGGAGGCTGTGCTGCCTGCTCCTTGAGAGCTTTCAAGCTAGCGTCGGCTTCCAACGCTGCCTGAAATCCCTGACTCGATGTGGCGAGAATGGACGACACCGCCACATCCGCTGTCAGCTCCCCGGGATCTGTCTCCTGGCCGCTGTCTGACTCGGCAGCCACTTGGTCAGAGAGGGGGAAGCCGTTGGACCTCTGCAAGGCTCCTTGGGCTCCGGCGCTCCCACTCCTGGTGACAGCGGCCACGACCGCTGTGCCCACGGGTAGCGCCTGCTTCCCCCCGGCTCCTGACCAAGTCGCCGGGTCAGGCAGACTTACCTGCCCTCCTGACATCCCGGGTGTGGGGAACTCCTGCCCTGGGGTCTTACCTGGTGGCTCCTCTCCCGGGACGCCTCCTCCCCCCATGGCCTGTTCCTCTTCCTGCAGGGGCCCTAGACTCAGCAGGCTGGATTCACTTAGGGGCCCTACACTGCCCATAGCAGCCCCTCCCTCCACCTCTGATCTCTCCCCTACAGTCTCCTCACCTGTCCTCACTGTGAGCCCTGCGTGTGTGGTGTCAGTGTATGGAGTACCCTCAGGTTTCACTCCCTCCCCCACCGTTGGAGGCACATTCAACACATCAACATTCACAGTAGAGTCATGACATTCTTGGGGAGCCGAACTTGGGGGTTCAGTGGCCACATACTGAGACACTAGCCGCCCCAAATCGGTCCCAAGTAATACATTAGCAGGAATATTTGACGTTACTCCCACCTCCCGCATTCCCCTCCCGGCGCCCCAGTCCAAAAACAATTTTGCAACAGGCAGCGCCGGTTCCACGCCTCCAATTCCGGAGACGGAAAGGGTTTTCCCCGGTACCAAGTCTTGAGGGGACACCACCTCAGGACGTACCAGGGTTCGTTCAGCACCTGTGTCCCGCAGTCCCATGACCGCTGAGCGGCCGATAGTGACAGGTTGGTAATTGTCCAGGGACCTTCCACCACCCCCTCCCACACACAAAACAGTGGACAGTTTCGGGGACAGGGATGGGGCCTTAAGACGCTGAGGACATGCTGTCTTGAAGTGTCCCAGCTGGTTGCAGTGATGACAACGTCTGGGTTCTGCGCCTGGCCTGGAGAGGGCAGCAGGGGGGTACACCCCTTGCACTCTGGGGGCTGGGGAAACAGGGGCGGGATTGGGCTTACCCCCTCTCAAGGTGCTGCTGGCAGGCTTCTTCGGCTCAGGCGCCTTGTTATTGGCATACTCATCTGCCAGGGCGGCTGTAGCAGAAGCCCCCTTCGGTTTCCGGTCACGGAGGAACTGCTGGAGGTCCTCTGGGCAGTTCCACAAGAACTGCTCCATGACGAACAGTTCCTGGACCTCCTGGCGGGTGGTGAGCGCTAGACCCGAAGTCCAGTGCTCTGCAGCTCTCAGCAGCGCCCGCATGTGGTCGGTCCAGGTGTCCTTTGGGCCCCGCTGCAGGCTCCGGAACTTCTTGCGGTAAGACTCTGGGGTGAGGTTGTAGTGTTGGATCAGGGCCCGCTTGACGCTGCTGTAGTCCTGCTCCGCCCTGGCAGGTAAGTCCCCCAAAACCTCCAGGGACTTACCCCTCAAACGGGGGGTCAGGTATCTTGCCCACTGATCCGGGGCCAGATGGTGTTGAAGGCAGGTCCTTTCAAAGGCCAGCAAGAAGGAATCCAGGTCTCCATCCTTCTCAAGCAGAGGGAAGTCCTCGGCCCGGACTTTGGAAGCCCTGGACTCTGGTGGTGCTGGGGCGCCCAGCGGGAGCCCGCGTTGAGCCATCTCCAGTCGGTGCTGGCGCTCCGCTGCCCGCTCAGCAGCTCTCTCTGCCCGCTCCTCTGCTTCGCGGCGTTCTGCCCGCTCCTCTGCTTCACGGCGTTCTGCACGCTCGGCCTCAGCTGCTTTCTCTGCAGCTGCCATGAGTCTCATATAGGCGTCTTCATTACCCGCCTCGAGACGTGCCACTGCCGCTGCAACAAGGGCCGCTGATGTGGACAGGCTGGGGCGGGTAGGTGGTGGGTAGTCCCTTGCCGGACTAAGCACGGGTGGCTGGTTCCTTGGGGAGTCTGGGCTGAGCTCCCCCTCGCCTGGAACAGTACCGTCCACCACCACCTCCTCATAGGCCATAGCACTGGCCTGCGCCCTCACTGCACTCCTGGTGCCATCCGCCATCTTTGGAACCTCTGGTTACTGACACAGCTGTAACCCTGACCTTGCACACAACTTATTATATCTACACTCTGACCGTCTAGTGCTGGGCTGACCTTAAGACCCCAGCAGTGAAAGTTACCACTGGTAGTCTTTAGTGTCTGGGAGTAGGGGTCCCACGCACACTATTACTCTGATCCCACGTACGCTGCCACCACTGTGATGGATTACCCCTTCCTACCACGTCACCAATCCGTGACGTCACTACAGAGGCCCAGCTCTCCGGCGCCCCCTTTGTCTCTCAGGTCAGTAAAGGAACTGCACCTAGAGCAAATGGCCGCCGGGGAGACTGCCCTGTTACCCACACTGGGTATTCTAAGATTCGCAATCAGAGTAAAAGGATCAGCCCAAAATTAATTTATGATTTAATTGCCTTAAGGGCGCACTAGATAATTACAAGAAATATACAGTCACAATATATCAAGAGTTACAGTCAGAGTACAATATAACAACAATAATACAAGGCTTATAGGTATAAAGCTTGAGGTCAATTTACCAGGTTGAAGGTTGCTTGTGGAAGTCGGGGGGGCATAGCATTCCGCAGGTCCAAAAACTTAGTTGCCGGGCAGCCCCCAGAAAGCATGTGCTTGCTCCCCCCTCTGGCTGGCATACCCTGTTCCTTAAGAAATCATCATAGTCTTCTTCTGTGGAGTGAGACCCTCCCAGTGACCTCAGCTTCTTCTTATACCTGGCTGAGCCCCCCTGCCTGCAGCTGGGTGGGCTTAGCAATCTCCACCCCCTCTGTCTCACTGCAAGATTTATTCCAATTTCTAATAAATGGGATAACTTCCCTCACGATGATCGGATCAGCACACGGGCAGTACCAGCGCCTGTGGTTTGTTCTGCCGGTCGTACTGGGATCAAACCTGGACCCATTCGGTCCCTGTGGGAGGCTGATCCCTATATCTCGGGTTTCAGACCTTCCACCGTCACGGGAGTCACACTGTTGGATGCACAATTTCTTTAGGGTAAGGAGAATATTTTTTATGAGCCTGTACCTCGGACGATGCGTCCATAATTCACAATTCCATGTTGGAGACGGTTTGGCTGGGCTGCCATAATAGATGTGTATCCAGTGGCCACTTAGCATGCGTGTTTTAATTAAGTCCCCAAGCATTTCCAAGCCCCCTGCTGGCGTGGTTTCCTCACAGCTTTGAAATACCATCTACAGTTTACACTGAGCTCAGCCCGTTAGCATACTAATAGGAACTCTATTCATTAGCAAAGGTGGGGGCCAGGAGCACTCCTGTGACCAGGAGACAAAATGGAGTCACGCCAATCTGATAGCATGCCTGTTCCAAGATGGCGGCTGTTCCCTCATCACAGAGGCCTAAGGCTAAGTTCACATATGCATTCGGGGGCTTTGCGGAGGGCTGTGTACTTCACCTGTTAAGCTCCGCCTACTTCCGCATACTTCTGCATGTGTCCTGCGTACCTATCTTTAAAATTGGGTACGCAGGACAAGCAGATGTATGCGGATGCGTTGTTTTGACGTGCCCACCAACCGTACGGGAACGCAACAAGTTGTGTCTTGTGCAGACGGCGGGCGCATCAAAACAACACATCCGCATCTCCTGCATACCCAATGTTAAAGATAGGTATGCAGGACGCATGCAGAAGTAGGCGGAGCTTAATAGAGGAAGTAT
This sequence comes from Ranitomeya imitator, assembly GCF_032444005.1. Taxonomy (NCBI): domain Eukaryota; kingdom Metazoa; phylum Chordata; class Amphibia; order Anura; family Dendrobatidae; genus Ranitomeya; species Ranitomeya imitator. The sequence continues at coordinate 119,376,677 of NC_091283.1, read as the reverse complement.
GCAGCCCTTCGCAAGCCCCCGAACGCAAATTTGAAACCTGCCTAAGGCTGATTGATAGTCTCAGTTGGATTTGATAAGTTGAGAAGTCTAAGGAGATTTTCAAAATCTTGCAGAGTGCCCTCCAGAACCTGGAAACAAATTGCCCACCATGGTCAGAGACTATGCAAACTTAGGCTACGTTCACATTTGCGTTGCGTCGGGCGCAGGTTCGGCGACGCATAGCGACGCATGCGTCATGCGCCCCTATATTTAACATGGGGGCGCATGGACATGCATTGTCTTGCGTTTTGTGACGCATGCGTCATTTTTGGCGCAAGCGTCAGGGCGCAGAGGACGCAGCAAGTTGCATGCCAAAAAAGGACGCATACGTCACAAAACAATGCGTTTTGCATGCGTTCTTGTTTGGATTGTGCGTTGCGTCGCCAACGCAGCACCGCACAACGCAAATGTGAACGTGGCCTTAGAGATTGTGGAAATGGAAGAGGCTGAAGAGTACCAAGAGGTGCTTGATGTGAGAATTTGAACTGCACCCACTGAGAGCAAATGATACGAATTCCTTGACCTCTTGTTCATTTTTTGGCCATCAGTAGAAAAAAGAAATAAGTTCAGCTGTTTGATTAACTCCTGAAAGACCAGAGAGAAAAGAGTAAGACTTTTCTGATTAAAAGCTTTTGAGACTAGAGAAGAAATGTTATTAGAAAGGATATGTTCAGGTTCAATCACATATTAGGGCACATCTTGGCGATAATAATTTGCAAAGCCGAGTAGTCTTTGGAGGGCCATTAAGACTATATGGCAGTGGCAATTCCAAAATAGCAAAAACTTTCTTTTCACTTTCATATGCAGATCTTTGGATAAAATGGTATATCAGAGAAATGGCAGTTCATGACGCTCAAAGGCATGGGAAAGGCATTCCTAGCCATTCATAGCGACCATAACGGGTGTTGAACATCGTCTTCCATTCATGGCCCTGTTTAATGCAGATTAGGTTATTAGCTCCATGAAGGTCTAATTTGGTGATGATTGTAGTGCATTTAACCCTGAGAATAAGTCAGAGATGATGCGCAATAGATAATGGTCTTTTAGCATGATTTTATTCAGACCCTGATGGTCTATGCATGGTCTCAGAGATACATCTATCTTTTTTATGAAGAACAAGGCTGCATAGACTGGAAATGAAGATTTTCAAATAAACATATTTGTCTGTTTCATGTGTCACGACTCTGTTGTTGAGTGTCCCGGGACCAAGGGCTCCTTCCCTGTCCCTTATGCTAGGTGTGCCCTAGCTCGCCCTGTTCGGATTACTACTGACAGTAAAGATGGTGGGGCCAAGTACCTTGCCTTAGCTCCTGAATCCACCCTCAGTCTGTACTCTTCCCCCACCCAGAGAAGAGGGGAGTAGTAATGTACTGAAATACACCAACCAGACTAACAAGGTACTACAAACAGGGATAAAGGAAAATACCAATCATACAAATATATTCACACATACAACAGAGGAATGCATCGGGGAGTGGAGGATGGGGTAAAACCAAAGTAGGAGAAGAAAGGGAATTATCACACACTCAAGACCTACAAACAGTCACAGATAAATCCACCAAATGCCTTCTCCAATAAAAACCAACAACTTTCAGCCATGCAGCATAAGCTAACTCTAACAATTAGTGCTAGTCAGGGCCCATATTATATAAGAGATGGGAGTGGCTAACAGTGCACAGCTGAGAACCTTAAGGAAGGAAAGCTTCCAGGAGCTTTCACCTGAGCAGATTAACCACTGCACTGCCCAAAGAAATTTATACCTTTTAATACGAAAGTGAAGTGCTTCTAACCAGTGCAGGAGTAGAAGAAATCAGACACTGCGGTCTTCTGGCTCCTCTCTGTCATGGTAAACCCTTGACAGTGAGCAGTCATCGCCTCAGTCTAAGGGAGAAACAAAGGATAAATGCTCATTCTGGGTGGTTCAGAAGGTGAATGACATCCTCAAATGGCTGATGAGGAGGTAGTGTTTCAGCCCACGGCTTATAAAAGACATCTGTGAAGTCCTGGTAAGCAGCAGGCAATGGAAGAAGTGCATAGTTTCAGAGAAGGTGGTTGAGGTAGAGATTTGAGGCAATTACGAAAGCAATATATGATTCCTACAGGGTGATCTGGTTGGATGACAAATTAATGATCAGAGAATGCACCTTTAGTTACAGAAGTACCAAAAGCATTGTGGCATCAGAAATTAGCAAAATTAAAAAGAAATATCCTCAATGAGTAGTGCTCTATTCAGAAGAGTTATCTTCTCAATCTAGAATTGTATGTGATCACTGAGACTTGCAGAACCATTTGCTGAAGGTAGCTTCAGAGGGGTCTGCAAAGAAACAAAAAGAATCTTCTGCTTTTTGGCTAAAAAAAAGTCAATAAAAGTCTCTGCAGCTACGGAATCGATGGAAGCTTGTCCTATGAACACATAAATTCAAAGGAATAGCCATAGGTACAAACAGTTTGTCTTTGGTGGAGGATAGAGTTAACCCTAAGGTGAGGAGTCAGAGGTGTAACCACAGGAGTTTGATGTTGAGAGGTCACGCTTAGCCTGGACATCCTTCACAGGCTCACAAAAAGTTGCTCAACTAATCCAAATAAATCCTTTGTATCCAACGGTGTTGATACTGCTGCACCCATGGAGTATAAATTCTGAGGATTCTGATAATGATCCCCTGTTGAGGTGGATTGACTAGGTACCGTCACACTCAGCAACTTTACAACGAGAACGACAATGATCGTGACGTTGCAGCGTCCTGGATAGCGATCTTGTTGTGTTTGACACGCAGCAGCGATCTGGATCCCGCTGTGTTATCGCTGGTCGGAGCTAGAAGTCCAGAACTTTATTTCGTTGTCAGGTCGGCGTGTATCGTCATGTTTGACATCAAAATCAACGATGCCAGCAATGTTTTACATGGAGTTAACAACCAGCGAGAACGATAAGTGAGTCGCCGTTACGTCACTGGATCGCTCCTGCATCGTTCTGGAGTTACTGTATTTGACGTCTCTACAGCGACCTAAAGAGCGACGCTCCAGCGATTGGCACGTTGTCTATATCGCTGCAGCGTCGCTGAGTGTGACGGTATGTGTGACGGTACCTTAAGCCACAAGTCAGAGTGAATAGTGTTGTGAATTCTGTGGTCACAAGTGGTATTGCAGTCTCTGGGCGTCCTCCCTCAGGTGTTTTGGTGAGCTCGTTGGCTGCCTTGCTATTTAGCTCCACCTGAGTCTGTCTTCCTTGCTCCTTGTCAATGTTCCAGTGTTGGATCTGAGCTACTGCATCTTTCCTTGGGCCTGCTGCTCTGCTAGATAAGTGCTTCTAGTTTGTTTTCTGTTTTTTCTGTCCAGCTTGTTATTATCTTTTGCTGGAAGCTCTGAGAAGCAAAGGGGTGCACCGCCGTGCTGTTAGTTCGGCACGGTGGGTCTTTTTGCCCCTTTGCGTGGTTTTCGTTTTAGGGTTTTTTGTAGACTGCATAGTTCTCTTTGCTATCCTCGCTCTGTCTAGAATATCGGGCCTCACTTTGCTGAATCTATTTCATTCCTACGTTTGTCTTTTCATCTTGCTAACAGTCATTATATGTGGGGGCTGCCTATTCCTTTGGGGTATTTCTCTGAGGTAAGTCAGGCTTGTATTTCTATCTTCAGGCTAGTCAGCTCCTCAGGCAGTGCCGAGTTGCATAGGTAGTGATAGGCGCAATCCACTGCTGCTTCCAGTTGTGTGAGGACAGTTCAGGTACTGCAGTCTACAGAGATTCCACGTCTCAGAGCTCGTCCTATTGTTTTGGGTTTTTGCCAGATCTCTGTATGTGCGCCGATTACTGCACGCTGTGTTGCCTGATTGCCAGCCATAACAGTACAAGGAGCCAATTCAATGATTTCCAATAGAGGGAAAAAAGAAATCCTGACATCATTTTTTTTTTCTTAGCTCTGTCTTCAGTCTTTTTTTTCCCCTAGACATTAGAGTGCTTCAGGACACAGCTGTGGACATGGATATTCAGGCTCTGTGCTCCTCAATGGATAATCTCGTTGTAAATGTACAAAAGATTCAAGATACTATTGATCAGAAATCGATGCTAGAACCAAGAATTCCGATTCCTGATTTGTTTTTTGGTGACAGAACTAAGTTCCTGAGCTTCAGAAATAATTGTAAGCTATTTTTGGCCTTGAAACCTCATTCTTCTGGTAATCCTATTCAACAGGTTTTGATTATTATTTCTTTTTTGCGCGGCGACCCACAGGACTGGGCGTTTTCTCTTGCACCAGGAGATTCTGCATTGAGTAATATTGATGCATTTTTCCAGGCGCTGGGATTGCTTTACGATGAGCCTAATTCAGTGGATCAAGCTGAGAAAAATCTGCTGGCTTTATGCCAGGGTCAGGATGATGTAGAACTATATTGTCAGAAATTTAGAAAATGGTCAGTACTCACTCTGTGGAATGAATCTGCACTAGCGGCTTTGTTCAGAAAGGGTCTCTCTGAAGCTCTTAAGGATGTAATGGTGGGATTTCCTATGCCTGCTGGTTTGAATGAGTCTATGTCCTTGGCCATTCAGATCGGTCGTCGCTTGCGCGAGCGTAAATCTGTGCACCATCTGGCGGTATTGTCTGAGAGTAAGCCTGAGCCTATGCAGTGCAACAGGACTATGACTAAAGTAGAACGGCACGAACACAGACGTCTGAACAGACTGTGTTTCTATTGTGGTGATTCTACTCATGCTATTTCTAATTGTCCTAAACGCACTAGGCGGTTCGATAGCTCTGCCGTTATTGGTACTGTACAGTCCAAATTCCTTTTGTCCATTACCTTAATGTGCTCTTTGTCATCATATTCTGTCATGGCGTTTGTGGATTCAGGCGCTGCCCTGAATCTGATGGATTTGGATTATGCTAAACGTTGTGGATTTTTCTTGGAGCCTTTGCGGTGTCCTATTCCGTTGAGAGGAATTGATGCTACACCTCTGGCCAAGAATAAGCCTCAGTACTGGGCCCAGCTGACCATGTGCATGGCTCCTGCACATCAGGAAGTTATTCGCTTTTTGGTACTGCATAATTTGCATGATGTGGTCGTGTTGGGGTTGCCATGGCTACAAACCCATAATCCAGTATTGGATTGGAACTCTATGTCGGTAACCAGCTGGGGTTGTCAGGGAGTACATGGTGATGTTCCATTTTTGTCTATTTCGTCATCCATTCCTTCTGACATCCCAGAGTTCTTGTCGGACTTTCAGGATGTATTTGAAGAGTCCAAGTCTGATGCCCTTCCTCCGCATAGGAATTGTGATTGTGCTATCGATTTGATTCCTGGTAGTAAATTCCCTAAGGGTCGTTTATTTAATTTGTCCGTACCTGAACACACCGCTATGCGCAGTTATGTGAAGGAGTCCCTGGAGAAGGGACATATTCGCCCATCGTCGTCACCATTGGGAGCAGGGTTCTTTTTTGTAGCCAAGAAGGATGGTTCGCTAAGACCGTGTATTGATTACCGCCTTCTTAATAAGATCACTGTTAAGTTTCAGTATCCCTTGCCATTGATTTCTGACTTGTTTGCTCGGATTAAGGGGGCTAGTTGGTTTACTAAGATTGATCTTCGTGGTGCGTATAATCTGGTGAGAATCAGGCAGGGAGATGAATGGAAAACGGCATTTAATACGCCCGAGGGTCATTTTGAGTATCTGGTGATGCCGTTCGGACTTGCCAATGCTCCATCTGTTTTTCAGTCTTTTATGCATGACATTTTTCGTGAGTATCTGGATAAATTCTTGATTGTTTACTTGGATGACATTTTGATCTTCTCAGATGATTGGGAGTCTCATGTAAAGCAAGTCAGAATGGTTTTCCAGGTACTGCGTGCTAATTCCTTGTTTGTGAAGGGATCAAAGTGTCTCTTCGGTGTGCAGAAAGTTTCATTTTTGGGGTTCATCTTTTCCCCTTCTACTATCGAGATGGATCCGGTTAAGGTTCAGGCCATCCAGGATTGGACTCAGCCGACATCTCTAAAAAGTTTGCAGAAATTCCTGGGCTTTGCTAATTTTTATCGTCGCTTCATCTGTAATTTTTCTAGCATTGCCAGACCATTGACCGATTTGACCAAGAAGGGTGCTGATTTGGTTAATTGGTCTTCTGCTGCCGTGGAAGCTTTTCAGGAGTTGAAGCGTCGTTTTTGCTGTGCCCCTGTGTTGTGTCAACCTGATGTTTCTCTTCCGTTCCAGGTCGAGGTTGATGCTTCTGAGATTGGTGCAGGGGCGGTTTTGTCACAGAGAGGTTCTGGTTGCTCAGTGTTCAAACCATGTGCTTTCTTTTCCAGGAAATTTTCTGCTGCTGAGCGTAATTATGATGTGGGCAACCGAGAGTTGCTGGCCATGAAGTGGGCATTCGAGGAGTGGCGTCATTGGCTTGAGGGTGCTAAGCATCGCGTGGTGGTTTTGACTGATCATAAGAACCTTACTTATCTTGAGTCTGCCAAGCGCTTGAATCCTAGACAGGCCCGTTGGTCGTTATTTTTTGCTCGTTTTGATTTTGTGATTTCATACCTTCCGGGCTCTAAAAATGTGAAGGCGGATGCTCTGTCTAGGAGTTTTGTGCCCGACTCTCCGGGGTTATCTGAGCCGGCGAGTATCCTCAAGGAAGGAGTCATTGTGTCTGCCATCTCCCCTGATTTGCGGAGAGTGTTGCAGAAATTTCAGGCTAATAAACCTGATCGTTGTCCGGCCGAGAAACTGTTCGTCCCTGATAGGTGGACTAGTAAAGTTATCTCTGAACTTCATTGTTCGGTGCTGGCCGGTCATCCAGGAATCTTTGGTACCAGGGAGTTGGTTGCTAGATCCTTTTGGTGGCCGTCTCTGTCGCGGGATGTGCGTGCTTTTGTGCAGTCCTGTGGAATTTGTGCTAGGGCTAAGCCCTGCTGTTCACGTGCCAGTGGGTTGCTTTTGCCCTTGCCGGTCCCGAAGAGGCCTTGGACACATATTTCGATGGATTTCATTTCTGACCTTCCCGTTTCTCAAAAGATGTCTGTCATTTGGGTGGTCTGTGATCGCTTTTCTAAAATGGTCCATCTGGTGCCCTTGGTTAAATTGCCTTCCTCCTCTGATTTGGTGCCTTTGTTCTTCCAGCATGTGGTTCGTTTACATGGCATTCCTGAGAATATTGTTTCTGACAGAGGTTCCCAGTTTGTCTCAAGGTTCTGGCGAGCCTTTTGTGGTAGGATGGGCATTGACCTATCTTTTTCCTCGGCCTTCCATCCTCAGACTAATGGCCAGACCGAACGAACCAATCAGACCTTGGAAACATATCTGAGATGTTTTGTTTCCGCTGACCAGGATGATTGGGTGTCATTTTTGCCGTTGGCTGAGTTCGCCCTTAATAATCGGGCCAGCTCGGCTACCTTGGTCTCTCCATTTTTCTGCAATTCTGGGTTCCATCCTCGTTTCTCTTCAGGACAGGTTGAGTCTTCGGACTGTCCTGGTGTGGATTATGTGGTGGACAGGTTGCAGCAGATCTGGACTCAGGTAGTGGACAATTTGACCTTGTCCCAGGAGAAGGCTCAGCTTTTCGCTAATCGCAGACGCCGTGTGGGACCCCGACTTCGTGTTGGGGATCTGGTTTGGTTATCTTCTCGTCATATACCTATGAAGGTTTCCTCTCCTAAATTTAAACCTCGTTTTATTGGTCCGTATAGGATTTCTGAGATTCTCAATCCGGTGTCTTTTCGTCTGACCCTCCCAGACTCCTTTTCCATACATAATGTATTCCATAGGTCGTTGTTGAGGAGATACGTGGCACCTATGGTTCCATCTGTGGAGCCTCCTGCCCCTGTTTTGGTGGAGGGGGAATTGGAGTATATTGTGGAGAAGATTTTGGATTCTCGTGTCTCTAGACGGAAACTCCAGTATCTGGTCAAATGGAAGGGTTATGCTCAGGAAGATAATTCCTGGGTTTTTGCCTCTGATGTCCATGCCCCAGATCTTGTTCGTGCCTTTCATGTGGCTCATCCTGGTCGGCCTGGGGGTTCTGGTGAGGGTTCGGTGACCCCTCCTCAAGGGGGGGGTACTGTTGTGAATTCTGTGGTCACAAGTGGTATTGCAGTCTCTGGGCGTCCTCCCTCAGGTGTTTTGGTGAGCTCGTTGGCTGCCTTGCTATTTAGCTCCACCTGAGTCTGTCTTCCTTGCTCCTTGTCAATGTTCCAGTGTTGGATCTGAGCTACTGCATCTTTCCTTGGGCCTGCTGCTCTGCTAGATAAGTGCTTCTAGTTTGTTTTCTGTTTTTTCTGTCCAGCTTGTTATTATCTTTTGCTGGAAGCTCTGAGAAGCAAAGGGGTGCACCGCCGTGCTGTTAGTTCGGCACGGTGGGTCTTTTTGCCCCTTTGCGTGGTTTTCGTTTTAGGGTTTTTTGTAGACTGCATAGTTCTCTTTGCTATCCTCGCTCTGTCTAGAATATCGGGCCTCACTTTGCTGAATCTATTTCATTCCTACGTTTGTCTTTTCATCTTGCTAACAGTCATTATATGTGGGGGCTGCCTATTCCTTTGGGGTATTTCTCTGAGGTAAGTCAGGCTTGTATTTCTATCTTCAGGCTAGTCAGCTCCTCAGGCAGTGCCGAGTTGCATAGGTAGTGATAGGCGCAATCCACTGCTGCTTCCAGTTGTGTGAGGACAGTTCAGGTACTGCAGTCTACAGAGATTCCACGTCTCAGAGCTCGTCCTATTGTTTTGGGTTTTTGCCAGATCTCTGTATGTGCGCCGATTACTGCACGCTGTGTTGCCTGATTGCCAGCCATAACAGAATAGGTACCAAAAGCAGTGGCATGTAAAATAGCAAGCACTTGTAAAATGTGAAATACTGTATGGCAAGCAAATGAGCAGAACAGGACAAAGTGGAAGTGACAGAATAACCAAATGAGAGTAGAAAATAGGTTAAATGGCCTATCTGAATCAGGATGTAGATGCAGGTTGAAGAAAGCCCAGAAGTTTGCATTAATAATTGCAGCAACATATGAACAAGTCTCTAAATAACAGTTTGAAATACTTGCATCAGAAGATGGGTTATTCAACAGGTGTGAGGAGCAGTAGATGTAGAGGTGTGTCAGAATCAGCCTTAAAAAGCTGCGAGTGATGATGTCACTGGAGTATGTGAGACAACTTGTGAAACCTGATGTGGAACATAGCAGAGGTAGGTGGCCACAGAGTATGGAAGAAGATTCCCTGAAGCTGAAATAGGTGCATAACAAATAGCCTTTTCAGACATGAAGAGGGCATCATGAACTCTAGTACCATCTACCAGATGTCGTATTCTTAAAATTCAGTATTGACTCTTTAGAGAGCCATGCCACATGACATAGGACTGAAACGAACTGCAGCTAGGAAAACTGGGTGAAGGACAGCTAAATTTCACTATAAAAGTGAGGCTGTGGAAGACAGTTGCTTAGCACAGCAAGACACAAGGTAGTTATACTGCATCAGTAAGGTCTCTCCCGGGTGAAGAATTCAAAGCAGACATTGGTTTTAAGATCAAGCTGATTTGAAAAAGCACCAAAAAATGTGCAACATTGAGAATCATCAATGCAGTGGTCAGCCAAGGAAACTTAGTGCAGTAGGTGAGACACATTATGCTTACTTCCCTTCAAAATTGGAAGATGTCCAGCAGTGCTATTAGCTCAGAACTGGCAGCAACTATTGGGAGCCAACTACTCTATTGAGAATTATTGGACAGAACTGATCTTCATGGCACAACAGTGTACAAAAAATCCATACCTTTGACATGGAAACAAGGCCAAAGGGGCTTAACTATGTGCAGAAACATATGAATTGGAATGCAGAAAAATGACAGCTGGTGCTCTGGGCTGATAAGTCAAAACATGAAGTATTTGGCCTTAAAAAGGTAGTGTGCGAAAGAGATGGAGAGCAGTACAATAATGAGTGTCGGCAGGCAATTGTCAAGCATTGTGGACAGTCCTTAAGTTTTGATTTGAATTTCATCAAATGGAGTTGGAAATTTGGTCAGGGCTAATGGTGTCCTAAATGCTGAGAAACACAGGCAGTATCTTATCCATCATGCAATACCATCAGGAAGGCATTTGAGTGTATTCAAATTTATTCTGCAGCAGGACATCAACTGTGAAAAAAAGAACAAGAAGTCCTGGAAGCAGGGCCGCCATCAGGGTATTACTGCCCTGACTGGCGTATGGGGCCAGGTGGGCAGAGGAGGCCCGCATCGGGCCCCATCTCATCTGCTCACCGGGCCCCCCTACAGGCGCTGCGGCAGTTTAACGTTATTGACCTGCGGTTGCCAGGGTGTTAACAGCCAATTGGAGGCTGGCAGCTGACTTCAGCCGCAGCGTGCCGTTCGCCGGCGTCTGACATAATTGTCAGCCGCCGGCGAATGCGCGCTTCAGCTGCATGGACTCGAGATCTTTGCCCGCCGCAGGAGCGCGGCCAGGTAAGAACACCTCGTGTTTTTTTTTTTTTTAATGCGGCGATCCAGGGGACCCCAGGGCAGCTGGAGACACGGGGGAGGGGCGGAAGAGGAAGAAAGCTGGAGACACGGGGGGGGGGGGGAGGGGGTTTGGAGGAGAGAGGAAGAATGCTGGAGACACGCGGGGGAGAGGAAGAATGCTGGAGACACGGGGGGAGGGAGAGGAAGAATGCTGGAGACACGGGGGAGGGAGAGGAAGAATGCTGGAAATACGGGGGGGGGGGGGGGGAGAGGAAGAATGCTTGAGACACCGGGGGAGAGGAAGAATGCTGGAGACACGGGGGTATGATGAGGAAGAATGCTGGAGACACTGGGGGCAGTGGTAGGAAGAATGCTTGAGACAAGGGGGGTGTAACGGGGTCTAACAAGCTGGGGTACCTCTATCAGTACCACCCCGTGTTTCAGGAGGTCCACTCTGCTTTTGCTGGATTCTGAATGAAGGACGCTGGCTGGAATTCCTTGGTTACGTGAGAGCATATAAAAGCTGACTGCTACCCCACGTATTTCCAGTCTAAAAGAACTCCCTTTATTTACAGCACACAGAATTTATAACACAGATACACAGGGCAGGCCAATAGAAAACGCAGGCCAGACATACATTACAATAGCCGCATGGGGCCGGAGCCTGCTGATATTTACTGGGGGAATTACAAAGGTGGGGGAGGACAGAAGGGGAATATCGTGTCCCCTCTGCCCAGGGGCGCAGTGTTGTGAATTCTGTGGCAGAGCTCCCTCTTGTGGTCACAAGTGGTACTTCGGCTGATTCTCTCTGTGATCTTCCGTTGGTGGAGAAAAGTGGTACTGCGGCTTCTGAGTTTCCTTCCTCAGGTGATATGGTGAAGTCGTTAGGTGCTACCCTATTTAACTCCACCTGGTGCTTGGATCCTTGCTTCCAGTCAATGTTCTAGTGTTGGACCTGTTTCCTCCTGGAGTGTTCCTGTGGCCTGCTTATCTGCATAGCTAAGTTCCTCTTTGCTTTTTGTTTGCTGTTTTTTCTATTCCAGCTTGTCAATTTGTTTTTTCTGCTAGCTGGAAGCTCTGGGACGCAGAGGGTGTACCTCCGTGCCGTTAGTTCGGTATGGAGGGTCTTTTTGCCCCCTTTGCGTGGATTTTGTAGGGTTTTGTGTTGACCGCAAAGTTGCCTTTTCTATCCTCGCTCTGTTCAGGAAGTTGGGCCTCACTTTGCTAAATCTATTTCATCTCTACGTTTGTCTTTTCATCTTAACTCACAGTCATTATATGTGGGGGCTGCCTTTTCCTTTGGGGTATTTCTCTGAGGCAAGGTAGGCTTATTTTTCATCTTCAGGCTAGCTAGTTTCTCAGGCCGTGCCGAGTTGCATAGGTAGCGTTAGGCGCAATCCACGGCTGCCTCTAGTTGTGTTGGAGAGGATTAGGGATTGCGGTCAACAGAGTTCCCACGTCTCAGAGCTCATTCTTATTTTTTGGGTTATTGCCAGGTCACTGTATGTGCACTGACCTCTATGTCCATTGTGGTTCTGAATTACCAGCCACAACAGCGCAGCCTGCGGACTGATGCATTTCACATGGAACCTATTATACATAATATATACTGCATAACATATTCTTGGTGCTGGGGGTTCTGTAACAGGGGGGTGCTAGGAAGAATGCTGGAGGCACTGAGGAGGGAGAGGAAGAATGCTGGAGACACAGGGGGGAGAAGAATGCTGGAGACATGGGGGAGAGGAAGAATGCTGGAGACACGGGGGTATGAGGAAGAATGCTGGAGACACGGGGAGAGGGAGAGGAAGAATGCTGGAGACACATTGGGAGGGAGAGGAAGAATGCTGGAGACACGGGGAGAGGAAGAATGCTGGAAACATGGGGGAGGGAGAGGAAGAATGCTGGAGACACGGGGAGAGGAAGAATGCTGGAGACACGGGGGTATGAGGAAGAATGCTGGAGACATGGGGGGAGGGAGAGGAAGAATACTGGAGACATGGGGGGAGGGAGAGGAAGAATGCTGGAGACACGAGGGGAGAGGAAGAATGCTGGAAACACGGGGAGAGAGGAAGAATGCTGGAGACACGGGGGGTATGAGGAAGAAAGCTGGAGGCACAGAGGAGGGAGAGGAAGAATGCTGGAGACATGGGGGGAGAGGAAGAATGCTGGAAACACGGGGGAGGGAGAGGAAGAATGCTGGAGATACAGGGGGAGAGGAAGAATGCTGGAGACACGGGAGGAGAGGAAGAATGCTGGAGACACGGGGGTATGAGGAAGAATGCTGGAGACATGGGGGGAGGGAGAGGAAGAATGCTGGAGACATGGGGGGAGGGAGAGGAAGAATGCTGGAGACACGAGGGGAGAGGAAGAATGCTGGAAACACGGGGGGAGAGGAAGAATGCTGGAGACACGGGGGGGTATGAGGAAGAAAGCTGGAGGCACGGAGGAGGGAGAGGAAGAATGCTGGAGACATGGGGGAGAGGAAGAATGCTGGAGACACGAGGGAAAAGGAAGAATGCTGGAGACACGGGGGTATGATGAAGAATGCTGGAGACACGGGGGGAGAGGAAGAATGCTGGAGATACGGGGGGTATGAGGAAGAATGCTGGAGACATGGGGGTATGAGGAAGAATGCTGGAGACATGGGGGGTATGAGGAAGAATGCTGGAGACACGGGGGGTATGAGGAAGAATGCTGGAGACACGGGGGTATGAGGAAGAATGCTGGAGACACGGGGGGTTTGAGGAAGAATGCTGGAGACACGAGGGGGGTGTGAGGAAGAATGCTGGAGACACGGAGGGGGAGGAAGAATGCTGGAGACGCTGGGGGCAGAATCCTTGAGACGCTGGGGGCAGAATGCTGGAGACTCTGGGGGTAGAATGCTGGAGACACTAGGGGCAGAATGCTGGAGACACTGGGGGCAAAATCCTGGAGACACTGGGGGCAGAATACTGGGGGCAGAATTCTGGAGATGCTGGGGGCAGAATACTGGGGGCAGAATCCTGGAGACACTGGGGGCAGAATCCTGGAGTCACTGGGGGCAGAATCCTGGAGACACTGGGGGCAGAATCCTGGAGACACTGGGGGCAGAATGCTGGAGACACTGGGGACAGAATGCTGGTGGCGGAATGCTGGAGTCACTGAGGGTAGAATGCTGGAGACACTGGGGGCAGAATGGAGATAAGGGCATGATTTGAGATACGGGGCAGAATGGAGATACGGGGCAGGATGAAAGACATGGGGGCATGATTGGAGACACTGGGGGCAGGATTGGAGACAGATCGTGCAGGATCATGGGGCAGGATGGATCCAATAGAGACAGATGGGGCAGGATGGGGAGATCATATGGGGCAGGATGGATACTCATGAGGGTAGGATGTGAGAACATATGGCTGGAGCCAGAAATGAGACACATGGGGGCCAGGATGGGGAATATTGTTACCATAGGGGCTAATTAAAGGGATATTATTACTGCAGGAACGTATTTATTTTATTTTTTGAGGATACTGTTTTAAATGGGGGGGGGGGCGATCCTGTTACTGTGTAGGGTGATACTATGTCGCTTTTTTTCTTCATGTGGTGTAATGTAGAAGTTGGGAAAAATTAAGTAATGTGTTCTGCAAGCGGAGCTCAAGATAACTGTTTTATTTCCTGCAGAGACGAGTCCTGGCTGCATGAAGTGATGGCGGTCTGTGCTGGATGAAAGTTGAAAGATGAAGGACATCACCTAGAGACGTCACTGGTGAGTCAGTGTGTTACCTATACACTGACACTATACACTGTATACTATATACAGAGGTCCTGTGTATAATGTCACCAGTGATCACTGTATTACGTATACATTATATACAGAGCTCCTGTGTATAATACCACCAGTTATCACTATTACCTGTACACAGACACTGTATACTAAGTACAGATGTCCTGTGTATCATGGCACTTATGGTGATAGTATTGTGGGGTTTTTTTATTACTGATCAGCATTGTAGTATTCAATCACTATGTGGTGGTAATATGTGGTCTGGACATGGTGTTGCGGTATTTGTCCCTTGTATGTGCTATTTGGTCACTTTGTGGTGGTAATATGTGGTCTGGTCATGGTGTAGCTGTATTTGTCCCTTGTATGTGCTATTTGGCTGCTGGCTATATGTGTGATCTGGTGATGGGAACGATTAATGTGCGATAGATGAGAAGTGGAGTTTTTCCAAGAGAGAGCGGTGGGACTGTGGACAGTTTGAGGGGTGGAGCCTGGGTGGAGTCTCAAAGAGGCCCGGAAAAATTTGCCAGTATGGGGCCCCAAAATTTCTTTCCTGCCTGGAAGTGATACTATAGCCCCCACAGATCTCTGATCTGATCTAAATATCAACAAGTCTCTCTGGCAATACATGAAGAGACAGAAGGTTTAATGTGAGCTTACATTCATAAATCTGTGGTTAACGGAAATATCAACACCTTCTGCCTGATGACAGCAGAAGCTCTGTGCTGCTATTGACCCAGCTCCTGCTGTGACAGCCAACGACGGTGCCAGCAACACCTCTTGCTGTCTAAAGGTTCCGTCACACTCAGCATCTTTACAACGAGAACGACAACGATCCGTGACGTTGCAGCGTCCTGGATAGCGATCTTGTTGTGTTTGACACGCAGCAGCGATCTGGATCCCGCTGTGCCATCGCTGGTCGGAGCTAGAAGTCCAGAACTTTATTTGGTCGTCAGGTCGGCGTGTATCATCATGTTTGACATCAAAAGCAACGATGCCAGCAATGTTTTACATGGAGCTAACAACCAGCGAGAACGATAAGTGAGTCGCCGCTACGTCACTGGATCGCTCCTGCATCGTTCTGGAGTTACTGTGTTTGACGTCTCTACAGCGACCTAAACAGCGACGCTCCAGCGATCGGCTCGTTGTCTATATCGCTGCAGCGTCGCTGAGTGTGACGGTACCGTAACCCTTTAAATGCTGCAATCGAGAATGATTGCAACATTTAGGAGGAAGTCAGAGGTACGGGAGCTCAATCTGCCTTCAGATCGGTGCCCTCGCAATGTCATCACAGGGGTCCAACAGTTGCCATGGTGAGCCGGGTCACCACGCCACGGAAAGCTTCTGAGACCATGCTCAAAGCTTTCTTTACAGGTGTAATGCATTGCAATACAATATATCTGTGATCAAAGTAAAAAAAAAGTTAAATTCCCAAGGAGGGACTAAGTAAAAAAAGTTAAAAAAAAAATGTAAAATATATATAAAAAATGATAAAACAAAAAATTACACTAATATACATTTCTATGTAAAAAAATAAAAATAAACACATATTTGGTATAGCTGCATCTGGAACGAACCGATCTATAAAAATGTCACACTAATTAACCCCTTCAGTAAACTTCGTAAAGAAAAAGAAAAAAGTAAAAAACTATGCTTTTTCATCATACTACTGGAAAAAAGTGTAATAAAATACGATAAAAAAGATGAATGTAAATAAAAATGGTATCACTGAAAATGTCATCTTGTCCAGCAAAAAACAAGCCACCATAAAGATCCATAAGCGGAAAAATTAAAAAGTTGTAGCACTCAGAATATAGCGATGCAAACAAAAATAATGATTTTTTTCTATAAAAATGTTTATTGTGTAGAAGCACCAAAATCTGAAAAAATTACATGTATGAGGAATTGCTGTAAGCGTAAGAAGAACAAAGCTGCCTTATCAATTTTGCCACACACGGAACGGCATAAAAAAATAACAAAAAACTATTTCTGATTTTTATTCATTTTTCCTCACAAAAATTGGAATAGAAAGTGATTAGCACGCTTTAAAATAAATAAAGCACGCTTTAAAAACCCATCTCTTCAAACAAGCATACCACATAAACTACTCAGTAAACTAACTTTGTCCTGTTCCCTCCTTCCAAATATTATCCGCATGTGAATCTGCACCTTACTATTCATCTGTCTCCACACCCTTCATGCAACACGATAACTGCACTTGATACTTGACTATTGCACTTAAACACATGGGCTGATGACTGGATCATGCAGCTTTATATGAAAATCCCTATTTGTTATAATTGCCTGACCTGAAATAACAAGCACTTTTCACCTATTGTGTCCCCCCATTTCCTTGTAGATTGTAAGCTTGCGAGCAGGGACCTCACCCCTAATGTCACTGTTTAAATTGTCTTAACTTGTACTGAATTGTCTGTACATGTCCCCGCTTAATTGTAAAGTGCTGCGGAATATGTTGGCGCTATATAAATAAAAATTATTATTATTATTATCAAAAACTGCCATGTGCCCGAAATTTGTACCAGTAAAAATGTCAACTCGTCCCACAAACAAACAAGCCCTAGCATGACTCTGTCGGCAAAAATATGGAAAAATTATATCTCTGAAAATATGGCAATGCAAAAACTAGTTTTTGAACAAAAAAGCGTCTTTTAGTGTGTGACCACAGCCAAGCATAAAAAAAGCTATAAATCTGGTATCGCTATAATCACACTGACCCGAAGAATAAAGTCATCAATTCATTTACACAGCATGAGGAATGGCATAAAAAATAAGTAAAACCAATTCTTCACCTGCTGTTGATTTGTTCATTCTGCCTCCCAAAGATTGCAGTAAGGCTCGGCTCACATTTATCCTGCACTCTACGCTGAGCGCTTACACCGGAAATTTCTATGTAAATCTCCAAAATACGTGATTCAGATGGAACTCCACGTGGAAGATTCCCTATAATGAGGCACATGGGACACTGTGAAAGCCATGAGGCCTATGGTCCAGTGGTGTCCATAAAAGCATGGTTCACAGTTTTGTGCACTTTTGAAAGAAGGACACCGCTAAACAGATGCCAGGTGGAGTCCAGAGTAACTCTGCTGCCTCATTAGTGAATGGATCCCTTGGGGGTTTCATCTGAATAACATCACTCAGAGTAGATTTAGATGGAAACATTGATGTTATTGATCAGCATAAATCGCAGGATAAATGTGATCCCAAAAGTTATGTAAAATGTTCAAAATAAAAGCTTCAACTCAATGCACAAAAAAACAAGTCCCCACTCAGGTCTGTCATCAGTCAATGGAAATATAGGGGGCTTCCACATTACTGGTAATACAAACTCTGGAAAAGTGCTAAAGCTCCTCAACCCAAAAGAAATCCAACAAATTCTGCACTCCCAAATCAAAATTCCCCCCTCCTTCCTGAACCCCACAGTGCTTTAACCAAATTTTTGGCAGTGGTATAATTTCCAAAATGGTTACACTTGGGGGTGTATTCTGCCAAATAGTGCTCCATCCCCCTACATATGGAGGATTTCCACATTAAGCGGAAATTGTGTGGCAAATTATGGTGCCACTTTTACTCATTTTCCTACGTGAAAATGTAAAATCTGGGGACAAAACAACATTTTTGTGGTAAAAATGTAATTATTGCTTCTTCACTGGCCAATGGTATAAAATTCTGTGACATAACTGTAGTGTCAATATGATCACTGCAATCCTAGATTAATGCATTAAGAGGTGTAGTTTGTAAAATGGGGTCACTTATTAGGGATTCTGCTGTTCTGGCACCTCAAGGACTCTTCCAGTGAGTTAAGGCCCCCACAAACCATAACAGTAAATCTGCACTATAGTATGGTGCTCCTTCCCTTCTGAGTTTTGCACTGTGCCTCAAAAGTAGTTCCCAATTACATGTAGGGAATTGCCGCAATCAAGAGAAATTGCACAACAAACTGTGAGGTCCATTTGTCCTATTAGCCCTTTAAAAAATTAAAAATGTGGGGCTAAACCAACATTTTAGCGATAAAAAATTACCGTATTTTCAGCTTTGTAAGACGCACTTTATTTCCCCCAAATTTGGGGGGGAAATGGGGGTGCGACTTACAAAGCGGATATACCGCTTACTGTTACAGGCTGGGATGAGGGGGTGTCCGCCGCTGCAGTTGTCTGCTGCTGCCCACCACCGCTGCCACGGTTGTCTGCCACCGCTGCCGCCCGTCACCGCTGCTACGGTTGTCCGCTGCCCCGGGTGATGCTGGAGGCTCCGGTGCTGCAGGGGGGTCTGGTGACATTTTGTGAAAGACCAGAGCCCCCCGGCAGTTCATCCACGCTTTCCTGTATGACTGACTCCATGAAAATGGCCGCCGGAATCTCGGGAGATGAGATTTCAGGGCTGAGATCTCATCCCTCGAGATCTTGGTCCCAAGATCTCCATCTGCGCATGCGCCGCCTCCCAGCGGCCATTTTCCCAAAGTCCACCGCACAGGAAAGCATGGACGAACTGCCGGGGGCTTTGGCTTTTCACAAAATGTCGGTAGAGCCCCCCCGTAGCACCGGAGACAGCCCTGCAGCACCGGAGCCCCCCTGTTAAAAAAGGCAATTCAGTACTACAATGGACATAGCGGTCAGAGCACATACAGTGATCTGACAATAACCCAAAATCATAGAACGAGCTCTGAGACTTGGGAACACTGCAGACCGCAATCCCTAATCCTCTCCAAACAACACTAGAGGCAGCCGTGGATTGCGCCTAACTCTGCCTATGCAACTCGGCACAGCCTGAGAAACTAACTAGCCTGAAGATAGAAAATAAGCCTACCTTGCCTCAGAGAAATACCCCAAAGGAAAAGGCAGCCCCCCACATATAATGACTGTGAGTTAAGATGAAAAGACAAACGTAGAGATGAAATAGATTCAGCAAAGTGAGGCCCGACTTTCTTAACAGATCGAGGATAGAAAAGGTAACTTTGCGGTCTACACAAAACCCTAAGGAAAACCACGCAAAGGGGGCAAAAAGACCCTCCGTACCGAACTAACGGCACGGAGGTACACCCTTTGCGTCCCAAAGCTTCCAGCAACAAATTAGACAAGCTGGACAGAAAAAATAGCAAACAAATAGCAAAGAAGAACTTAGCTATGCAGAGCAGCAGGCCACAGGAATGATCCAGGGAAAAGCAAGTCCAACACTGGAACATTGACAGGAAGCCAGGATCAAAGCATTAGGTGGAGTTAAGTAGAGAAGCACCTAACGACCTCACCAGATCACCTGAGGGAGGAAACTCAGAAGCCGCAGTACCACTTCCCTCCACCAACAGAAGCTCACAGAGAGAATCAGCCGAAGTACCACTTGTGACCACAGGAGGGAGCTCTGCCACAGAATTCACAACAGTACCCCCCCCTTGAGGAGGGGTCACCGAACCCTCACCAGAGCCCCCAGGCCGACCAGGATGAGCCACATGAAAGGCACGAACAAGATCGGGAGCATGGACATCAGAGGCAAAAACCCAGGAATTATCTTCCTGAGCATAACCCTTCCATTTAACCAGATACTGGAGTTTCCGTCTAGAAACACGAGAATCCAAAATCTTCTCCACAATATACTCCAATTCCCCCTCCACCAAAACCGGGGCAGGAGGATCAACAGATGGAACCATAGGTGCCACGTATCTCCGCAACAATGACCTATGGAATACGTTATGTATGGAAAAAGAATCTGGAAGGGTCAGACGAAAAGACACAGGATTAAGAACCTCAGAAATCCTATACGGACCAATGAAACAAGGTTTAAACTTAGGAGAGGAAACCTTCATAGGAATATGACGAGAAGATAACCAAACCAGATCCCCAACACGAAGTCGGGGACCCACACGGCGTCTGCGATTAGCGAAACGTTGAGCCTTCTCCTGGGACAAGGTCAAATTGTCCACTACCTGAGTCCAAATCTGCTGCAACCTGTCCACCACAGTATCCACACCAGGACAGTCCGAAGACTCAACCTGTCCTGAAGAGAAACGAGGATGGAACCCAGAATTGCAGAAAAATGGCGAAACCAAGGTAGCCGAGCTGGCCCGATTATTAAGGGCGAACTCAGCCAAAGGCAAAAAGGACACCCAGTCATCCTGATCGGCAGAAACAAAGCATCTCAGATATGTTTCCAAGGTCTGATTGGTTCGTTCGGTCTGGCCATTAGTCTGAGGATGGAAAGCCGAGGAAAAAGACAAGTCAATGCCCATCCTAGCACAAAAGGCTCGCCAAAACCTTGAAACAAACTGGGAACCTCTGTCAGAAACGATATTCTCTGGAATGCCATGTAAACGAACCACATGCTGGAAGAACAATGGCACCAAATCAGAGGAGGAAGGCAATTTAGACAAGGGTACCAGATGGACCATCTTAGAAAAGCGATCACAGACCACCCAAATGACTGACATCTTTTGAGAAACGGGAAGATCAGAAATAAAATCCATAGAGATATGTGTCCAAGGCCTCTTCGGGACCGGCAAGGGCAAAAGCAACCCACTGGCACGAGAACAGCAGGGCTTAGCCCGAGCACAAATCCCACAGGACTGCACAAAAACACGCACATCCCGCGACAGAGACGGCCACCAAAAGGATCTAGCCACCAACTCTCTGGTACGAAAGATTCCAGGATGACCAGCCAACACCGAACAATGAACCTCAGAGATAACTTTATTGGTCCACCTATCAGGGACAAACAGTCTCTCCGCTGGACAACAATCAAGTTTATTAGCCTGAAATTTTTGCAGCACCCGCCGCAAATCAGGGGAGATGGCACACACAATTACTCCTTCCTTGAGGATACCCGCCGGCTCAGACAAACCCGGAGAGTCGGGCACAAAACTCCTAGACAGAGCATCCGCCTTCACATTTTTAGAGCCCGGAAGGTACGAAATCACAAAGTCAAAACGGGCAAAAAAACAGCGACCAACGAGCCTGTCTAGGATTCAACCGCTTAGCAGACTCAAGATAAGTCAAGTTCTTATGATCAGTCAATACCACCACGCGATGCTTAGCTCCTTCAAGCCAATGACGCCACTCCTCGAATGCCCACTTCATGGCCAGCAACTCTCGGTTGCCCACATCATAATTTCGCTCAGCAGGCGAAAACTTCCTGGAAAAAAAAGCGCATGGTTTCATCACTGAGCAATCAGAACCTCTCTGCGACAAAACAGCCCCTGCTCCAATCTCAGAAGCATCAACCTCGACCTGGAACGGAAGAGAAACATCTGGTTGACACAACACAGGGGCAGAAGAAAAACGACGCTTCAAGTCTTGAAAAGCTTCCACAGCAGCAGAAGACCAATTGACCACATCAGCACCCTTCTTGGTCAAATCGGTCAATGGTTTGGCAATACTAGAAAAATTGCAGATGAAGCGACGATAAAAATTAGCAAAGCCCAGGAACTTTTGCAGACTTTTCAGAGATGTCGGCTGAGTCCAATCATGGATGGCTTGGACCTTAACAGGATCCATCTCGATAGTAGAAGGGGAAAAGATGAACCCCAAAAATGAAACCTTCTGCACACCAAAGAGACACTTTGATCCCTTCACAAACAAAGAATTAGCACGCAGGACCTGAAAAACTGTTCTGACCTGCTTCAAATGAGACTCCCAATCATCCGAGAAGATCAAAATGTCATCCAAGTACACAATCAGGAATTTATCCAGGTACTCTCGGAAGATGTCATGCATAAAGGACTGAAACACTGATGGAGCATTGGCAAGTCCAAATGGCATCACTAGATACTCAAAATGACCCTCGGGCGTATTAAATGCAGTTTTCCATTCATCTCCTCGCCTGATTCGCACCAGATTATACGCACCACGAAGATCTATCTTGGTGAACCAACTAGCCCCCTTAATCCGAGCAAACAAATCAGATAACAATGGCAAGGGGTACTGAAATTTAACCGTGATCTTATTTAGAAGGCGGTAATCTATACAAGGTCTCAGCGAACCATCCTTCTTGGCTACAAAAAAGAACCCTGCTCCTAATGGTGACGATGACGGGCGAATATGCCCCTTCTCCAGGGATTCCTTCACATAACTGCGCATAGCGGCGTGCTCAGGCACGGATAAATTAAACAGTCGACCTTTTGGAAATTTACTACCAGGAATCAAATTGATAGCACAATCACAATCCCTATGCGGAGGTAGGGCATCGGACTTGGGCTCATCAAATACATCCCGGTAATCAGACAAGAACTCTGGAACCTCAGAAGGGGTGGATGACGAAATTGACAGAAATGGAACATCACCATGTACCCCCTGACAGCCCCAGCTGGACACCGACATGGATTTCCAATCTAATACTGGATTATGGGCTTGTAGCCATGGCAACCCCAACACGACCACATCATGCAGATTATGCAACACCAGAAAGCGAATAACCTCCTGATGTGCAGGAGCCATGCACATGGTCAGCTGGGTCCAGTATTGAGGCTTATTCTTGGCCAAAGGCGTAGCATCAATTCCTCTCAATGGAATAGGACACTGCAAGGGCTCTAAGAGAAACCCACAACGCTTAGCATACTCCAAGTCCATCAAATTCAGGGCAGCGCCTGAATCCACAAATGCCATGACAGAATACGATGACAAAGAGCAGATCAAGGTAACGAACAGAAGAAATTTTGACTGTACCGTACCAATGGTGGCAGACCTAGCGAACCGCTTAGTGCGATTAGGACAATCAGAGATAGCATGAGTGGAATCACCACAGTAGAAACACAGCCCATTCAGACGTCTGTGTTCTTGCCGTTTAACTCTGGTCAAAGTCCTATCGCACTGCATAGGCTCAGGTTTAAGCTCAGGTAATACCGCCAAATGGTGCACAGATTTACGCTCGCGCAAGCGTCGACCGATCTAAATGGCCAAAGACATAGACTCATTCAAACCAGCAGGCATAGGATATCCCACCATGACATCCTTAAGGGCTTCAGAGAGACCCTTTCTGAACATAGCTGCCAGCGCAGATTCATTCCATTGAGTGAGCACGGACCACTTTCTAAATTTCTGACAATATAACTCTATCTCATCCTGACCCTGACAAAGAGCCAGCAAATTTTTCTCTGCCTGATCCACTGAATTAGGTTCATCGTACAGCAATCCGAGCGCCAGGAAAAACGCATCGATATTACTCAATGCAGGATCTCCTGGCGCAAGAGAAAATGCCCAGTCCTGAGGGTCGCCGCGCAAAAAAAGAAATAACAATCAAAACCTAGAAAAAATAATATAATACACTGGCGCTCGGAGAATGGAGAGTAAAGGAGAAACAATGGTAGCTGCTGGTGATGAAAACAGGGTCTGTGTATCACCCTGTAGTTGAGTAGCAAAAGCGAAAAAAACAGTAGTAGATCACCTGCGCTGGTATGGGTGCCTATACTTGCACTACGAGCTGTGCATGAGGATAATATCCGGCAAGTAAGGGGCTGGCAACATTTGGAATAGTGCACTTACTATATGCTGAGAAGATGGTGGGAATGTAGATCTTCCTGGAGCTAAGTGCCTGGCTCCGTGCTGCTGGATCGTGGGATGAATATAGCGCCTAGGTCCGCACAAGCCTGGATAGCAGGGTGGACGCTGGAGCTAGGAGAAAGCCGCCAACTTCTAGCGTACCCCGGCCGGAAGTGACGCCGAAGCGGTGGCGGCGTGTGTAGGGGGTGTGGCGAGTAGCGTGACGTCACAGCTAATGGGCGGGCGAGTGTGAGGATTATCCAATCCAACGCGTTTCGAAGGAAGCGATCCTTCTTCGTCAGGCAAAATCATAGACCGCAATCCCTAATCCTCTCCAAACAACACTAGAGGCAGCCGTGGATTGCGCCTAACTCTGCCTATGCAACTCGGCACAGCCTGAGAAACTAACTAGCCTGAAGATAGAAAATAAGCCTACCTTGCCTCAGAGAAATACCCCAAAGGAAAAGGCAGCCCCCCACATATAATGACTGTGAGTTAAGATGAAAAGACAAACGTAGAGATGAAATAGATTCAGCAAAGTGAGGCCCGACTTTCTTAACAGATCGAGGATAGAAAAGGTAACTTTGCGGTCTACACAAAACCCTAAAGAAAACCACGCAAAGGGGGCAAAAAGACCCTCCATACCGAACTAACGGCACGGAGGTACACCCTTTGCGTCCCAGAGCTTCCAGCAACAAATTAGACAAGCTGGACAGAAAAAATAGCAAACAAATAGCAAAGAAGAACTTAGCTATGCAGAGCAGCAGGCCACAGGAATGATCCACGGAAAAGCAAGTCCAACACTGGAACATTGACAGGAGCCAGGATCAAAGCATTAGGTGGAGTTAAGTAGAGAAGCACCTAACGACCTCACCAGATCACCTGAGGGAGGAAACTCAGAAGCCGCAGTACCACTTCCCTCCACCAACAGAAGCTCACAGAGAGAATCAGCCAAAGTACCACTTGTGACCACAGGAGGGAGCTCTGCCACAGAATTCACAACACCCCCCTGCAGCACCGGAGCCCCGCTGCAGACCCCCTCATCCCAGCCTGCAGCACAGGAGCCCCCCTGCAGCACCGGAGCCCCCCTGCAGACCCTCTCATCCCAGCCTGCAGCACAGGAGCCCCCCTGCAGCACAGGAGCCCCCCTGCAGACCCCCTCATCCCAGCCTGCAGCAATGCTCCACTTCTGCCTCCAGCAACGACCCTGGGACCCTGATCCACCGCAGCCACAACCCCTGGTAAGCAATAAGACGCATGGATTATAAGAAGCCCCCCCCCCCCCAATTTATTAAAAAAAGTTTTTCCTATTTTTCTCCTCAAAATTTGGGGTGCGTCTTATAATCCGGAGCATCTTACAAAACGAAAAATACGGTAATTATTCTTCCTTCACTGCCCAACAGTACAAATTTCAGTGATGCACATGTGGTGTCAATATGATCACTGCACCCCTAGATGAATTCATTGAGAGGTTTAGTTTGTAAAATGGCGTCATTTATGGGGGGGGGGGGGGGTATGTAAATTTAATAATTTTGCTATGCTTTTAACAGGATAAAACATATTTGAACTGCTTTAAAAATAGAAGCATTTATACATGTACTTCTCACAAAATTAGGACATCATCAAAAAGTTAATTTATTACAGTTCTTCAATACAAAAAGTGAATCTCATTATTATATACAGTCATTACAAACAGAGTGATCCATTTCAAGTGTTTATTTCTGTTTATGTTGATGATTATGGCTTACATCCAATGAAACATGTTTCAGTAGGCGCCACAATCATAGGGAAGACTGCTGACTTGACAGATGTCTAGAAGACAATCATTGACACACTCCACAAGGAGGGTAAGCCACAACAGGTAATTACTGAAGAAGCTGGCTGTTCACAGAGTGCTGTATCCAAGCATATTAAAGGAAAGTTGCATGGAAGAAAAAAGTATGGTAGAAAAAGGTGTACAAGCAACCGGGATAACTGCAGCCTTTAAAGAATCATTAAGAAAAGTCCAGTCAAATATTAGGGAGAGATTCACAGGGAGTGGACTGCTGCTGGAGTCATTGCTTCAAGAGCCACCTAACACATAATTATCCAGGACATGGGCTACAAGTGTTGCATTCCTTGTGTCAAGCCACTCATGACCAATAGACAACACCAAAAGTGTTTAACTTGGGCCAAATAGAAAAAGAACTGGACTGCTGCTCAGTGGTCCAAGGTGTTGTGTTCAGATGAAAGTAAATTTTGCATTTCACTTGGAAATCAAGGACCCAGAGTCTGGAGGAAGAGTGGAGAGGCCACAATCCAAGCTATTTGAGGTCTAGTGTGAAGTTTCCACAATCAGTGATGGTTTGGGAGCTATGTCATCTACTGGTGTAGGTCCACTGTGTTTGATCAAGACCAAAGAACCAATACCTGGTTTAAAAACAAAAGTATCACTGTGCTTGATTGGCCAGCAAACTCGGTATTGTCAAAAGGAAGATGAGAGACACAAGACCCAACAATGCAGACGAGCTGAAGGCTGATATCAAAGCAACCTGGGCTTCCATAACACCTCAGCAGTGCCACAGGCTGATCACCTCCATGCCACGCCACGCCACATTGATGCAGTAATTGATGCAAAAGGAGCCCCGACCAAGTATTGAGTGCATTTACTGAACATATATTTCAGTAGGCCAACATTTTGGATTTTAAAATCATTTTTCAAGCTGGTGTTGTCTCAGTAAATTAGAATACTTTATAATGACTTTTAGGTTTTTATTGGCTGTAAAGCCATAATCATCAACATTAACAGAAATAAACACTTGAAATAGATCACTCTGTTTGTAATGAATCTATATAATACATGAGTTTCCCTTTTTGTATTGAAGAACTGAAATAAATTAACTTTTTGATGATTTTCTAATTTTGTGAAAAGCACCTCAACTTTTTGATGATTTTCTAATTTTGTGAGAAGCATCTGTAGTTTATTTCTAAAATTATGAAAACACAAAGTGAATGAGCAAAAGAACTAAATCAAATCAACATTTGATGTGACCACTAGGGTTGAGCGAAACGGGTCGTTCATTTTCAAAAGTCGCCAACTTTTGGCAAAGTCGGGTTTCATGAAACCCGATCCGACCCCTGTGTGGGGTCGGCCGTGCGGTACGCGACTTTCGCGCCAAAGTCGCGTTTCAATGACGCTAAAAGCGCCATTTCTCAGCCAATGAAGGTGAACGCAGAGTGTGGGCAGCGTGATGACATAGGTCCTGGTCCCCACCATCTTAGAGAAGGGCATTGCAGTGATTGGCTTGCTGTCTGCGGCGTCACAGGGGCTATAAAGAGGCGTTCCCGCCGACCGCCATCTTACTGCTGCTGATCTGAGCTTAGGGACAGGTTGCTGCCGCTTCGTCAGAAGCAGGGATAGCGTTAGGCAGGGTCCGTTAACCACCAAACCGCTTGTGCTGTAGCGATTTCCACTGTCCAACACCACCTTCGGTGTGCAGGGACAGTGGAGGCTACCTTTTTTTTTTTTTTTTCAGCGCTGTAGCTCATTGGGCTGCCCTAGAAGGCTCCCTGATAGCTGCATTGCTGTTTGTACGCCGCTGTGCAAACCAACTGCTTTTTTCAAAGCACAAATCCTCTTGTTCCTTCCTTTCTGCACAGTTATCTTTTTTGTTTGTCCACACTTTTTATTTCATTTGTGCATCAGTCCACTCCTAATTGCTGCCTGCCATACCTGGCTGAGATTACTGCAGGGAGATAGTAATTGTAGGACAGTCCCTGTTTTTTTTTTTTTTGTGGGAGATTAAGATTGGCATTTCTGCTAGAGTGCCATCCCTGTGTGTGCCATCTCTCACTCAGTGGGCCATAGAAAGCCTATGTATTTTTTTGGTTGATTTGGGTTCTAAATTCTACCTGAAAAAATCAATAAAGCAATCAGTGGGAGATAAATATTGGCCTCTGGGCTTGTGTGCCACTCCTGACTCCTGTGTGTGCCATCTCTCACTCAGTGGGCCATAGAAAGCCTATTTATTTTTTTGGTTGATTTGGGTTCTAAATTCTACCTGAAAAAATCAATAAATCAATCAGTGGGAGATAAATATTGGCCTCTGGGCTTGTGTGCCACTCCTGACTCCTGTGTGTGCCATCTCTCACTCAGTGGGCCATAGAAAGCCTATTTATTTTTTTGGTTGATTTGGGTTCTAAATTCTACCTGAAAAAATCAATAAATCAATCAGTGGGAGATAAATATTGGCCTCTGGGCTTGTGTGCCACTCCTGACTCCTGTGTGTGCCATCTCTCACTCAGTGGGCCATAGAAAGCCTATTTATTTTTTTGGTTGATTTGGGTTCTAAATTCTACCTGAAAAAATCAATAAATCAATCAGTGGGAGATAAATATTGGCCTCTGGGCTTGTGTGCCACTCCTGACTCCTGTGTGTGCCATCTCTCACTCAGTGGGCCATAGAAAGCCTATTTATTTTTTTGGTTGATTTGGGTTCTAAATTCTACCTGAAAAAATCAATAAATCAATCAGTGGGGGATAAATATTGGCCTCTGGGCTTGTGTGCCACTCCTGACTCCTGTGTGTGCCATCTCTCACTCAGTGGGCCATAGAAAGCCTATTTATTTTTTTGGTTGATTTGGGTTCTAAATTCTACCTGAAAAAATCAATAAATCAATCAGTGGGAGATAAATATTGGCCTCTGGGCTTGTGTGCCACTCCTGACTCCTGTGTGTGACATCTCTCACTCAGTGGGCCATAGAAAGCCTATTTATTTTTTTGGTTGATTTGGGTTCTAAATTCTACCTGAAAAAATCAATAAATCAATCAGTGGGAGATAAATATTGGCCTCTGGGCTTGTGTGCCACTCCTGACTCCTGTGTGTGCCATCTCTCACTCAGTGGGCCATAGAAAGCCTATTTATTTTTTTGGTTGATTTGGGTTCTAAATTCTACCTGAAAAAATCAATAAATCAATCAGTGGGAGATAAATATTGGCCTCTGGGCTTGTGTGCCACTCCTGACTCATGTGTGTGCCATCTCTCACTCAGTGGGCCATAGAAAGCCTATTTATTTTTTTGGTTGATTTGGGTTCTAAATTCTACCTGAAAAAATCAATAAATCAATCAGTGGGAGATAAATATTGGCCTCTGGGCTTGTGTGCCACTCCTGACTCCTGTGTGTGCCATCTCTCACTCAGTGGGCCATAGAAAGCCTATTTATTTTTTTGGTTGATTTGGTTTCTAAATTCTACCTGTAAAAATCAATAAATCAATCAGTGGGAGATAAATATTGGCCTCTGGGCTTGTGTGCCACTCCTGACTCCTGTGTGTGCCATCTCTCACTCAGTGGGCCATAGAAAGCTGTTGTGAATTCTGTGGCACAGCTCCCTCCTGTGGTCACAAGTGGTACTTCGGCTGATTCTCTCTGTGAGCTTCCGTTGGTGGAGGGAAGTGGTACTGCGGCTTCTGAGTTTCCTCCCTCAGGTGATGTGGTGACGTCGTTAGGTGCTGCTCTACTTAACTCCACCTAGTGCTTTGATCCTGGCTTCCTGTCAATGTTCCAGTATTGGACTTGTTTTCCTCCTGGATCGTTCCTGTGGCCTGCTGCTCTGCATAGCTAAGTTTTCCTCTGCTATTTTGTTTGCTTTTCTTCTGTCCAGCTTATCTATTTGTTTGCTGGAAGCTCTGGGACGCAGAGGGTGTACCTCCGTGCCGTTAGTTCGGTACGGAGGGTCTTTTTGCCCCCTTTGCGTGCTTTTTAGGGTTTTGTGTTGACCGCAAAGTTGCCTTTCCTATCCTCGCTCTGTTCAGTAAGTCGGGCCTCACTTTGCTAAATCTATTTCATCTCTACGTTTGTCTTTTCATCTTAACTCACAGTCATTATATGTGGGGGGCTGCCTTTTCCTTTGGGGTATTTCTCTGAGGCAAGGTAGGCTTATTTTCTATCTTCAGGCTAGCTAGTTTCTCAGGCTGTGCCGAGTTGCATAGGTAGCGTTAGGCGCAATCCACGGCTGCCTCTAGTGTTGTTGGAGAGGATCAGGGATTGCGGTCAACAGAGTTCCCACGTCTCAGAGCTCGTTCTATGTTTTTGGATTATTGTCAGATCACTGTATGTGCTCTGACCTCTATGTTCACTGTGGTACTGAATTGCCTAATCAAACAGTACAGGAAGCCAAAAGTACTAATGATTCTCAATAGAGGGAAAAAAGAAGTTCTGAGACCATTTTTTTTTCTCTGCACTGTGTTTTGCCTTTTTTTTCCCCTAGACATTTGGGTGGTTCAGGACACAGGTGTAGCAATGGACATTAGAAGTCTGTCTTCATGTGTGGATCAGCTCTCGGCAAGAGTACAAAAGATTCAAGACACTATTGATCAGAAATCTATGTTAGAACCAAGAATTCCTATTCCTGATTTGTTTTTTGGTGATAGAACTAAGTTTCTGAGTTTCAAAAATAATTGTAAACTATTTCTGGCCTTGAAACCTCGCTCCTCTGGTGATCCAGTTCAACAGGTTTTGATCATTATTTCTTTTTTGCGTGGCGACCCTCAGGACTGGGCATTTTCTCTTGCGCCAGGAGATCCTGCATTAAGTAATATCGATGCATTTTTCCTGGCGCTCGGATTGCTGTACGATGAACCTAATTCAGTGGATCAGGCAGAAAAAAATTTGCTGGCTCTTTGTCAGGGTCAGGATGAGATAGAGTTATATTGTCAGAAATTTAGAAAGTGGTCTGTGCTCACTCTATGGAATGAATCTGCGCTGGCAGCTATGTTCAGAAAGGGTCTCTCTGAAGCCCTTAAGGATGTCATGGTGGGATTTCCTATGCCTGCTGGTTTGAATGAGTCTATGTCTTTGGCCATTCAGATTGGTCGACGCTTGCGTGAGCGTAAATATGTGCACCATTTGGCGGTATTACCTGAGCTTAAACCTGAGCCTATGCAGTGCGATAGGACTTTGACCAGAGTTGAACGGCAAGAACACAGACGTCTGAATGGGCTGTGTTTCTACTGTGGTGATTCCACTCATGCTATCTCTGATTGTCCTAAGCGCACTAAGCGGTTCGCTAGGTTTGCCACCATTGGTACAGTACAGTCAAAATTTCTTCTGTCCGTTACCTTGATCTGCTCTTTGTCATCGTATTCTGTCATGGCATTTGTGGATTCAGGCGCTGCCCTGAATTTGATGGACTTGGAGTATGCTAAGCGTTGTGGGTTTTTCTTGGAGCCCTTGCAGTGTCCTATTCCATTGAGAGGAATTGATGCTATGCCTTTGGCCAAGAATAAACCTCAGTACTGGACCCAACTGACCATGTGCATGGCTCCTGCACATCAGGAGGTTATTCGCTTTCTGGTGTTGCATAATCTGCATGATGTGGTCGTGTTGAGGTTGCCATGGCTACAAGTCCATAATCCAGTATTAGATTGGAAATCCATGTCGGTGTCCAGCTGGGGTTGTCAGGGGGTACATGGTGATGTTCCATTTCTGTCAATTTCGTCATCCACCCCTTCTGAGGTTCCAGAGTTCTTGTCTGATTACCGGGATGTATTTGATGAGCCCAAGTCCGATGCCCTACCTCCGCATAGGGATTGTGATTGTGCTATCAATTTGATTCCTGGTAGTAAGTTCCCAAGAGGCCGATTGTTTAATTTATCTGTGCCTGAGCACGCCGCTATGCGCAGTTATGTGAAGGAGTCCCTGGAGAAGGGGCATATTCGCCCGTCATCGTCGCCATTAGGAGCAGGGTTCTTTTTTGTAGCCAAGAAGGATGGTTCGCTGAGACCTTGTATAGATTACCGCCTTCTAAATAAGATCACGGTTAAATTTCAGTACCCCTTGCCGTTGTTATCTGATTTGTTTGCTCGGATTAGGGGGGCTAATTGGTTCACCAAGATAGATCTTCGTGGTGCGTATAATCTTGTGCGAATTAAGCGAGGCGATGAATGGAAAACTGCATTTAATACGCCCGAGGGTCATTTTGAGTATCTAGTGATGCCATTTGGACTTGCCAATGCTCCATCAGTGTTTCAGTCCTTTATGCATGACATCTTCCGAGAGTACCTGGATAAATTCCTGATTGTGTACTTGGATGACATTTTGATCTTCTCGGATGATTGGGAGTCTCATGTGAAGCAGGTCAGAACGGTTTTTCAGGTCCTGCGTGCTAATTCTTTGTTTGTGAAGGGATCAAAGTGTCTCTTTGGTGTGCAGAAGGTTTCATTTTTGGGGTTCATCTTTTCCCCTTCTACTATCGAGATGGATCCTGTTAAGGTCCAAGCCATCCATGATTGGACTCAGCCGACATCTCTGAAAAGTCTGCAAAAGTTCCTGGGCTTTGCTAATTTTTATCGTCGCTTCATCTGCAATTTTTCTAGTATTGCTAAACCATTGACCGATTTGACCAAGAAGGGTGCTGATGTGGTCAATTGGTCTTCTGCTGCTGTGGAAGCTTTTCAAGACTTGAAGCGTCGTTTTTCTTCTGCCCCTGTGTTGTGTCAACCAGATGTTTCGTTTCCGTTCCAGGTCGAGGTTGATGCTTCTGAGATTGGAGCAGGGGCTGTTTTGTCGCAGAGAGGTTCTGATTGCTCAGTGATGAAACCGTGCGCCTTCTTTTCCAGGAAGTTTTCGCCTGCTGAGCGAAATTATGATGTGGGCAACCGAGAGTTGCTGGCCATGAAGTGGGCATTCGAGGAGTGGCGTCATTGGCTTGAAGGAGCTAAGCATCGCGTGGTGGTATTGACTGATCATAAGAACTTGACTTATCTCGAGTCTGCCAAGCGGTTGAATCCTAGACAGGCTCGTTGGTCGCTGTTTTTTGCCCGTTTTGACTTTGTGATTTCGTACCTTCCGGGCTCTAAAAATGTGAAGGCGGATGCTCTGTCTAGGAGTTTTGTGCCCGACTCTCCGGGTTTGTCTGAGCCGGCGGGTATCCTCAAGGAAGGAGTAATTGTGTCTGCCATCTCCCCTGATTTGCGGCGAGTGCTGCAAAAATTTCAGGCTAATAAACCTGATCGTTGTCCAGCGGAGAAACTGTTTGTCCCTGATAGGTGGACGAATAAAGTTATCTCTGAGGTTCATTGTTCGGTCTTGGCTGGTCATCCTGGAATCTTTGGTACCAGAGAGTTGGTGGCTAGATCCTTTTGGTGGCCATCTCTGTCGCGGGATGTGCGTACTTTTGTGCAGTCCTGTGGGATTTGTGATCGGGCTAAGCCCTGCTGTTCTCGTGCCAGTGGGTTGCTTTTGCCCTTGCCAGTCCCGAAGAGGCCTTGGACACATATTTCTATGGATTTTATTTCAGATCTTCCCATTTCTCAAAAGATGTCAGTCATTTGGGTGGTCTGTGATCGCTTTTCTAAGATGGTCCATTTGGTACCCTTGTCTAAATTGCCTTCCTCCTCTGATTTGGTGCCATTGTTCTTCCAGCATGTGGTTCGTTTACATGGCATTCCAGAGAATATCGTTTCTGACAGAGGTTCCCAGTTTGTTTCGAGGTTTTGGCGAGCTTTTTGTGGTAGGATGGGCATTGACTTGTCTTTTTCCTCGGCTTTCCATCCTCAGACTAATGGCCAGACCGAACGAACCAATCAGACCTTGGAAACATATCTGAGATGCTTTGTTTCTGCCGATCAGGATGACTGGGTGTCCTTTTTGCCTTTGGCTGAGTTCGCCCTTAATAATCGGGCCAGCTCGGCTACCTTGGTTTCGCCATTTTTCTGCAATTCTGGGTTCCATCCTCGTTTCTCTTCAGGACAGGTTGAGTCTTCGGACTGTCCTGGTGTGGATACTGTGGTGGACAGGTTGCAGCAGATTTGGACTCAGGTAGTGGACAATTTGACCTTGTCCCAGGAGAAGGCTCAACGTTTCGCTAATCGCAGACGCCGTGTGGGTCCCCGACTTCGTGTTGGGGATCTGGTTTGGTTATCTTCTCGTCATATTCCTATGAAGGTTTCCTCTCCTAAGTTTAAACCTTGTTTCATTGGTCCGTATAGGATTTCTGAGGTTCTTAATCCTGTGTCTTTTCGTCTGACCCTTCCAGATTCTTTTTCCATACATAACGTATTCCATAGGTCATTGTTGCGGAGATACGTGGCACCTATGGTTCCATCTGTTGACCCTCCTGCCCCGGTTTTGGTGGAGGGGGAGTTGGAGTATATTGTGGAGAAGATTTTGGATTCTCGTGTTTCAAGACGGAAACTCCAGTATCTGGTTAAGTGGAAGGGTTATGCTCAGGAAGATAATTCCTGGGTCTTTGCCTCTGATGTCCATGCTCCCGATCTTGTTCGTGCCTTTCATGTGGCTCATCCTGGTCGGCCTGGGGGCTCTGGTGAGGGTTCGGTGACCCCTCCTCAAGGGGGGGTACTGTTGTGAATTCTGTGGCAGAGCTCCCTCCTGTGGTCACAAGTGGTACTTCGGCTGATTCTCTCTGTGAGCTTCCGTTGGTGGAGGGAAGTGGTACTGCGGCTTCTGAGTTTCCTCCCTCAGGTGATGTAATGAGGTCGTTAGGTGCTGCTCTACTTAACTCCACCTAGTGCTTTGATCCTGGCTTCCTGTCAATGTTCCAGTATTGGACTTGTTTTCCTCCTGGATCGTTCCTGTGGCCTGCTGCTCTGCATAGCTAAGTTTTCCTTTGCTATTTTGTTTGCTTTTCTTCTGTCCAGCTTATCTATTTGTTTGCTGGAAGCTCTGGGATGCAGAGGGTGTACCTCCGTGCCGTTAGTTCGGTACGGAGGGTCTTTTTGCCCCCTTTGCGTGCTTTTTAGGGTTTTGTGTTGACCGCAAAGTTACCTTTCCTATCCTCGCTCTGTTCAGTAAGTCGGGCCTCACTTTGCTAAATCTATTTCATCTCTACGTTTGTCTTTTCATCTTAACTCACAGTCATTATATGTGGGGGGCTGCCTTTTCCTTTGGGGTATTTCTCTGAGGCAAGGTAGGCTTATTTTCTATCTTCAGGCTAGCTAGTTTGTCAGGCTGTGCCGAGTTGCATAGGTAGCGTTAGGCGCAATCCACGGCTGCCTCTAGTGTTTTTGGAGAGGATCAGGGATTGCGGTCAACAGAGTTCCCACGTCTCAGAGCTCGTTCTATGTTTTTGGATTATTGTCAGATCACAGTATGTGCTCTGACCTCTATGTTCACTGTGGTACTGAATTGCCTAATCATAACAGAAAGCCTTTTTATTTTTTTGTTTGATTTGGTTTCTAAATTCTCCCTGAAAAAATCATTTTATTTTATTTGGTTTCTAAATTCTTCCTGAAAAAATCATTTTATTTTATTTTGTTTCTAAAGTCTCCCTGAAAAAAAAAAATCAGTGGCAGATTAATATTGCCCTTTCTGCTTGTGTGCCAGTCTTGACTCCTGGGTGTGCCATCTCTCTCTCTCTCAAATAGTGGGCCATAGAAAGCCTATTTATTTTTTTGGTTGATTTGGTTTCTAAATTCTACCTGAAAAAATCAATAAATCAATCAGTGGGAGATAAATATTGGCCTCTGGGCTTGTGTGCCACTCCTGACTCCTGTGTGTGCCATCTCTCACTCAGTGGGCCATAGAAAGCCTATTTATTTTTTTGTTTGTTTTGGGTTCTAAATTCTACCTGAAAAAATCAATAAATCAATCAGTGGGAGATAAATATTGGCCTCTGGGCTTGTGTGCCACTCCTGACTCCTGTGTGTGCCATCTCTCACTCAGTGGGCCATAGAAAGTCTATTTATTTTTTTGGTTGATTTGGGTTCTAAATTCTACCTGAAAAAATCAATAAATCAATCAGTGGGAGATAAATATTGGCCTCTGGGCTTGTGTGCCACTCCTGACTCCTGTGTGTGCCATCTCTCACTCAGTGGGCCATAGAAAGCCTATGTATTTTTTTGGTTGATTTGGGTCCTAAATTCTACCTGAAAAAATCAATAAATCAATCAGTGGGAGATAAATATTGGCCTCTGGGCTTGTGTGCCACTCCTGACTCCTGTGTGTGCCATCTCTCACTCAGTGGGCCATAGAAAGCCTATTTATTTTTTTGGTTGATTTGGGTTCTAAATTCTACCTGAAAAAATCAATAAATCAATCAGTGGGAGATAAATATTGGCCTCTGTGCTTGTGTGCCACTCCTGACTCCTGTGTGTGCCATCTCTCACTCAGTGGGCCATAGAAAGCCTATTTATTTTTTTGGTTTATTTGGGTCCTAAATTCTACCTGAAAAAATCAATAAATCAATCAGTGGGAGATAAATATTGGCCTCTGGGCTTGTGTGCCACTCCTGACTCCTGTGTGTGCCATCTCTCACTCAGTGGGCCATAGAAAGCCTATTTATTTTTTTGGTTGATTTGGGTTCTAAATTCTACCTGAAAAAATCAATAAATCAATCAGTGGGAGATAAATATTGGCCTCTGGGCTTGTGTGCCACTCCTGACTCCTGTGTGTGCCATCTCTCACTCAGTGGGCCATAGAAAGCCTATTTATTTTTTTGTTTGATTTGGGTTCTAAATTCTACCTGAAAAAAATCAATAAATCAATCAGTGGGAGATAAATATTGGCCTCTGGGCTTGTGTGCCACTCCTGATTCCTGTGTGTGCCATCTCTCACTCAGTGGGCCATAGAAAGCCTATTTATTTTTTTGGTTGATTTGGGTTCTAAATTCTACCTGAAAAAATCAATAAATCAATCAGTGGGAGATAAATATTGGCCTCTGTGCTTGTGTGCCACTCCTGACTCCTGTGTGTGCCATCTCTCACTCAGTGGGCCATAGAAAGCCTATTTATTTTTTTGGTTGATTTGGGTCCTAAATTCTACCTGAAAAAATCAATAAATCAATCAGTGGGAGATAAATATTGGCCTCTGGGCTTGTGTGCCACTCCTGACTCCTGTGTGTGCCATCTCTCACTCAGTGGGCCATAGAAAGCCTATTTATTTTTTTGGTTGATTTGGGTTCTAAATTCTACCTGAAAAAATCAATAAATCAATCAGTGGGAGATAAATATTGGCCTCTGGGCTTGTGTGCCACTCCTGACTCCTGTGTGTGCCATCTCTCACTCAGTGGGCCATAGAAAGCCTATTTTTTTTTTTATTTGGTTTCTAAATTCTCCCTGAAAAAATCATTTTATTTTATTTGGTTTCTAAATTCTTCCTGAAAAAATCATTTTATTTTATTTTGTTTCTAAAGTCTCCCTGAAAAAAAAAAAAAAAAAAATCAGTGGGAGATTAATATTGCCCTTTCTGCTTGTGTGCCAGTCTTGACTCCTGGGTGTGCCATCTCTCTCTCTCAAATAGTGGGCCATAGAAAGCCTATTTATTTTTTTGGTTGATTTGGTTTCTAAATTATACCTGAAAAAATCAATAAATCAATCAGTGGGAGATAAATATTGGCCTCTGGGCTTGTGTGCCACTCCTGACTCCTGTGTGTGCCATCTCTCACTCAGTGGGCCATAGAAAGCCTATTTTTTTTTATTTGGAGATTAATATTGCCCTTTCTGCTTGTGTGCTAGTCTAGACTCCTGGGTGTGCCATCTCTCTCTCTCAAATAGTGGGCACTGGGCCATAGAAAGGCAATTTTTTTTAATTTGGTTTCTAAATTCTCCCTGAAGAAATCATTTTATTTTATTTGGTTTCTAAATTCTTCCTGAAAAAATCATTTTATTTTATTTTGTTTCTAAATTCTCCCTGAAAAAAAAATAAAATGGGAGATTAATATTGACATTTGTGCTTGAGTGACAGTCCTGCGTGTGTGGCATCTCTGTGATTTGGTGCCACAGAAAACAGAGTGTGTAACATTGTGCCTGATTTTCCTTGCGGTCTCACCAACCTGTAAAGGGATATCGAAATCATACTGAAGTTATAGCTCACCGTGTAAGTTGTTTGACAGCAACAAATAAAGTTACTTTGGTTAAGTATTTAAAACAATGAGGAAGTCTGGTGCAAGAGGTCGTGGCCGTGGGCGTTCATTGTCAGCTGGTAATGATGGTAGTGGTAGTGGAGCATCAGGTGGTCGTGGGAAAAAAAATATTCCACCTAAGTCTGGAGCTGTGGAGCCAGGTTCGTCGTCTGGCTACACAAGGCCTCGAACGCTCTCTTTTCTGGGAGTAGGAAAACCGCTTTTAAAGCCGGAGCAGCAACAGCAAGTTTTGGCTTACCTTGCTGACTCAGCCTCTAGCTCTTTTGCCTCCTCTTCTGAAACTGGTAAATGTAAAAGCAGCGCATCGTTTGTGGGTGTTCACGGTCAGGGACAAGTCGCTTCCTTGTCCTCTTCAGCAAAAACAACAACAAGAGAAAAGTATGCAGCAGGCGACACAACGGGTTACTCCATGGAGCTCTTTACACATACCGTCCCTGGCTTAGAAAGTGAAACAGTTAACAGGCCATGCCCATTACAAGTAGATTCTGACATGGAGTGCACTGATGCAAAGCCACAGCCAGACTACTATGCTGGTCCTTTGACTCAGACCACAACATTGCCCTCTCAGGGTACTGATCCACAATCAGACCCTGATGAGACTATGTTGCCCCGTCACGAACGCTATACCACCGACCGACACGGTGACACAGACGAAGTTGCACACGAGCTAGAAGAGGAGGTTATAGATGACCCAGTTGTTGACCCCGATTGGCAGCCATTTGGGGAACAGGGTGCAGGCGGCAGTAGTTCTGAAGCGGAGGTGGAGGAGGGGCCGCAGCAGGCATCAACATTGCAACAGCTTCCATCTGCCGGGCCCGTATCTGGCCCAAAACGCGTGGCAAAGCCAAAACCTGTTGGAGGACAGCGTGGCCATCCGGTTAAAGCTCAGTCTGCAATTCCTGAAAAGGGATCCGATGCTAGGAAGAGTGCAGTCTGGCATTTTTTTAAACAACATCCAATTGATCAGCGCAAAGTCATCTGTCAAAAATGTTCAACTAGCTTAAGCAGACGTCAGAATCTGAAAAGTCTCAATACAAGTTGCATGCATAGACATTTAACCACCATGCATTTGCAAGCCTGGACTAACTACCAAACGTCCCTTAAGGTTGTAGCACCCTCGGCCAATGAAGCTAGTCAGCAACGCAACATCCCTTCCGTCACTGTAAGGCCACCATTTTCCGCACCACCGGCAGTATCTGTGCAGGTTTCTTTGCCAGCCAAAGCAGTCAGGGTCAGGGAATCACCACTTTTGTAGGAGGAAATACTGCATCTAGGGCACCGGCGGAAACAATACCGTCTCCAACCGTCTCTCAGTCTGCCATGTCCACCGGCACACCCGCTAGTTCCACGATCTCCAGCTCTCCAGTCCAGCTCACCCTACATGAGACTCTGGTTAGAAAAAGGAAGTACTTATCCTCGCATCCGCGTACACAGGGTTTTAACGCCCACATAGCTAGACTAATCTCATTAGAGATGATGCCCTACCAGTTAGTTGAAAGCGAAGCTTTCAAAGCCCTGATGGAGTACGCTGAACCACGCTACGAGCTACCCAGTCGACACTTTTTTTCCAGAAAAGCCATCCCAGCCCTGCACCAGCATGTTAAACAGCGCATCGTCCATGCACTCAGGCAATCTGTGAGTACAAAGGTGCACCTGACTACAGATGCATGGACCAGTAGGCATGGCCAGGGACGTTACGTGTCCATCACGGCACACTGGGTGAATGTGGTGGATGCAGGGTCCACAGGTGACATCAATTTCGGGACAGTTGTGCCTAGCCCACGATCTAGGAAACAGTTGGCTGTAGGCGTTCGCACCCCCTCCTCCTCCTCCTCGTCCTCCTGCAGAAGCGAGAGCTCTTCCACAGACCGCAGTCGCCCAACCACTCCATTGGCAGCTGTCACTGTTGCACACCAGTTGTCCCATTATGGGCCAGCTACTGGCAAGCGTCAGCAGGCTGTATTGGCTATGAAGTGTTTGGGCGACAACAGACACACCGCGGAAGTTCTGTCCGAGTTCTTGCAGCAAGAAACGCAGTCGTGGCTGGGCACAGTAGATCTTGAGGCAGGCAAGGTAGTGAGTGATAACGGAAGAAATTTCATGGCTGCCATCTCCATTTCCCAACTGAAACACATTCCTTGCCTGGCTCACACCTTAAACCTGGTGGTGCAGTGCTTATTGAAAACTTATCCTGGGTTCTCCGACCTGCTCCTCAAAGTGCATGGACTTTGCTCACATATCCGCCGTTCGCCTGTACACTCCAGCCGTATGCAGACCTATCAGCGTTCTTTGAACCTTCCCCAGCATCGCCTAATCATAGACGTTGCAACAAGGTGGAACTCAACACTGCACATGCTTCAGAGACTGTGCGAACAGAGGCGGGCTGTTATGTTTTTGTGGGAGGATACACATACACGGGCAGGCAGTAGGATGGCAGACATGGAGTTGTCAGGTGTGCAGTGGTCGAAGATACAAGACATGTGTCAAGTCCTTCAGTGTTTTGAGGAATGCACACGGCTGGTTAGTGCAGACAACGCCATAATAAGCATGAGCATCCCCCTAATGTGTCTGCTGATGCAAAGTTTGACGCACATAAAGGATCAGGCGTCTGCACCAGAGGAAGAGGAAAGCCTTGATGACAGTCAGCCATTGTCTGGTCAGGGCAGTGTACAGGACGAGGTAGCGGGCGAAGAGGAGGTGGAGGACGAGGAGGATGATGGGGATGAGTATATTTTTAATGAGGAAGCTTTCCCGGGGGCACTGGAAATTGGTTGCGTGGCAAGGCCGGGTTCTGGTTTTTTGAGGGACACAAGTGACGTAGATTTGCCTGAAACTGCCCCTCAACCAATCACAACCGCAGATTTGACAACTGGAACTTTGGCCCACATGGCGGATTATGCCTTACGTATCCTCAAAAGGGACACACGCATTACTAAAATGATGAATGATGACGATTACTGGTTGGCCTGCCTCCTTGATCCTCGCTATAAAGGCAAATTGCAAAATATTATGCCACATGAGAACTTGGAACTAATATTAGCAACCAAACAATCAACTCTTGTTGACCGTTTGCTTCAGGCATTCCCAGCACACAGCGCCCGTGATCATTCTCACACGAGCTCCAGGGGGCAGCAGACCAGGAGTGTTAGGGGTGCACACATCAGAAGTGGCGTTGGACAGAGGGGTTTTCTGACCAGGTTGTGGAGTGATTTTGCTATGACCGCAGACAGGACAGGTACTGCTGCATCAATTGAAAGTGACAGGAGACAACATTTGTCCAGTATGGTTACAAACTATTTTTCATCCCTTATCGATGTTCTCCCTCAACCGTCATTCCCATTTGATTACTGGGCATCCAAATTAGACACCTGGCCAGAATTGGCAGAATATGCATTGCAGGAGCTTGCTTGCCCGGCAGCTAGTGTCCTATCAGAAAGAGTATTCAGTGCTGCAGGTTCAATATTAACCGAAAAAAGGACTTATCTGGCTACCCAAAATGTTGATGATCTAACATTCATTAAAATGAACCACAACTGGATTTCGAATTCTTTTGCCCCACCTTGCCCGGCCGACACCTAGCTTTCCTATGAAAAGCTCTTGCCTGTGGACTACTGTGAATTACTTTTCTAATGTCTTAATTTGCTGCAGCTGATTGTCCAGCATACGACATGTTTACACCTCCCTAAATGGCCAAACTCCCCACACGGGGCCGTGGTATCGCGACTTGGCGCAAGCACCCGTGAGAGTGCTGTTTTGTCTGAAGAGGTGGGTGTGCCCGCTTTTGGTCGACAGCACTGCCACTGGGTCCCTCATAGTACAATAAAGTGTCTCTGGCGGTGGTGGTGCGCACCCAACGTCAGACACACTGTTGTAACATGAGGGTCCCTGGGCCTGTACCGCCGGCCACAAGAG
This sequence comes from Ranitomeya imitator, assembly GCF_032444005.1. Classification (NCBI taxonomy): domain Eukaryota; kingdom Metazoa; phylum Chordata; class Amphibia; order Anura; family Dendrobatidae; genus Ranitomeya; species Ranitomeya imitator. Next base: position 119,335,221 of record NC_091283.1, on the reverse strand, counting down.
AGTTCACCCACCCCCAGGTCAAACATTGCTCTACCACTTCCACAGTTATCTCTCACACTTCCACCAATGTTTAGTCTATGCGCTGACATCCTTCCATTCCTGCCACTGACAATACCATTGTGTTGACATGTATGATGGTACTTAACATAGTCAGGGGCAGTGACCTCTATTTACCAAAGTAAATACTTTGCGCCAAATTAGTAGGTCTGAAACTACGCAGAGGATCCCACCCCTGTACCTAATGATTGCACCCTTTAGTGTTTTCGTTTTGTTTTAATGCGAGACATTCACATTTATTTATTGTTTTGGACTACTAACTGGCAGACACTCATTACAATCGGCCTCCGCTGACCAGACCACTGCTGCCCGTGTACCCCTTGGAACCAATTTTAAATTGCCTACAGCCAGCCCAATATATTATGTTAGGCCTTCGAAGCCTGTCTGCGGTCCCTCCTTCCACTAGGCCTCCACTGACCAGACCACTGCTGCCCGTGTACCCCTGGAACCAATTATAAAGTGCCTACAGCCATATGTTATTATGTTAGGCCTTAGAAGCCTGTCTGCGGCCCGTTCTTTCTACTACTCCTACACTGACCAGACCACTGCTGCCCGTGTACCCCTGGAACCTATTTAAAAGTGCATACAGCCCAATTTTTTTTATGTTAGGCCTTCGAAGCCTGTCTGCGGTCCATCCTTCCACTAGGCCTCCACTGACCAGACCACTGCTGCCCGTGTACCCCTGGAACCAATTATAAAGTGCCTACAGCCATATGTTATTATGTTAGGCCTTAGAAGCCTGTCTGCGGCCCGTTCTTTCTACTACTCCTACACTGACCAGACCACTGCTGCCCGTGTACCCCTGGAACCAATTTTAAATTGCCTACAGCCAGCCCAATTTATTATGTTAGGCCTTCGAAGCCTGTCTGCGGTCCCTCCTTCCACTAGGCCTCCACTGACCAGACCACTACTGCCCTTGTACCCCTGGAACCAATTATAAAGTGCCTACAGCCATATGTTATTATGTTAGGCCTTAGAAGCCTGTCTGCGGCCCGTTCTTTCTACTACTCCTACACTGACCAGACCACTGCTGCCCGTGTACCCCTGGAACCTATTTAAAAGTGCCTACAGCCCAATTTTTTTTTATGTTAGGCCTTCGAAGCCTGTCTGCGGTCCCTCCTTCCACTAGGCCTCCACTGACCATACCACTGCTGCCCGTGTACCCCTGGAACCAATTTTAAATTGCCTACAGCCAGCCCAATTTATTATGTTAGGCCTTCGAAGCCTGTCTGCGGTCCCTCCTTCCACTAGGCCTCCACTGACCAGACCACTGCTGCCCGTGTACCCCTGGAACCAATTATAAAGTGCCTACAGCCATATGTTATTATGTTAGGCCTTAGAAGCCTGTCTGCGGCCCGTTCTTTCTACTACTCCTACACTGACCAGACCACTGCTGCCCGTGTACCCCTGGAACCTATTTAAAAGTGCATACAGCCCAATTTTTTTATGTTAGGCCTTCGAAGCCTGTCTGCGGTCCATCCTTCCACTAGGCCTCCACTGACCAGACCACTGTTGCCCGTGTACCCCTGGAACCAATTATAAAGTGCCTACAGCCATATGTTATTATGTTAGGCCTTAGAAGCCTGTCTGCGGCCCGTTCTTTCTACTACTCCTACACTGACCAGACCACTGCTGCCCGTGTACCCCTGGAACCAATTTTAAATTGCCTACAGCCCAATTTTTTTTTATGTTAGGCCTTCGAAGCCTGTCTGCGGTCTCTCCTTCCACTAGGCCTCCACTGACCTGTCTACTGCTGCCCGTGTACCCCTGGAACCAATTATAAAGTGCCTACAGCCAGTCCAATTTTATTATGTTAGGCCTTCGAAGCCTGTCTGCGGTCCCTCCTTCCACTAGGCCTCCACTGACCTGTCTACTGCTGCCCGTGTACCCCTGGAACCAATTATAAAGTGCCTACAGCCAGTCCAATTTTATTATGTTAGGCCTTCGAAGCCTGTCTGCGGTCCCTCCTTCCACTAGGCCTTCACTGACCAGACCACTGCTGCCCGTGTACCCCTGGAACCAATTATAAAGTGCCTACAGCCATATGTTATTATGTTAGGCCTTAGAAGCCTGTCTGCGGCCCGTTCTTTCTACTACTCCTACACTGACCAGACCACTGCTGCCCGTGTACCCCTGGAACCTATTTAAAAGTGCCTACAGCCCAATTTTTTTTTATGTTAGGCCTTCGAAGCCTGTCTGCGGTCCCTCCTTCCACTAGGCCTCCACTGACCAGACCACTGCTGCCCGTGTACCCCTGGAACCAATTATAAAGTGCCTACAGCCATATGTTATTATGTTAGGCCTTAGAAGCCTGTCTGCGGCCCGTTCTTTCTACTACTCCTACACTGACCAGACCACTGCTGCCCGTGTACCCCTGGAACCTATTTAAAAGTGCCTACAGCCCAATTTTTTTTTATGTTAGGCCTTCGAAGCCTGTCTGCGGTCCCTCCTTCCACTAGGCCTCCACTGACCAGACCACTGCTGCCCGTGTACCCCTGGAACCAATTATAAAGTGCCTACAGCCATATGTTATTATGTTAGGCCTTAGAAGCCTGTCTGCGGCCCGTTCTTTCTACTACTCCTACACTGACCAGACCACTGCTGCCCGTGTACCCCTGGAACCATTTTTAAATTGCCTACAGCCAGCCCAATTTATTATGTTAGGCATTCGAAGCCTGTCTGCGGTCCCTCCTTCCACTAGGCCTCCACTGACCAGACCACTGCTGCCCGTGTAACCCTGGAACCTATTTAAAAGTGCCTACAGCCCAATATTTTTTTATGTTAGGCCTTCGAAGCCTGTCTGCGGTCACTCCTTCCACTAGGCCTCCACTGACCAGACCACTGCTGCCCGTGTACCCCTGGAACCAATTATAAAGTGCCTACAGCCATATGTTATTATGTTAGGCCTTAGAAGCCTGTCTGCAGCCCGTTCTTTCTACTACTCCTACACTGACCAGACCACTGCTGCCCGTGTACCCCTGGAACCTATTTTTAATTGCATAGAGCATCCTTTTTTTAATAGTAGGCGTACAAAGTCTGTCTGCGGTCCACTATTGAAATTGTCCTCCACTGCCCAGAGCAATGCTGCCTGTGTACCCCTGTAACCTTTTTTAAACTGCAGTGAGCCACATTTTTGGTTTAAGGCCTACTACCTGTGTCTGTCTGGGCCACTCAATACAGCTGTCTTCCTTTGAAAAAAGCAGAGCGTCAATAGTCTTGTTTTCAGCCTCTAGGAATTGTAAAACTGCATTGGGGCTACAACTTTGGTAGGGCCTACTAACGGTGTCTGCCGCCCCAAGGTGTGCCCCATGTTTCGTCCACATTGCTTCGATCTTCCTACTCTCGTTTAGTAGTTGTTGCAAACTACACTGCATTAGGCCTACAAATTTGGTATGGGGTGTAGAGAGACGGTGTGTTACACTCCAAGGTGTTCCCCATGTTTCGTCCACATTGCTTCGATCTTCCTACTCTCGTTTAGTAGTTGGTGAAAACTACACTGCATTAGGCCTACAAATTTGGTATGGGGTGTAGAGAGACGGTGTGTTACACTCCAAGGTGTTCCCCATGTTTCGTCCACATTGCTTCGATCTTCCTACTCTCGTTTAGTAGTTGGTGAAAACTACACTGCATTAGGCCTACAAATTGGGTATGGGGTGTAGAGACGGTGTCTTCCGCTCCAAGGTGTTCTCCAGGTTGCCTTTCCTAAGCTTCTATCTTCAGGCTCTTGTTAAATAGTGCTTAAATGGAACAACTGCATTTGGCGTACTAGTTGGTTTGGGGCCTACTAACAGTGTCTGCCGCTCCTTGCTGTTCTCCTGGTTTCATGTCCTGAAATTCCATTTTCAGGCTCTCGTTAAGTAGTTGTTAATGTTAGACTGCATTTGGCCTACTAGTTGGGTTGGGGCCTACTATCGGTGTCTGCCACTCCTTGCTGTTCTCCTCCACTGAACAAAGCTGTGCCGCCTGTTTACTACTGTTGCCAATTTTGAACTGCATTTCGACTACTTACTGATTTGGGCCTACTCTCTGTGTCAGCCTCTCATTCCAGTTGTCCTCCACTGCAATGCCCCCTGATTAGTCCTGTGTTACCAATTTTGAACTGCATTTAGCCCACTTTATTCTTTGGGCCTATATCTGTGTTTCCTCCTTATCCTGCCCATTGCCCAGCCAGTGATAGATGAGTCTGCTGGTACATTGACCCATAACGCAACATTTCCCGTGCACGCTACACTGCAAGATTGTGACCCTGCTGAAAGTCAGGTCCCCCTTCCCGCATACCATACCACCTTACACGGGGACAAAGAGGAAGGTGCAGATGAAAGTGCAGGTTCCTTCATCAGGTGGGGGGAGGAATACTAGTTGGCGACGTCACTGGCACAGGGCCTCTCATAGTACGCAAAAGTGTTGCTGCCAGTGGGAGGCGCCCCCGCCGTGCAAACACACCGCTGTACTTTGAGGGGCCCTGTGCCAGTGCCAATGCCAACGAGTGGGCCCCCCCTGCTTGCTCAGGATCACAGCACTTGCAAAGTTGAAATACTTACCTCTCCCTGCTCCACTGCCGTGACGTGGTCCAGATTTACTGGGCCCACTAATTACTTGAACCAGCCCTACCCCCCACAACTTTAGCCAAATGACCCCCAATTTCAAATGCCTTCCAATTATTATAAGCTAAATTACGATTGACAAGCTTGTGTAACAAGAATGGATGTTTTTGCCTTTAAAATGGGCAGTGTAGGTGTTTTCCTGGCCTCCACTCACTGCCGACTGTGCTCCCCCATTGACTTACATTGGGTTTCGTGTTTCGGTCGATACCCGACTTTTCGCGATAATCGGCCGATTCCACTCGACTCGACTTTTAAGATAGTCGGGTTTCGCGAAACACGGCTCGACTCCAAAAAGGTCAAGGTCGCTCAACCCTAGTGACCACCCTTTGCCTTCAAATCAGCATCAGCTCTTCTAGGTATACTTTCATGCAGATTTTGAAGGAACTTTGCAGGCATGTTTTCCTAAGCATCTTGAAGCATTAACTCATTAAGGACCTAGCCACTTTGTAGGTTAATGCCCAGACCTCATTTTTTTAAATCTAACCAGTGTCACTTTATAAGGTAATAACTCTGGAATGCATCACCATATCCCAGTTATTCATAGATTGTTTTATTTTGCCATATTGTACTTTATTAAATTGTTACAATTTGTTTGATATGACTTGCGCTTATTTGTGAAAATATTGGAAATGTGACAAAAAAAATTTAAATTTCACAATTTTCTAAATTTTTTATTTCTATGCCCTTAAACGAGAAAGTTATGTCACACAAAATAGATAATAAATAACATTTCCAACATGTCTACTTTACATCTGCATACTTTTTTAAACATAAACATTTTTCTTAGGAAATTAGAAAAAAAATTTCCAACAAAATTTAAAAAACAATTTTTTTTAGGGACGACATCACATTTGAAGTGACTTTTGGGGTCTATATGAAAGAAAATACCCAAAAGTGACACCATTCTAAAAACTTCATCCCTCAATGTGCTCAAAACCATATTCAAGATATTTATTAACCCTTCAGGTGCTTCACAGGAACTAAGCAATATGGAAGAAAAAATTCTACTTTTTTTAATAGAAATGTAAATTTAGCCCCATTTTTTTTACTTTCACAAGGTTAATAGGAAAAAATGGACCCTAAAATGTGTTGTGCAATTTCTCCTGAGTACGCCAATACTCCATATGTGGGGGGAAAGTACTGTTTGGGCTCACAATGTGGTTCGGAAAGGATGGAGCACCGTTTGAGTTTTTGAACTAAGAAATGTCTGGAATCGAGAGCATCCGCCATGTCGAATTTGGAGAGCCTCTGATGTGCCTAAACAGTGGAAACCCCCCACAAGTAACCCTATTTTGGAAACTAGACCCCTCAAGGAATGTATCTAGTTGTGTGTTGAGCACCTTGTACCCCCATGTGCTTCACAGAAGTTTATAAAGTAGATTTGTGAAAATCAAAAATCACATTTTTTCCCACAAAAATGTCATTTCAGCCCCCATTTTTTTATTTTCACAAGGATAACAGTAGAAAATGGCTCTAAAATTTGTTGTGCAATTTCTCCTGAGTATGCCGATACCCTATATGTGGGGGAAAAATACTGATTAAGGCAAACGGCAGAGCTCGAAAGGGAAGGAGTGACGTTTTGGAACGTAGATGGAATGTCTGCCGGTGTCCTTTCACGTTCGGAGAACCCCTGATGTGCCTAAACAATGAAAAAAAACACAAGTTACCTCATTTTGGAAGCTACACCACTAAAACACCTTATACAGGGGTATAGTGAGCATTTTGAACACAGAGGTACTACACAGAATTTGATAACTTTAGGTTGCCATATTGAAAATTTTCTTAAAAATGTAGTTTTAGCCCCAAATTTGTAGGAATAAACAAACCCCATAATTTGTTGAACAATTTTGTCTGAACAGGATGTGTGGTCAAAAACTTTTGTTTGGGCAATGGCAGAGGTAGGAAAGAGTGATATTTGTCTGGAAAAGATTGTGAATGTCATGTTGCATTTAGAGAGCCACTGACATGCAAAAACAGCAGATCCCCCCCCCCACTCACACACACACAAAAGACCCCATTTTGGAAACTAAACCCTTCAAGGAATTAATCTACGGGAGTAAATAGCATTTTTAAGCTTTTGATTTACAAAACTTGATAACATTTAGGCCGGCTTCACATTCAGCGTATGAAAATACGGTCCGTATATTACGGCCGTAATACGCTGAAAAGTCCAGAAAATAGTGGTCCATAGCTCCTCCGTAGGCAGGGTGTTTCAGCGTTTTTTGCGCATGGCATCCTCCGTATGTAATCCGTATGTCATCCGTACTGCGTGTTTTTATCGCAGGCTTGCAAAACCGACATACGGCTATACAAGGGATCCATGTGTAAAAAAAACCAAAAACATATATACTGTATATATATATATATATATATATATATATATATATATATGTCAGTAGACACATATATGTATATATATTAATATTTCATCCAGCGCGATATAGCAGAAAGCCGGTAATTCAATTACCGACTTTTGCTTTCTCCTTCCTAAAACCCGACATGATATGAGACATGTTGGCACCAATGACACGGCAAGGAAGGACCTACCGACAATCTGCAAAGACTTTGAAGAGTTGGGGAAGAAAGTAAAGGAACTGGATGCACAGGTAGTTTTTTCTTCTATCCTTCCAGTAGACGGGCATGGCACCAGGAGATGGAACAGGATCCTTGATGCAAACAACTGGCTAAGACGATGGTGCAGACAACAAGGATTCGGATTCCTGGACCACGGTGTGAATTACTGGTACGATGGACTCCTCGCCAGAGACGGACTACACCTCAACAAACCTGGGAAACACACATTCGCCAGAAGACTCGCTACACTCATCAGGAGGGCGTTAAACTAGAAGAAGAGGGGACGGGAAGAAAAACATTAGACTTGAACAAAGAAGACCCAGGAAAACATACTCAGATGGGAGGTAAGAACATTTCTAAAACAATCCACAGCGAGGAGATTGGAACAAAACAAAATCCTCTAAACTGCATGCTCGCAAACGCCAGAAGCCTGACAAACAAGATGGAAGAACTAGAAGCAGAAATATCTACAGGTAACTTTGACATAGTGGGAATAACCGAGACATGGTTAGATGAAAGCTATGACTGGGCAGTTAACTTACAGGGTTACAGTCTGTTTAGAAAGGATCGTAAAAATCGGAGAGGAGGAAGGGTTTGTCTCTATGTAAAGTCTTGTCTAAAGTCCACTTTAAGGGAGGATATTAGCGAAGGGAATGAGGATGTCGAGTCCATATGGGTCGAAATTCATGGAGGGAAAAATGGTAACAAAATTCTCATTGGGGTCTGTTACAAACCCCCCAAATATAACAGGAACCATGGAAAGTCTACTTCTAAAGCAGATAGATGAAGCTGCAACCCATAATGAGGTCCTGGTTATGGGGGACTTTAACTACCCGGATATTAACTGGGAAACAGAAACCTGTGAAACCCATAAAGGCAACAGGTTTCTGCTAATAACCAAGAAAAATTATCTTTCACAATTGGTGCAGAATCCAACCAGAGGAGCAGCACTTTTAGACCTAATACTATCTAATAGACCTGACAGAATAACAAATCTGCAGGTGGTTGGGCATTTAGGAAATAGCGACCACAATATTGTGCAGTTTCACCTGTCTTTCACTAGGGGGACTTGTCAGGGAGTCACAAAAACACTGAACTTTAGGAAGGCAAAGTTTGACCAGCTTAGAGATGCCCTTAATCTGGTAGACTGGGACAATATCCTCAGAAATAAGAATACAGATAATAAATGGGAAATGTTTAAGAACATCCTAAATAGGCAGTGTAAGCGGTTTATACCTTGTGGGAATAAAAGGACTAGAAATAGGAAAAACCCAATGTGGCTAAACAAAGAAGTAAGACAGGCAATTAACAGTAAAAAGAAAGCATTTGCACTACTAAAGCAGGATGGCACCATTGAAGCTCTAAAAAACTATAGGGAGAAAAATACTTTATCTAAAAAACTAATTAAAGCTGCCAAAAAGGAAACAGAGAAGCACATTGCTAAGGAGAGTAAAACTAATCCCAAACTGTTCTTCAACTATATCAATAGTAAAAGAATAAAAACTGAAAATGTAGGCCCCTTAAAAAATAGTGAGGAAAGAATGCTTGTAGATGACGAGGAAAAAGCTAACATATTAAACACCTTCTTCTCCACGGTATTCACGGTGGAAAATGAAATGCTAGGTGAAATCCCAAGAAACAATGAAAACCCTATATTAAGGGTCACCAATCTAACCCAAGAAGAGGTGCGAAACCGGCTAAATAAGATTAAAATAGATAAATCTCCGGGTCCGGATGGCATACACCCACGAGTACTAAGAGAACTAAGTAATGTAATAGATAAACCATTATTTCTTATTTTTAGGGACTCTATAGTGAGGGGGTCTGTTCCGCAGGACTGGCGCATAGCAAATCTGGTGCCAATATTCAAAAAGGGCTCTAAAAGTGAACCTGGAAATTATAGGCCAGTAAGTCTAACCTCTATTGTTGGTAAAATATTTGAAGGGTTTCTGAGGGATGTTATTCTGGATTATCTCAATGAGAATAACTGTTTAACTCCATATCAGCATGGGTTTATGAGAAATCGCTCCTGTCAAACCAATCTAATCAGTTTTTATGAAGAGGTAAGCTATAGGCTGGACCACGGTGAGTCATTGGACGTGGTATATCTCGATTTTTCCAAAGCGTTTGATACCGTGCCGAACAAGAGGTTGGTACACAAAATGAGAATGCTTGGTCTGGGGGAAAATGTGTGTAAATGGGTCAGTAACTGGCTTAGTGATAGAAAGCAGAGGGTGGTTATAAATGGTATAGTCTCTAACTGGGTTGCTGTGACCAGTGGGGTACCGCAGGGGTCGGTATTGGGACCTGTTCTCTTCAACATATTCATTAATGATCTGGTAGAAGGTTTACACAGTAAAATATCGATATTTGCAGATGATACAAAACTATGTAAAGCAGTTAATACAAGAGAAGATAGTATTCTGCTACAGATGGATCTGGATAAGTTGGAAACTTGGGCTGAAAGGTGGCAGATGAGGTTTAACAATGATAAATGTAAGGTTATACACATGGGAAGAAGGAATCAATATCACCATTACACACTGAATGGGAAACCACTGGGTAAATCTGACAGGGAGAAGGACTTGGGGATCCTAGTTAATGATAAACTTACCTGGAGCAGCCAGTGCCAGGCAGCAGCTGCCAAGGCAAACAGGATCATGGGGTGCATTAAAAGAGGTCTGGATACACATGATGAGAGCATTATACTGCCTCTGTACAAATCCCTAGTTAGACCGCACATGGAGTACTGTGTCCGGTTTTGGGCACCGGTGCTCAGGAAGGATATAATGGAACTAGAGAGAGTACAAAGGAGGGCAACAAAATTAATAAAGGGGATGGGAGAACTACAATACCCAGATAGATTAGCGAAATTAGGATTATTTAGTCTAGAAAAAAGACGACTGAGGGGCGATCTAATAACCATGTATAAGTATATAAGGGGACAATACAAATATCTCGCTGAGGATCTGTTTATACCAAGGAAGGTGACGGGCACAAGGGGGCATTCTTTGCGTCTGGAGGAGAGAAGGTTTTTCCACCAACATAGAAGAGGATTCTTTACTGTTAGGGCAGTGAGAATCTGGAATTGCTTGCCTGAGGAGGTGGTGATGGCGAACTCAGTCGAGGGGTTCAAGAGAGGCCTGGATGTCTTCCTGGAGCAGAACAATATTGTATCATACAATTATTAGGTTCTGTAGAAGGACGTAGATCTGGGGATTTATTATGATGGAATATAGGCTGAACTGGATGGACAAATTTTTTTTTTCGGCCTTACTAACTATGTTACTATGTTACATGGTTTACATACAGTAAACCATCTCATATCACCATTTTTTTTGCATATTCCACACTACTAATGTTATGTTATGATATTAATAGCCTGGAGAGGGTCCATGGTTATTGCCCCCCCTGGCTAAAAACACCTGCCCCCAGCCACCCCAGAACAGGCACATCTGAAAGATGCGCCTATTCTGGCACTTGGCCACTCTCTTCCCATTCCCGTGTAGCGGTGGGATATGGGGTAATGAAGGGTTAATGTCGCCTTGCTATTGTAAGGTGACATTAAGCCAAATTAATAATGGAGAGGCGGCAATTATGACACCTATCCATTATTAATCCAATACTAGTAAAGGGTTAAAAAAATACACAAACACATTATTAAAAATTATTTTAATGAAATAAAAACAAAGGTTGTTGTAATATTTTATTGAACGCCCAATCCAATCACTGAAGACCCTCGTTCTGTAACAAAAAAAACATAATAAACCAACAATATCCTTACCTTACCTTACAATATCCTTACCTTCCGCAGATCTGTAAAGTCCAACGATGTAAATCCATCTGAAGGGGTTAAATTATTTTGCAGACACGAGCTTTGCTAATGCAACGTTGCTCATGTCTGCAAAACCCCGGAGAATGTAGGTAAAGTAGGTCAATGACCTATATTTACCTGCATTTGCGGTGAGGCGCCCTCTGCTGGCTGTTCCTAGATCGTGGGAACTTTCCTAGAAAGCTCCCAGGCTCGAGATCATAAGAGGCGCCCTCTGCTGGTTGTCCTCATATGAACTCGAGCCTGGGAGCTTTCTAGTAATTGTGCCGTTTGTTTTGCGAGTTTTACGGATGTAGTTTCTGCGCTCTTACGTCTGTAAAACTCGCAAGTGTGAAGCCGGCCTTAGATGTGAGAACAGAAAAATGTGTTTTGTCCATTAAAATACTATTATCACCAAATTTATAATTTACACAAGGGGTAATGGGAGAAATTGGACCCCACATTTTGTTATGAAATTTCTCCCAAATGTGGCGGTACCCCATATGTGGTTGGGCACTACTTTGTGAGCACACAGCAGTGATCGAATGGAAAGGAGCGCTATATGTCTTTTAGAACGCAGATTTTCTTGAATAGATTGTATGCTCCATTAGCCGAGCCCCTGAGGTGCTAGAACAGCAGAAACCTCCAAGGTAACCCCATATTGGAAACTTCACTGCCTAAGGAATTTTTCTAGGGGCGTAGTTAGTATTTTGAACAGTTAGCTGGCTAAAAGAATTATATAAAATTGACAGGTGGAAGTGACATTTTATTGGTAAAAATGTAATTTCTGTATTTGCTACAAGTTTTTCAGGTACATAAGGGTTAATACGTGAAACTGGACCACATAATTTGTTGTGCAATTTCTCGTCAGAAATTAGTTAAGTCACATGTCAGGGCTGAGAAGGAAGGAGCACTATTTGGGTTTGGAGCACAGATTTTGGTAGAATAGTTTGCGGGCAACATTTGTGGAGCCACTTAGGTGCCAGAACAGCAGGAAAACCCCCAAAGTGACTCCATTGTAGAAATTGTACTTCTCAATGAAATTCATCTACAGCTGCAGTGACTATTTTGTGATGATAGACCTGAGTGGGGACTGGTTTTGTGTGCGATAAATTAGGGGTTTTATTGGTAACATTTTGAGGTACAGAATGTTTTTCGATCACTTCCACTATAAGGCTGGGATCACATTCTTGTGTTCTACGCTGAGCACTTACGTCAGGGTTTTCATGTAAATCCCATAAAAATGCGATTCAGACTAAACCCCCAACAGAATCACCCATCACAATGAGGCAGATAGAGACACATTTGGCATCTGCTCCTTTGGTATCCATCTTTTTAGACGTGCACAGATCTGTAGTCCTCCACACTTGTGCGCTAAAAAGACACCTAAAATGATGTAACACTGCTGGAACAGTGACCAGTCCAAAGTAACTCAATCTGCCAAGAAGTGAATGGTTCCGTTTGTGGTTTTGTCTGAATTGCAGTTTTGGGGAATTTACACAAAAACCTTGATGTAAGTGCTCAGAGGAGGGTGCAGGAGAAATGTGAACCTTAGGCTGCCATCACACTAGCAGTATTTGGTCAGTATTTTACATCAGTATTTGTAGCCAAAATCAGGAGTGGAACAAATAGAGGAAAAGTATAATAGAAACATATGCACCACTCCTGTATTTATGACCCACTCCTGGTTTTGGCTTACAAATACTGATGTAAAATACTGACCAAATACTGCTAGTGTGACGGCAGCCTTAAGGTACCGTCACATTAAGCGACGCTGCAACAATCTAGACAACGATCGCTGCAGCGTCGCTGTTTGGTCGCTGGAGAGCTGTCACACAGACAGTTCTCCAGCGACCAACGATCCCGAAGTCCCCTGGTAACCAGGGTAAACATCGGGTTACTAAGCGCAGAGCCGCGCTTAGTAACCCGATGTTTACCCTGGTTACCATTGTAAAAGTAAAAAAAAAACACTACATACTTACATTCCTGTCGCGTCCCCCGGCGTCAGCTTCCCTGCACTGTGTAAGCGCGCTGGCCGGAAAGCAGAGCGGTGACGTCACCGCTGTGCTCTGCTTTATGGCCGGCCGGCGCTGACACTGGGGAACGCAGGGAAGCTGACGCTGAGGAACATGACAGGAATGTAAGTATGTAGTGTTTTTTTTTTACTTTTACAATGGTAACCAGGGTAAACATCGGGTTACTAAGCGCGGCCCTGCGCTTAGTAACCCGATGTTTACCCTGGTTACCAGTGAAGACATCGCTGAATCGGCGTCACACACGCCGATTCAGCGATGTCAGCAGGTGATCCAGCGACGAAATAAAGTCCTGGACTTTCCCCAGCGACCAACGATCTCCCAGCAGGGCCTGATCGTTGGTCGCTGTCACGCATAACGATTTAGTTAACGATATCGTTGCTACGTCACAAAAAGCAACGATATCGTTAACGATATCATTATGTGTGACAGTACCTTTATTCTGATTTTTGGGAGGTAGAATGAACAGACAGCAGCACAAGAAAAGTTATCTTTATTTTTGTGCTGTTCACTGTGCGGTATAAGTGATAAGGCGAATTTATTCTTTGGGTTTTGCTGCTATCACAGAGTAAAAATGCTTTTCTATTAAAAAAAAAAGTAGTTTTTTTCGTTGCCATATTCTGAGAGCTGTAACTTTTTTTTTTTTCGAATACAGTAAAGCTGTATGATGGCTTAATTTTTGCAGGACAAGTGGCAGATTTTTTTGTTATCATTTTGGGGCACATAATATTTTTGATTGCTTTTCATTCAGATTTTTCAAACACGGAATGAACAAAATCCAGCAATGCAATTATTCCTTTCATTTTTTGCTCCGTTCACAGTGCAGTAAAAGTGATAACACTGATTTGTTCATCAGGTTGGTACGATTACAGCAATACCAGATTTATATTGTTTCTTTTATGTTTTGTTATTTTTATACACTAAAAACATTTTGCTAAAATAAATTTGTTTTTGCATTGCCAAATTCTGAGAGCTGTAACTTTTTTATTTTTTTTCCAAATGAGCAATATTTGGGCTTTTTTTGTGGGATGGTTTGGCGTTTTCATTGATACCATTTTTTTACATACAAATTTTTGATCGCTTTTTATTCAATTTTTGTGAGTTAGTTTCATCAAAAAGCGATATTTTTGGCCTTTTGTTTAATTATCTTATTTTACGGAGATCGCAATACAGAATAAATAACATGCTGGTTTTATTGAGTAGGTCATTCCAGATGCAGCGATAACAATTATGTGTGCTTTTTTTGTTTATTTTTGTTTTATCACAAGTGATGCATTTTGTGTGATGAAATGGATTTTAGTGATTTGTGTGCGCTTATTTGTGTTTTTTTTTAACTTTTTTACATATTTGATGCAGCTTTTTTTCACTTTTTTACTTAGTCCCACTGTGTGACATATATAAATTTTAGTTTGATCGCTGGTCTCATGCACTGCAGTACTCGTGTACTGCAATGCATGAGACTGTCACTGACTGTGACTGTGAGATGCAGGTTATAGCTGAATCTCACAGACCACCGTACTCTGGGATCATTACATGACCTCAGGGTACCATGATAACCATTGCGACCCACGATTCTCATGGCAGGGATTCAATGGTTACTAAGGGGGTCTTGTAACTGTTAAGAAGCGGCGTTGAGGAATAAGGTCTCTTAACGACTGCAGTTAAAAAGTGTATTGGCGGTCGTTAAGGGGTTAAAGGGAATTGGTCACCAGTAGTGGTGAGCGAACATGCTTGGAAAAAGTGTTATCTAAGCACGCTCAGGTGTTATCTGAGTATCTTGGGCATGATCGACTATGTTTGAGTACATGTGGCTGCATATTTTGCAGCAACAGATGCGGGGATTGCCTGTTAGACAGCCTGAACACATCCGGAGATTGCCTAACAAACAGGCAAGGCAATCCCCGCATGTGTTGCCGCAAAACATGCAGCCGCAGGGACTCGAACATATTATCCGAACACACCCAGGATACTCAGATAACACTGGAGCATGCTCGGATAACACGTTATCCAAGCAAATTTGCTCATCACTAGTCACCGGGTTTTCCCATTATAAACTAAAACCACTAACATTTCTACTCTAATACTAGAGTCTATCGACCTGTATGTCAACCCTGAACTCCTCATATGCCAAAAAATATCTTTTATACTTCTGGCATACAGTGCAGTCCGGTTTAATGGGCGTCTTTTTTCTTATATTGGCGCCTCCTCTATGTGGAGAATTGCCATCCTCCGGGCTTGATTGATGTGGATAACACATTCTACATCATCCAGATTGCCACAAATCTTGTACCTGCACAGTTGAAGTACTGTCCTGTGCAGGACTTTGGATAAAGTCCTCTACTGCACATGTGCCGGCACTGGCTTCACTACCAGGATAATAGGTGTGGACGTGCCTGGTCATAAACAGTAGATAATAGTATCTACTGTATATTCATTAATAAAGAATTGGTCCTCACTTTGCAGCTATACCAGTTCCAACTCTATAAAAGCTTTAGAAAAAGATCTTCACTGAAAGCTCCATTGCAAATTCCTCAAAACATTCTGGAGAAAATAGCGCAACAGAGGTCTCCTCAACAAACACACAGAATAAAAAATAACTAGACAATTAAGCAAGCAGACTGCCTTGAAAAGGTCATCCATGAATTTTTAATATTTGCACATGTCTGCTGAACCTGTGTTTACTTTCTAATTACTGTAATGTGCACTATAAAGAGAATACCTTTGCCTCGCTTCCTAGGAACATGCCAGATTCTGGTTAATATATAGGTGTGATTTTTGCCACTAGTGTACATCCCAGTATCATTAAGCCTGTTATTGAGCAATGTAGAACACAGATGGAACTACTAAGGTTATTCTCATACTTTCCATATAAACAAACATGTCATTTCAGAATATTTCCCATTGGGTTCATGGGTAGCAAGATGTGTCTACTTTTTTCCATCTATACCCTTGACCTAGGACAACTCATAAAGTCCCATGGCTTCCAGTACCACCTATATGCGGACGACACTCAGATCTACCTCTCTGGCTCAGATGTCGCCTCTCTTCTGTCCAGAATCCCAGAGTGTCTGTCAGACATCCACCTTCTTCAACTCTCGCTTCCTAAAACTCAATGTAGACAAAACCAAACTCATCATCTTTCCCCCATCTCGCGTATCCCCCCTACCTGATTTATCTATTATAGTAAACGGCATCACACTCTCTGCCGCACCTGAAATCCGCTGCCTCGGGGTAACTCTCGATTCTGCCCTGTCCTTCAAACCGCACGTCCAAACTCTTGCCACCTCCTGTTGCCTCCAACTCAAAAATATTGCCAGAATCCATCCCTTCCTCAGCCAACAATCTACTAAAACTATTGTGCATGCCTTTATCATCTCCCGCCTCGATTACTGCAACACCCTCCTCTGTGGCCTCCCCGCTAACTCCCTTGCACCACTCCAGTCCTCAACTCTGCTGCTCGGCTAATCCACCTCTCTCCTCGCTACTCCCCTGCTTCAACCCTCTGCAAATCCCTCCACTGGCTCCCAATTTCCCAACGAATCCAGTTCAAACTACTAACACTGATCTACAAAGCCATCAACAACCTGTCCCCTCCCTATATCTCTGAACTAATCTCCCACTATCTTCCCTCACGTAATCTTCGATCCTCCCAAGACCTCCTACTCTCCTCCACACTTATTCATTCCTCACACAACCGCCTCCAAGATTTCTCCCGAATATCCCCCATCCTCTGGAATTCCTCAACACGTCCGATTATCCACCACCCTCGGACCCTTCAGACGGAACCTGAAAACCCATCTCTTCAGGAAAGCCTATGGAGCGCCCCCAGATGCAGGGCTGCGGGTTACTCGGTACCGGTCCTCTGCTGGCTCAGTTCTGGGGATGTCACGGTGGCTGGACCCGGTCCGTGAACCTGCTAAGGGGCGTCCAATGAAAGGTGATACAAGTCTGTCAAGGTTTTGTGACGCCACCTGTGGTATTTGGTCAGGGTGACTGACGCTGCTTGGGGTCCACTGGGGTGATGTGATGGCAGCTAGATGGTTTACCTTCCCACAGGTGAAGTGAGTCCCCAGGGCTTCCCAGTAGTGTAGGTGGTGATGGTGTGAGGTGCAGACAATAACGAGGACACAGGGTTGCAGTCTCTTTACTGGTGACTTCAGGATCCTCAATCCAGAGCACAGTTAACATGGCTGTCTGAGACCGGCCGGTCCGAAGGCACATCCAGAGTTCCCTTTGCAGGTGGAAATCGTTGCCTACCACTAGCGCCTGTGTGTTGTAGTCCTTCCCTGCTGAGCATTCGGGATAGTCCTCACAACTTCTGTTCTCGTTCTTTCTAGTTCTTTCTTGTTTCTTTCTAGTTCTTTCTCGTTTCTTTCTAGTTCATTCTATTCTCCGTCCCCCAAGTTGGTTATGGCTAGGACCCACCCATTTGACGGGTAGGCTCGGAGCTCTTCCGAGACCCTAGTGACGTCCCTCTCCACGGTTGCCCCCTATGTCTGCTTAGGTGATGTAAGGTAGACAGCTAACCTATAATTAACTGTCCTGCGGTATTTGAAGTAAGGCATAAAGTCAGTTACTTCCTCGGTGTTCCGGGCACCGGCTACGCACCTCAGTAGGATGTTGCCGTTCTCGGGGCACGACTCCTACTGGCTCTCCTTTGTGCTTGATCTCATTTCTCACTGTCCACAATATCCTTCGCTTTGTGTCCTTCCTTAGGATACTGCCGCAAGGTAGTGCAGGCGCGGTTCCGTAACGTTCTGCCTTGTCGCTAGGTACGTGCCAGGTTACCATGCCTGACAGGGACCCCCCTGAATCTTCCCCGCAACACCCCCTGCCACGGGATGTTGCCTGGACAAAACCCAGTCAGCTTCTGATCTAACTTCATATCCAACCCCTAGTTTTACCAGTGTATGGAGTGGCCTAATAAATAAAACCTTTTGCTCCCCCTAGTGGCCGGAGTGTGAAGTGTAATGTGAGCTGGTGATACCTGGTCAGATGAACTCCTTTAGTGCCATCAGACGTACCATCACTCCCCTTAGTGGCAGAGCGACATTACTGCAACGACCAGGTCTCTGGGGCGCTGCACCTACAGCCTGCAATAACCATTCTGCCGCCTCACTAACCGCCCGAGCTACCGCCTCGTCATCAACCACCCGAGCTGCCGCCACATCACCAACCACCCGAGCTGCCCCCACATCACCAACCACCTGAGCTGCCGCCACGTCACCGACCACTCAAGCTGCCGCCACATCACCGACCACCTGAGCTGCCGCCATGTCACCGACCACCCAAGCTGCCGCCACGACCACCCAAGCAGCCGCCTCACCACCACCAGTGCTGCAGCACACCAACCTCCTG
Source organism: Ranitomeya imitator (assembly GCF_032444005.1). Lineage (NCBI taxonomy): Eukaryota > Metazoa > Chordata > Amphibia > Anura > Dendrobatidae > Ranitomeya > Ranitomeya imitator. The sequence goes on along the minus strand of NC_091283.1, from coordinate 119,316,784 downwards.
TCTCTTCCTCATTATCCTGAAGAATGTAAGTCCACAAGGGCAGGGTCCTCTCCCCTCTGTACCAGTCTGTCACTGTATATTTGTTTACTGTTATCGATATCTATAAACCTGTATGTAACCCCTTTTCACATGTACAGCACCATGGAATTAATGGTGCTATATAAATAAATAATAGTAATGTGTCAGTGGCTAGCATTGTTGCTTTGCAGAACTGAGGTCCTGGGTTTAAATCCCACCAAGTACACCATCTGCAAGGATACCTGCAAAGAAGAAGCCTGTTAGGCGAAACGGTGCTGTCGGGGTTGTAGCTGGACACACACTAATGTATGTAACTCTACATCTGATGACTGCTTTGCAGTGCGCTGTTGGTTTTTAGGCACTTGTCCTCAAACTTAAAGGGAACCTGTCACCCCCAGGGTCTATTAAAGTAAAAGAGCCACCTTCTGCAGCACTAAGGCTGCATTCTGTGAAGGTGGCTGTTATGTTTTTTATCCCTATTACCGCAGGAATAATGACTTTTATAAATTTGGCGCTATACCTGTATTGAGTCCGGGGGGTACGTTTTCTCCCCCTGACTCAAACGCCTCTCATTCATCCATCATCCCCCCGTCTTGCCTCCGGGCACCGCCTCCTCTGTGTCTCCTCATGTCACCGGCGCCTGCGCAATCATGTTTCGAGCATGCGCCATGCGCGCTGCCCTGGAACTTACATCAACTGACAAGTGGCATTAATATATGTTTTAAATTGCGCTTTCCTTTCCATTACAATCATTTTTATGTATGGCATATATTGTTTGTTTTTTGAAGGGGGCGAGACCAGAAACTGTGGTTTGTACTAATGGTGGGCTTGTTTTGTTTGCTCTTTTTGTCTTTATTTATTTCACACAATATTTTCTCCGTAAGGTTACAAAAGACCTTTGGGGCCTTTCAACATAAAAAGGTTTTTTATTACTGTACTTAATTTGACTGTAATTGGGAGAGCCATATTATTCAGACCGGTGTTTTTCCATTCTGCTTCTCTTTTCAGTTTTAGAAACTGAAAAAAAAACAGAATCAGTTCAAGAACCAATTGAATTCAATGGGTTATTAAAATGGTCAGTTTGTATCAGCTCAGCTTCTCTTCAGTTTCCATTTTTTAAATGACAAAAATAAACCAGTTTGTTGTGCTTTCTTTTTTTGGAAAATAGAAAAGAAATTGAATGGATCCATTTTTTTGTAACATCAAAGTCTACGATAAACAGTTTACATGGAAAGCTTTTGGTTTGCATAAGTATTTTACTATTATTTTTTGCTCTATATTGCTTTATAAAAAAACAAATGCTAGTGAGTCGCCCGTCAGGGCAGTGGAGTACTCTGTACCGGGTCCGGTATTTAAAAGGATGCGTCACGCCGCCGGTGATCTGTTAAAGGGAAGGTCTTTAAAGGGGTTTTTGGAAATTATGAAAGTTTGTGACGCCACCTGTGGTATTCAGTCAGGGATGACCAACGCTGCTTAAAGGGGTCCTCTGGGATGATGTTATGGCAGCCGGATGGTATAACTTCCCACAGGTGAAGTAGGTCCCAAGGGCTCCCGGTGAATAGATGGAAGATGGTCAGTGGTGCAGTAAAGAACGAAGGACGCAGTTGTGCAGTCTTTTTACCTGGTTTACTGATGGTAGCAGGTAGCCACAATCCAGGGCACCAGATCACAGGTACAGGCAGGGTCCGGCCGGCTTGGAAGCGAGTTCAGAGTCCAGCTTTATCAGGTGGAGTTAAAAGCCTTCCTTCTAGCGCTGTGTTGTTATAGTCCCTTACTGCCTATGGCTTTTTAGCAAGGTCCTCTGTTATCTCTGTCCTTTATTGAAGTGGGACACAAGCCCATATGACAGGTAACTCGAGCCTTTTCACACGGTGTCTATCATGACCCGGGCTCTATGTGTCACTGTGTCTCTTGGGTGTTAGGGCGGACAGGTTACGTGTAGTTCAGCTGTCCTTCCGGTTTCTGCTGTGCCTCCTAGAGTATGACAGAGTATGATAGAGTATGTGCTGGCCCCAGCTGCCAAATTATCCTCAACCAGTTCCCACAATCCATCTCTTCTGACTCAGCAGTCTGGACTATAAATTTAGAAACATCCTTAGGGGTGCACGCATGTGGAGGTGCACGCAAGCGTCCCAGAAGCAAAGCGTTATGGAGCTAAGCGTCGTGATACAGCAGTTATTCCATGGCAGTTAGGGCAGGAGTCAGGTAACCCACACTCTGCACTTCCGTCTATCCATGTGCTTTATCCCTATCCTCCTGTGTTCCCTTGCAATCCACTTTCACCAACCAATACCTCCTCCATCACGACTCATATACATCAGCTCCTCACTCCTTCCCTCTCCCATGTACAGCTCCCATGCACTTCTCACCTTTCTGAAAAAACTCAGCCCATCTTGCCCAAACTCTCTGCACAAAAAAACTTCATACAATTCCAAAAGCTACTTGCTTGTTATCTTCCTACTCCTACTGATTTCAGGGGACATCTCCCCCAACCCCGGTCCACCATCCTCAACCCATACCCTACCTCACATAGAAACCTTAATAATCTTACTAATATTACTTGCACTCCTTCATCTCCTTCTTTTAATTGAGCCATTTGGAATCCACGGTCTGTATGCAACAGGCTTCCTTTCCTACACAATTACTTTCTGAAAAACTCTCTGAATCTGCTGGCCCTCACGGAAACCTGGATTCCGGATTCTGACACGGTCTCTCCTGCAGCCATTTCCCATGGTGGCTTACAATTCTCACATTCCCCGAGACCCACAAACAGACGTGGTGGTGGAGTCGGCATACTCCTCTCCCCACAATGCACCTTCCAGGTCATTCCCCCAGCTCCATCACTCTCATTCCCTTCTTTTGAGGTCCACACCATCAGGCTCTTTCGTCCCCTCTCTCTCAGAGTAGCGGTCATATACCGACCCCAGGCTCACCCCCACACACACTTCCTGGACCATTTCTCTGCCTGGCTGCCGCACTTCATGTCCTCAGAATTACCAACCCATATCCTGGGAGACTTCAACATCCCCATAAACAGCCCCACTTCTACATCTGCATCCAAGCTTCTATCACTAACCACTTCTCTAGGCCTCTCACAGCTCTCAACCTCTGAGACACACAAGGACGGTAACACCCTTGACCTGGTCTTCGCCCGGCTCTGCTCAATCTCCTACCTAGATAACTCACCGCTTCCCCTCTCTGACCACAACATTCTCTCCTTCACACTCACAAATCCTCGCCCACCCCAGCACACTCCTACCTACCGCACATTCAGAAATCTACATGCTATTAACCCTCATACACTTTCAGACTCCCTACACTCAGCATTGTCCCCAATCCTGTCCTGTCCTGATCTGTCCTGATCTGGCTGTACATCACTTTAATGACACTCTTAGAAGCACCCTTGACCAGGTAGCACCCCTCACCCTCAGAACCTCCAAACACAGAGTGAAACAGCCCTGTATTTCCCCATGCTCACTCTCCACATTCGATCCCATCACAGAAGAAGAAGTCTCCAGGCTCCTCTCTTCTTCTCGTCCGACTACATGCACCACCGATCCCATTCCCTGACACCTCCTGCAGTCTCTCTCTCCAGCCGTCACAACTCACCTAACTACAATCTTTAATCTCTCCCTCTCCTCTGGCATTTTCCCCTCCTCTTTCAAACACTCTATCATTACTCCATTACTAAAGAAACCCGCTCTCGACCCATCCTGCCCAAATAACTACAGACCAGTCTCCCACCTCCCCTTCATCTCTAAACTCTTGGAGCGCCTGATATACTCCTGCCTTACCCGTTACCTCTCCACTCACTCCCTCCTAGACCCTTCACCGTCCGGTTTCCGCCCCCTACATTCGACTGAAACTGCACTCATCAAAGTGACCAATGACCTTCTGACAGCATAACGGTGACCACTCTCTGCTCACTCTTCTCGACCTTTCTGCAGCTTTCGACACTGTTGACCACCCTCTCCTTCTCTCTAGGCTCCAGTCACTAGGCATTAGGGACATTGCTCTCTCCTGGTTCTCTTCCTACCTTTCTGACCGCTCCTTCAGTGTTCTGTTCTCTGGCTCCACTTCCTCTCCTCTCACTGTCGGAGTACCTCAGGGCTCATTCCTTGGCCCCCTTCTCTTCTCCATCTACATGACCCCAATTGGACAGACCATCAGCAGATTTGGCTTTCAGTATCATCTTTATGCTGATGACACACAACTATACACATCATCCCCTGAACTTACCCCAGCTGTACTACAGAACTCCACTGACTGTCTGTCTGCAGTCTCCAACATCATGTCCGCTCTCTATCTGAAACGGAACCTCTCCAAAACTGAACTTCTTCTGCTCCCGCCAACTACAAACCTCCCTAAATCTGACATTTCCCTCTCCGTTGGTGGCACCATAATAACACCCCGGCAGCAGGCGCGCTGTCTGGGTGTTATGTTTGACTCCGATCTCTCCTTCACCTCCCATATACAATCTCTTGCCCGCTCGTGCCGCTTACACCTAAAGAACATCTCTAGAATACACCCTTTTTTCACCATGGAAACAACAAAAACCCCCACTGTCGCCCTGATCCACTCCCGTCTGGACTACTGTAATGCTCTATTAATTGGCCTCCCCCTCACGCGACTTTCTCCTCTCCAGTCCATCCTTAATACAGCAGCCAGGGTTGTCCATCTGGCTAATCGTTACTCGGACGCATCTGCTCTTTGCCAGTCATTACACTGGCTGCTCATTCATTACAGGATACAATTCAAAGTACTTGTTCTCACCCACAAAGCTCTTCACAGTGCGGCAACCCCTTACATCTCCTCCCTCATTTCTATCGGCCTAACCGACCGCTGCGCTCTGCAAATGACTTTTGACTGACCTCTGCACTAATCCGTACCTCCCACTCCCGACTCCAAGACTTCTCCCGTGCTGCGCCAATCCTCTGGAATGCTCTACCCCAAGATATTAGGACCATCCACAATTTGCATAGTTTTAGGCAATCGCTCAAAACACATTTGTTCAGAGCGGCCTACCACGGTCGCTAATCAAACTCATTTTATGTTTGTGTGTGTAGCCCATTCACTATCCCCATCTATCCCCCACCCTCTGAAGATGGCTGGACCATCATTTTAAATACATCATTGTAAATACACACCTGTACTTTGTATCTCCCCCACCTCATTGTAGATTGTAAGCTCTTACGAGCAGGGTCGTTTTATTTCGCTTTAATTATTGTATTGTTAACGTTGTTACATATGTCTGTTGTGTTTGATACTGTTAAACTGTAAAGCGCTGCGGAATATGTTGGCGCTATATAAAGATTATCATTATTATTATGACACAACCTCGGTTTTCCAGTTACTGGTATCTGCGCTCAATCAGGGATGTAGCCCAATCCCAGCTATTCTCCCCTACTGTCACTCTCCTGTGCTTCGCTCTCCGGCACGTTTGCTACAAGCTGTTCTTCCTTCTGTATCTCACTATCTGGGAGCTACAGCACCTCAGGCTGTAAGGCCCCTCACCCGTTCTTTTGCTTCAAACTGCTCCAGTCTGCTGTCTGGCACCAACTGTCTAAATCTTCCCAACTGCCTAGCAACTAACTCCTCCTCCCAACCAGAGAGAGCAGCTCCCCTGAAGTCGAGTGCAGAGCTCCCCCTTCTGGCCTGGAGTCAGAACAGTGTTGTATGTGCTAATTACCTGTCAAAAGGAATCCTCCATTGCTTCCAAGCGTGACATCACTCTCCCCGTGAGGAAAGCAATGCCACTGTGACAACCAGGACCCTGGGGCGTCACACTAGCGTGAACCGACCCTTTTAACGCAAAATCAACCCTTCGAATTCTTTGTATAGCTGACTTAGCTTTGTTAAGTATCAATATATTATGCACCTTCCCATCACTTAAAATGAACCTGTCAGCAGGACTTTGCTCAGTAAACTACAGTGTCAGGTCGGCACCATTATACTGATTAAAACGATACCTTGGTTGATGAAATCCGTCTTGTGGTTGTTCTTTAATCTTTATTTTCAGTTTTGTTAATGAGATTCTTGTGCCCTAAGGCAGGGCTGGTGTATGTGGTGCTCTGATTATACATTCATAATGCAGACTGCTAACAGGTCACTGATCCCTCACTGACCTGCCCCTGAGTTTGCATAATGAATACCTAACATACTGAAGAAAGAGACAAAAAACGCTTCTGCAGGCAAGTGTCAGTCGTGGCACCTGCTCTGCAGCATAATCGCATGGTTAGTGTGGAAATAATACATTTTCTTTTAGGACACTGTGTGTGGGTTACTGAGCACAATCCTGCTGACAGGTTCCCTTTAAAAACATATAGCAGTTCACAAGTAGGTTCTCTCAGTTTAAAGAGGTTGTCCACTACTCAGGCAACTCAATCAGCGTGTTTGCCCTGAGTAAAATAACAACACTTAGGCCGGCGTCACACTAGAGAGTGTTACAGACGTATGAGCGCATAAAATACGTCCGTAAAACACGCATTACACACGGCCCAATTATTCTCTATGCCCCTGCTCCTATCTGCCGTATTTTACTGATCCGTATTATACGGCTTTCTACGGCCATAGAAAATCGCAGCATGCTGCGTTTGTCACCGTATTGCGCAAAAAAATCGCCAATGAAAGTCTATGGAAGCCAGAAAAATACGGATTACACACGGACCAGCAGTGTGACTTGCGAGAAATACGCAGCGGTGTTAGAGAGAAAAGCCGGTAATTCAGTGCGGTGTACAGTAAAATCACACTGACAGCTTACAGTAGAATAGGTAGAATAAATGTGTACACATAGAATAGGTATATATATATATATATATATATATATATATATATATATATATGTCAGTGAGACACATATGTGTATATATATTATTATTTCATACAGCGCTAGATAGCTTTAAAGCCGGTAATTCAATTGCCGGCTTTTGCTATCTTCTTCCTAAACACGACATGATATGAGACATGGTTTACATACAGTAAACCATCTCATATCCCCATTTTTTTGCATATTCCACACTACTAATGTTAGTAGTGTGTATATGCAAAATTTGGCCGTTCTAGCTATAAAAATAAAAGGGTTAAATGGCAGAAAAAATTGGCGTGGGCTCCCGCGCAATTTTCTCCGCCAGAGTAGTAAAGCCAGTGACTGAGGGCAGATATTAATAGCCTGGAGATGTTCCATGGTTATTGCCCCCCCCTGGCTAAAAACATCTGCCCCCAGCCACCCCAGAAAAGGCACATCTGGAAGATGCGCCTATTCGGGCACTTGGCCACTCTCTTCCCATTCCCGTGTAGCAGTGGGATATGGGGTAATGAAGGGTTAATGTCACCTTGCTATTGTAAGGTGATATTAAGCCAAATTAATAATGGAGAGGCGTCAATTATGACACCTATCCATTATTAAAGGGAACCTGTCACCCCGTTTTTTCAGATTGAGATAAAAATACTGTTAAATAGGGCCTGCGCTGTGCGTTACAATAGTGTATGTAGTGTACCCCGATTCCCCACCTATGCTGCGAAATACATTACCAAAGTCGCCGTTTTCGCCTGTCAATCAGGCTGGTCAGGTCGGGTGGGCGTGGTGACATCACTGTTTCTTCCCCAGCTTTCCGTTGGTGGCGTAGTGGTGTGCGCATGTCCAATTGCCGAATCCACTGCGCGCAGGTGAAGAAAAAGCACGCGATCTGCGCTATTACCCTTGTCATCGGTGGGGGCGGCCATCTTCCTGAGGCCGCGCATGCACAGATGGAGTGCTCCTCTGCACGGGGCTTCAGGAAAATGGCCGCGGGATGCCGCGCGTGCGCAGATGGAGATCGCGGCGGCCATTTTCCCAAAGCCGAGTTTGCATCTCGGCTTCAGGAAAATGGCCACCGCAATCTCCATCTGCACACGCGTGGCATCCCGCGGCCATTTTCCTGAAGCCCCGTGCAGCAGAGCACTCCATCTACGCACGCGCGGCCTCAGGAAGATGGCCGCCCCCACCGATGACAAGGGTAATAGCGCAGATCGCGCACTTTTTCTTCACCTGCGCGCAGTGGATTCGGCACTTGGACATGCGCACACCACTACGCCACCAACGGAAAGCTGGGGAAGAAACAGCGATGTCACCACGCCCACCCGACCTGACCAGCCTGATTGACAGGCGAAAACGGCGACTTTGGTAATGTATTTCGCAGCATAGGTGGGGAATCAGGGTACACTACATACACTATTGTAACGCACAGCGCAGGCCCTATTTAACAGTATTTTTATCTCAATCTGAAAAAACAGGGTGACAGGTTCCTGTTGTGGATTCTGTTTTTGGGCTCCCTCTGGTGGTTACTGATGGTACTGGGTGACTTGTGTTTTCTGCGGTCTCTGGTGTCCACCTGTTCTATCAGGATATGGGAGTTTCCTATTTAACCTGGCTTTCTTGTCTTTTCCTCGCCGGCTATCAATGTAATCAGGGTGTCTTGTTACCTCTGCTTCCCGCTTCTGTAAATCTTCTGGACAAGCTAAGTTTTTGATTTTCCTGTTCCACGTTTTGCTTAATTTTTGTCTTAGTCCAGCTTGTAGATATGTGATTCCTTTTTGCTGGTTGCTCTAGTGGGCTGATATTACTCCTCATGTTCCATGAGTTGGCACATGAGTTCAAGTAATTTCAGGATGGTTTTTTGTAGGGTTTTTCGCTGACCGCGCAGTTCACTTTTGTATCCTCTGCTATCTAGCTTTAGCGGGCCTCATTTTGCTGAATCTGTTTTCATAACTACGTATGTGCTTTCCTCTCATTTCACCGTCATTACATGTGGGGGGCTGCTATTTCTGTGGGGTGTTCTCTGGAGGCAAGAGAGGTCTGTGTTTCTTCTAATAGGGGAAGTTAGTCCTTCGGCTGGAGCGAGACGTCTAGGATCATCGTAGGCACGTTCCCCGGCTACAGCTAGTTGTGTGTTTAGGTTCAGGATCGCGGTCAGCTCAGTTTCCATCACCCTAGAGCTTGTTTTGTTTTTTGTGCTTGTCCTTTTGTGATCCCCTGCCATTGGGATCATGACAGGTTCCCTTTAATCCAATAGTAGTAAAGGGTTAAAAAAAAACACAAACACATTATTAAAAAGTATTTTAATGAAATAAACACAAAGGTTGTTGTAATATTTTAAATCCATCTGAAGGGGTTAAAATATTTTACAGCCAGGAGTGTTGTGAATTCTGCTTTTGGGCTCCCTCCGGTGGTTGTAGGTGGTAATGCAGTTGTCTCTGGGCTGCAGTCCTGGACAGGTGTATCTGATGATTGCAATTCTGACTGGGGTATTTAGGTTTGCAGGACTCATTAGTCTGTTGTGAGTTCTGTTTTTGGGCTCCCTCTGGTGGTTACTGATGGTACTGGGTGACTTATGTTCTCTGCGGTCTCTGGTGTCCACCTGTTCCATCAGGTTATGGGAGTTTCCTATTTAACCTGGCTTTTTTGTCATTTCCTCGCCGGCTATCAATGTATTCAGCGTGTCTTTTTACCTCTGCTCCCTGCGTCTGTTATCTTCAGGACAAGCTAAGTTTTGATTTTTCTGTTCCACGTTTTGCTTAATTTTTGTCTTAGTCCAGCTTGCAGATATGTGATTCCTTGCTGCTGGTTGCTCTAGTGGGCTGAAATTACTCCTCATGTTCCATGAGTTGGCACATGAGTTCTAGTAATTTCAGGATGGTTTTTTGAAGGGTTTTTCGCTGACCGCGCAGTTCACTTTTGTATCCTCTGCTATCTAGCTTTAGCGGGCCTCATTTTTGCTGATTCTATTTTCATAACTACGTATGTGCTTTCCTCTCATTTCACCGTTATTACATGTGGGGGGCTGCTATTTCTGTGGGGTGTTTCTCTGGAGGCAAGTGAGGTCTGTGTTTCTTCTTATAGGGGAAGTTAATCCTTCGGCTGGCGCGAGACGTCTAGGAATCATCGTAGGCACGTTCCCCGGCTACTGCTAGTTGTGTGTTTAGGTTCAGGATCGCGGTCAGCTCAGGTTCCATCACCCTAGAGCTTGTTTTGTTTTTGTGCTTGTCCTTTTGTGATTCCCCGCCATTGGGATCATGACAGTATAGCTGGCCCGAAAAAATTGGTCATCGTTTTGGCTGAAGTAGGAGGAAAAGTAGTCTGAGGAAGTTTTTTTTTTTTTTTTCCCTCCTCAGTGTTTGCTGCCTAGCCTTAATTGCAGCTTGACTGCTTCTTTCCTCCTCTTAATCCTTGAATGGCTCTGACCTCAGCTGTTTATCATGGACGTCCAGAGTTTGGCTTCCAGCCTGAATAATCTTGCTGCTAAGGTTCAAAATATACAAGATTTTGTTGTACATACGCCTATGTCTGAACCTAGAATTCCTGTCCCAGAGTTTTTTTCTGGAGATAGATCTAGTTTTCAGAATTTTAGGAACAATTGCAAGTTGTTTCTTTCCTTGAAATCTCGCTCCTCTGGAGACCCTGCTCAGCAGGTCAAGATTGTTATATCTTTCCTGCGGGGTGACCCTCAGAATTGGGCATTTGCATTGGCACCAGGGGATCCTGCGTTGCTCAATGTGGATGCGTTTTTTCTGGCATTGGGTTTGCTCTATGAAGAACCTAACCTAGAGATTCAGGCTGAAAAAGCTTTATTGGCTCTCTCTCAGGGGCAAGATGAAGCAGAAATATATTGTCAGAAATTTCGGAAATGGTCGGTGCTTACTCAGTGGAATGAGTGCGCTCTGGCTGCAAAATTCAGAGATGGCCTTTCTGAGGCCATTAAAGATGTTATGGTGGGGTTCCCGGCGCCTACAGGTCTGAATGAGTCCATGACTATGGCTATTCAGATTGATCGGCGTTTACGGGAGCGCAAACCTGTGCACCATTTGGCAGTGTCTTCTGAACAGGCACCTGAGATAATGCAATGTGATAGAATTCAGTCCAGAAGTGAACGGCAAAATTATAGGCGGAAAAATGGATTGTGTTTTTATTGTGGTGATTCAGCTCATGTTATATCAGCATGCTCTAAACGCACAAAAAAGGTTGATAAGTCTGTTGCCATTGGTACTTTACAGTCTAAGTTCATTCTGTCTGTGACGCTGATTTGTTCATTATCATCCATTTCCGTCGATGCCTATGTGGATTCAGGCGCTGCCCTGAGTCTTATGGATTGGTCATTTGCCAATCGCTGTGGGTTTAGTCTGGAACCTCTGGAAGTTCCTATTCCTTTGAAAGGAATTGACTCTACACCTTTGGCTATGAATAAACCTCAGTACTGGACACAAGTGACCATGCGTATGACTCCCGTTCATCAGGAGGTGATTCGCTTCCTGGTACTGTATAATTTACATGTCTTAGTGCTTGGTCTGCCATGGTTACAAACTCATAACCCAGTCCTGGACTGGAAAACAATGTCTGTGTTAAGCTGGGGATGTCAGGGGGTTCATGATGATGCATCTCCGATTTCTATCGCTTCATCTACTCCTTCTGAGGTTCCGGTATTTTTGTCTGATTATCGGGAGGTTTTTGAGGAGCCTAAGCTCAGTTCGCTTCCTCCTCACAGGGATTGCGATTGTGCTATAGATTTGATTCCTGGCAGTAAATTCCCTAAAGGTCGTTTGTTCAATCTGTCAGTGCCAGAGCATACTGCTATGCGGAATTATGTTAAGGAGTCCTTGGAAAAGGGACATATCCGTCCATCTTCGTCCCCTTTGGGAGCAGGTTTTTTTTTGTGGCCAAAAAAGATGGTTCCTTGAGGCCTTGCATAGATTATCGTCTTTTGAATAAGATTACAGTCAAATATCAGTATCCTTTGCCATTGTTGACTGATTTGTTCGCTCGCATTAAGGGGGCTAAATGGTTCACTAAGATTGATCTTCGGGGTGCGTATAATCTTGTGCGGATAAGGCAGGGTGATGAGTGGAAAACCGCATTTAATACGCCTGAGGGCCATTTCGAGTATTTGGTGATGCCTTTTGGACTTTCTAATGCTCCTTCTGTCTTCCAGTCTTTTATGCACGATATTTTTCGTGAATATCTGGATAAATTTATTATCGTGTATTTGGATGATGTTTTGGTTTTTTCTGACGACTGGGAGTCTCATGTTCAGCAGGTCAGGAAGGTGTTTCAGGTCCTGCGGGCCAATTCTTTGTTTGTAAAGGGTTCTAAATGTCTCTTTGGAGTCCAGAAGATTTCTTTTCTGGGGTATATTTTTTCCCCTTCTACTATTGAGATGGATCCCGTCAAGGTTCAGGCTATTTGTGACTGGACGCAGCCTACATCTCTTAAGAGTCTACAGAAGTTCTTGGGCTTTGCTAATTTTTATCGTCGCTTCATAACTAATTTTTCTAGTGTTGTTAAGCCTTTGACAGATTTGACTAAAAAGGGTGCTGATGTTACTGATTGGTCTCCTGCGGCTGTGGAGGCCTTTCAGGAACTTAAGCGCCGGTTTTCTTCTGCTCCTGTGTTGCGTCAGCCAGATACGTCGCTTCCTTTTCAGGTTGAGGTTGATGCTTCCGAGATCGGAGCGGGGGCGGTTTTGTCACAGAGAAGCTCCGATGGCTCAGTGATGAAGCCATGTGCGTTCTTTTCTAGAAAATTTTCGCCCGCTGAATGGATTTATGATGTTGGTAATCGGGAGCTTTTGGCCATGAAGTGGGCATTTGAGGAGTGGCGTCATTGGCTTGAGGGTGCTAGACATCGTGTGGTGGTCTTGACTGATCACAAAAATCTGATGTACCTTGAGTCTGCCAAGCGTCTGAATCCTAGACAGGCTCGTTGGTCACTGTTTTTCTCCCGTTTCAATTTTGTGGTTTCATACCTGCCAGGTTCAAAGAATGTGAAGGCGGATGCTCTTTCTAGGAGTTTTGTGCCTGACTCCCCTGGAAATTCTGAGCCCACTGGTATCCTTAGGGATGGGGTGATTTTGTCGGCTGTCTCCCCAGACTTGCGACGTGCTTTGCAGGAGTTTCAGGCGGATAAACCTGATCGTTGTCCGCCGGAAAGACTGTTTGTTCCGGATAATTGGACCAGTAGAGTCATCTCCGAGGTCCATTCTTCTGTGTTGGCAGGTCATCCTGGAATATTTGGTACTAGAGACTTGGTGGCCAGGTCTTTTTGGTGGCCTTCCTTGTCGAGGGATGTGCGTTCTTTTGTGCAGTCTTGTGGAGTTTGCGCTCGGGCTAAGCCTTGCTGTTCTCGGGCCAGTGGATTGTTGTTACCTTTGCATATCCCGAAGAGGCCTTGGACGCACATTTCCATGGACTTTATTTCGGATCTCCCTGTCTCTCAAAGAATGTCCGTCATATGGGTTGTGTGTGACCGCTTTTCTAAGATCGTTCATCGGGTACCCTTGCCTAAGTTACTTTCCTCCTCTGAGTTGGTCCCTCTGTTTTTTCAAAACGTGGTCCGTTTGCATGGCATTCCGGAGAACATCGTTTCTGACAGGGGATCCCAGTTTGTGTCTAGATTTTGGCGGACGTTCTGTGCTAAGATGGGCATTGATTTGTCCTTTTCGTCTGCATTCCATCCCCAGACGAATGGCCAGACGGAACGAACTAATCAGACTTTAGAAACTTATTTAAGGTGTTTTGTTTCTGCTGATCAAGATGACTGGGTTTCCTTTTTGCCGCTTGCCGAGTTTGCCCTTAATAATCGGGCTAGTTCTGCTACCTTGGTTTCTCCTTTCTTTTGTAATTCGGGGTTTCATCCTCGTTTTTCCTCTGGTCAGGTGGAGCCTTCTGATTGTCCTGGAGTGGACATGGTGGTGGATAGGTTGCATCGGATTTGGAGTCATGTGGTGGACAATTTGAAGTTGTCCCAGGAGAGGGCTCAGCAGTTTGCTAATCGCCGTCGCCGCGTGGGTCCTCGACTTCTTGTTGGGGACTTGGTGTGGTTGTCTTCTCGTTTTGTTCCTATGAAGGTCTCTTCTCCTAAGTTCAAGCCTCGGTTCATCGGTCCCTATAGGATCTTGGAAATTCTTAACCCTGTGTCATTTCGTTTGGATCTCCCGGCATCGTTTGCTATTCATAACGTGTTCCATCGGTCGTTGTTGCGGAAGTATGAGGTACCTGTCGTTCCTTCGCTTGAGCTTCCTGCTCCGGTGCTGGTGGAGGGTGAATTGGAGTATGTTGTGGAGAAGATCTTGGATTCTCGTGTTTCCAGACGGAAACTCCAGTATTTGGTCAAGTGGAAGGGTTATGGTCAGGAGGATAATTCTTGGGTGATTGCCTCTGATGTTCATGCTGCCGATTTGGTCCGTGCTTTTCATAGGGCTCATCCTGGTCGCCCTGGTGGTTCTCGTGAGGGTTAGGTGACCCCTCCTCAAGGAGGGGGTACTGTTGTGAGTTCTGTTTTTGGGCTCCCTCTGGTGGTTACTGATGGTACTGGGTGACTTGTGTTCTCTGCGGTCTCAGGTGTCCACCTGTTCCATCAGGTTATGGGAGTTTCCTATTTAACCTGGCTTTTTTGTCATTTCCTCGCCGGCTATCAATGTATTCAGCGTGTCTTTTTACCTCTGCTCCCTGCGTCTGTTATCTTCAGGACAAGCTAAGTTTTGATTTTCCTGTTCCACGTTTTGCTTAATTTTTGTCTTAGTCCAGCTTGCAGATATGTGATTCCTTGCTGCTGGTTGCTCTAGTGGGCTGAAATTACTCCTCATGTTCCATGAGTTGGCACATGAGTTCTAGTAATTTCAGGATGGTTTTTTGAAGGGTTTTTCGCTGACCGCGCAGTTCACTTTTGTATCCTCTGCTATCTAGCTTTAGCGGGCCTCATTTTTGCTGATTCTATTTTCATAACTACGTATGTGCTTTCCTCTCATTTCACCGTTATTACATGTGGGGGGCTGCTATTTCTGTGGGGTGTTTCTCTGGAGGCAAGTGAGGTCTGTGTTTCTTCTTATAGGGGAAGTTAATCCTTCGGCTGGCGCGAGACGTCTAGGAATCATCGTAGGCACGTTCCCCGGCTACTGCTAGTTGTGTGTTTAGGTTCAGGATCGCGGTCAGCTCAGGTTCCATCACCCTAGAGCTTGTTTTGTTTTTGTGCTTGTCCTTTTGTGATTCCCCGCCATTGAGATCATGACATTAGTCCTTGCCAGTTGTCTATGTTTCTTGGGAAGTGTTGGATCTCTGTCTGGCTTCTCCTGCTTAGCTGCCAATTCAGCAAAGATAAGTGTCTGTTTCTTCTGCGTTTCATCCTCAGACAAATGGTCAGACCGAGCGAACTAATCAGACTTTGGAGACTTATTTGAGATACTTTGTGTCTGCTGATCAGGATGATTGGGTGGCTTTCTTGCCATTGGCCGAGTTTGCCCTTAATAATCGGGCTAGTTCGGCTACTTTGGTTTCGCCTTTCTTTTGTAATTTTTGTTTTCATCCTCGTTTTTCTTCTGGGCAGGTTGAGCCTTCTGACTGTCCTGGTGTGGATTCTGTGATTGACAGGTTGCAGCAGATTTGGGCTCATGTGGTGGACAATTTGGTGTTGTCTCAGGAGGAGGCTCAACGTTTTGCTAACCGTCGTCGGTGTGTTGGTTCCCGGCTCTGGGTTGGGGATCTGGTCTGGTTGTCTTCCCGTCATGTTCCTATGAAGGTTTCTTCCCCTAAGTTTAAGCCTCGGTTTATTGGTCCTTATAGGATTTCTGAGATTATTAATCCGGTGTCTTTTCGACTGGCGCTTCCGGCCTCTTTTGCGATCCATAATGTCTTCCATAGATCTTTATTGCGGAAATATGTGGAGCCCGTTGTTCCCTCTGTTGATCCTCCGGCCCCTGTGTTGGTTGATGGGGAGTTGGAATATGTTGTTGAGAAGATTTTGGATTCCCGTTTTTCGAGGCGGAAGCTTCAGTACCTTGTCAAATGGAATGGTTATGGCCAGGAGGATAATTCTAGGGTTTTTGCCTCTGATGTCGATGCCGCTGATTTGGTTCGTGCCTTTCATCTGGCTCATCCTGATCGGCCTGGGGGCTCTGGTGAGGGTTTGGTGACCCCTCCTCAAGGGGGGTACTGTTGTGAATTCTGCTTTTGGGCTCCCTCCGGTGGTTGTAGTTGGTAATGCAGTTGTCTCTGGGCTGCAGTCCTGGACAGGTGTATCTGCTGATTGCAATTCTGACTTGGGTATTTAGGTTTGCAGGACTCATTAGTCCTTGCCAGTTGTCTATGTTTCTTGGGAAGTGTTGGATCTCTGTCTGGCTTCTCCTGCTTAGCTGCCAATTCAGCAAAGATAAGTGTCTGTTTCTTTTTCTATGGCACACAAGCTGTGTGCTTGTTTTTTGATTGTATTCCTGCTCCGAGTGTAGGAGTCTCTGGAGTTGCAGATATACGTTCCACGTCTTTAGTTAGATGGAGGAATTTTTTGTATAATCTGCTGTGGATATTTTTGGAAGGGTTTTAATACTGACCGCACAGTAACTCTGTCCTATCCTTTCCTATTTTAGCTAGAGTGGCCTCTTCTGCTAAATCCTGTTTTCTGCCTGTGTTTGTCTTTCCTCTCCTACTCACAGCCAATATTTGTGGGGGGCTGCCTATCCTTTGGGGTTCTGCTCTGAGGCAAGGTAGAATTTCTATTTCTATCTATAGGGGTATCTAGTCCTCCGGCTGTGACGAGGTGTCTAGGGTTTGTTAGGTACACCCCACGACTACTTCTAG
Source organism: Ranitomeya imitator (assembly GCF_032444005.1). Lineage (NCBI taxonomy): Eukaryota > Metazoa > Chordata > Amphibia > Anura > Dendrobatidae > Ranitomeya > Ranitomeya imitator. The sequence continues at coordinate 119,300,170 of NC_091283.1, read as the reverse complement.
TTGCGGTGTTAAGATCAGGATTTGCGGTCAGTATAGTTACCACCTACTCCAGTGAAAGTTTTCATGCTGCTCCAAGGTCACCGGATCATAACACAGGAGCTCTGCTAATGCAGCGGTGCTCGTGGCTGCAAAACCCCAGGGAATGAAGGTAAAGTAGGTCAATGACCTATATTTACCTTCATTTGCGGTGAGGCGCCCTCTGCTGGTTGTCCCTCGAGCGTGGGAACTTTCCTAGAAAGCTCCCCGGCTCGAGTTCATATGAGGACAACCAACAGAGGGCGCATCACCGCGAATGAAGGTAAATATAGGTCATTGACCTACTTTACCTTCATTCCCCGGGGTTTTACAGCCACGAGCACCGCTTCATTAGCAGAGCTCCTGGCTGTAAATTATTTTAACCCCTTCAGATGGATTTATATCGTGGGACGTTACAGATCTTCGGAAGGTATGTATATTGTTTCTTTATTATTTTTTCTTTGTTACAGAGCGAGGGTCTTCAGATGGATTGAGCGTAGAATAAAATATTACAACAACCTTTGTGTTTATTTCATTAAAATACTTTTTAATAATGTGTTTGTGTTTTTTTTAACCCTTTACTACTATTGGATTAATAATGGATAGGTGTCCTAATTGACGCCTCTCCATTATTAATTTGGCTTAATGTCACCTTACAATAGCAAGGTGGCATTAACCCTTCATTACCCCATATCCCACCGCTACACGGGAATGGGAAGAGAGTGGCCAAATGCCAGAATAGGCGCATCTTCCAGATGTGCCTTTTCTGGGGTGGCAGGGGGCAGATGTTTTCAGCCGAGGGGGGGGGGGGGCAATAACCATGGACCCTCTCCAGGCTATTAATATCTGCCCTCAGTCACTGGCTTTACTACTCTGGCGGAGAAAATTGCGCGGGAGCCCACGCAAATTTTTTTCCGCCATTTAACCCTTTAATTTAATAGCTAGAACGGCCAAATTTTGCATATACATACTACTAACATTAGTAGTGTGGAATATGCAAAAAAATGGGGATATGAGATGGTTTACTGTATGTAAACCATGTCTCATATCATGTCGGGTTTAGGAAGGAGATAGCAAAAGCCGGCAATTGAATTACCGGCTTTAAAGCTTTCTCGCGCTGTATGAAATATTAATATATATACATATATGTGTCTACTGACATATATATATATAGACAGTATATATGTTTTTATGTTTTTTTTAACACATGGATCCCTTGTATATCCGTATGTCGGTTTTGCAAGCCTGCAAGAAAAACACGCAGTACGGCTGCCATACGGATTACATACGGAGGATGCCATGCGCAAAATACGCTGACACACCCTGCCTACGGAGGAGCTACGGACCACTATTTTGAGGACTTTTCTGCGTATTACAGCCGTAATATACGAACCGTATTGTCTTACGCCGAGTGTGACGCCGGCCTTATACTCAACGCTGGTGCTGGCGCCATTTCAGTGGTGACGGCACGCAATCTCCTATGGCGCACCATCAGTGGCAGCTCTCGGATCACAGCTACACTGACAGCAACTACTGCGCAGGCGCGGCGGGCACCATTTTCAAATTGACTTTTTTTTTCTTTCCTCTAGCTGAATAACTTGAATAAAACACATTACTGGCACACAAAACATGCCATTTTGCTGCAGAGCAGGTGCCATGGCTAGCAACTACCTGCAGAAGATTTTTTGTAACTTATGTATAGATATTCATTATGCAAACTAGGGGGCAAGTCAGTGAGCGATCAGTGACCTGTCAGCAGTCTGCATTATGAATATCTAATCAGAGCACTACATACACCAACCCCGCCTTAGGGCACAAGAATCTCATTAACACAAAACTGAAAATAAAGATTTGTGTTGATCTCTGTAGTTTGTTTCCACTGCTGCCCTGATCACTGTAGCCTGTTTCCACCACTGCCCTGATCTCTGTACTTTGTTTCCACCACTGTCCTGATCTCTGTACTTTGTTTCTTCCACTGCCCTGCTCTCTGTGGTTTGTTTCCACCGCTGCCCTGCTCTCTGTGGTTTGTTTCCTCCACTGCCCTGCTCTCTGTGGTTTGTTTCCACCACTGCCCTGATCTCTGTAGTTTGTTTCCACCACTGCCCTTATCTCTGTACTTTGTTTCCTCCACTGCCCTGCTCTCTGTAGTTGTTTCCTCCACTGCCCTGATCTCTGTACTTTGTTTCTTCCACTGCCCTGATCTCTGTAGTTTATTTCCACCGCTGCCCTGATCTCTGTAGTTTGTTTCCACCACGGCCCTAATCTCTGTACTGTTTCCACCACTGCCCTGATCTCTGTACTTTGTTTCCACCACTGCCCTGATCTCTGTACTGTTTCCACCACTGCCCTGATCTCTGTACTGTTTCCACCACTGCCCTGATCTCTGTACTGTTTCCACCACTGCCCTGCTCTCTGTACTTTGTTTCTTCCACTGCCCTGATCTCTGTACTTTGTTTCCACCACTGTCCTGATCTCTGTACTTTGTTTCTTCCACTGCCCTGCTCTCTGTGGTTTGTTTCCACCGCTGCCCTGCTCTCTGTGGTTTGTTTCCTCCACTGCCCTGCTCTCTGTGGTTTGTTTCCACCACTGCCCTGATCTCTGTAGTTTGTTTCCACCACTGCCCTTATCTCTGTACTTTGTTTCCTCCACTGCCCTGCTCTCTGTAGTTGTTTCCTCCACTGCCCTGATCTCTGTACTTTGTTTCTTCCACTGCCCTGATCTCTGTAGTTTATTTCCACCGCTGCCCTGATCTCTGTAGTTTGTTTCCACCACGGCCCTAATCTCTGTACTGTTTCCACCACTGCCCTGATCTCTGTACTTTGTTTCCACCACTGCCCTGATCTCTGTACTGTTTCCACCACTGCCCTGATCTCTGTACTGTTTCCACCACTGCCCTGATCTCTGTACTGTTTCCACCACTGCCCTGCTCTCTGTACTTTGTTTCTTCCACTGCCCTGATCTCTGTACTGTTTCCACCACTGCCCTGATCTCTGTACTTTGTTTCTTCCACTGCCCTGCTCTCTGTGGTTTGTTTCCACCACTGCCCTGATCTCTGTAGTTTGTTTCCACCACTGCCCTGATCTATGTACTTTGTTTCTTCCACTGCCCTGATCTCTGTAGTTTATTTCCACCACTGCCCTGATCTCTGTACTTTGTTTCTTCCACTGCCCTGATCTCTGCAGTTTATTTGCACTGCTGCCCTGATCTCTGTAGTTTATTTCCACCACTGCCCTGATCTCTGTACTTTGTTTCTTCCACTGCCCTGATCTCTGTACTTTGTTTCTTCCACTGCCCTGATCTCTGTAGTTTATTTCCACCACTGCCCTGATCTCTGTACTTTGTTTCCACCACTGCCCTGATCTCTGTAGTTTGTTTCCACCACTGCCCTGATCTCTGTACTGTTTCCACCACTGCCCTGATCTCTGTAGTTTATTTCCACCACTGCCCTGATCTCTGTAGTTTGTTTCCACCACTGCCCTGATCTCTGTAGTTTGTTTCCACCACTGCCCTGATCTCTGTAGTTTATTTCCACCACTGCCCTGATCTCTGTAGTTTGTTTCCACCACTGCCCTGATCTCTGTACTGTTTCCACCACTGCCCTGATCTCTGTACTTTGTTTCCACCACTGCCCTGATCTCTGTACTGTTTCCACCACTGCCCTGATCTCTGTACTGTTTCCACCACTGCCCTGATCTCTGTACTGTTTCCACCACTGCCCTGCTCTCTGTACTTTGTTTCTTCCACTGCCCTGATCTCTGTACTGTTTCCACCACTGCCCTGATCTCTGTACTTTGTTTCTTCCACTGCCCTGCTCTCTGTGGTTTGTTTCCACCACTGCCCTGATCTCTGTACTTTGTTTCTTCCACTGCCCTGATCTCTGTAGTTTATTTCCACCGCTGCCCTGATCTCTGTAGTTTGTTTCCACCACTGCCCTGATCTCTGTAGTTTATTTCCACCACTGCCCTGATCTCTGTAGTTTGTTTCCACCACTGCCCTGATCTATGTACTTTGTTTCTTCCACTGCCCTGATCTCTGTAGTTTATTTCCACCACTGCCCTGATCTCTGTAGTTTATTTCCACCACTGCCCTGATCTCTGTAGTTTATTTCCACCACTGCCCTGATCTCTGTAGTTTGTTTCCACCACTGCCCTGATCTCTGTAGTTTATTTCCACCACTGCCCTGATCTCTGTAGTTTGTTTCCACCACTGCCCTGATCTCTGTAGTTTATTTCCACCACTGCCCTGATCTCTGTACTTTGTTTCTTCCACTGCCCTGATCTCTGCAGTTTATTTGCACTGCTGCCCTGATCTCTGTAGTTTATTTCCACCACTGCCCTGATCTCTGTACTTTGTTTCTTCCACTGCCCTGATCTCTGTAGTTTATTTCCACCACTGCCCTGATCTCTGTACTTTGTTTCCACCACTGCCCTGATCTCTGTAGTTTGTTTCCACCACTGCCCTGATCTCTGTACTTTGTTTCCACCACTGCCCTGATCTCTGTAGTTTATTTCCACCACTGCCCTGATCTCTGTAGTTTATTTGCACCACTGCCCTGATCTCTGTACTTTGTTTCCACCACTGCCCTGATCTCTGTACTTTGTTTCCACCACTGCCCTGATCTCTGTAGTTTATTTCCACCACTGCCCTGATCTCTGTACTTTGTTTCCACCACTGCCCTGATCTCTGTAGTTTGTTTCCACCACTGCCCTGATCTCTGTACTTTGTTTCCACCACTGCCCTGATCTCTGTAGTTTATTTCCACCACTGCCCTGATCTCTGTAGTTTATTTGCACCACTGCCCTGATCTCTGTACTTTGTTTCCACCACTGCCCTGATCTCTGTACTTTGTTTCCACCACTGCCCTGATCTCTGTAGTTTGTTTCCACCACTGCCCTGATCTCTGTAGTTTATTTCCACCACTGCCCTGATCTCTGTAGTTTGTTTCCACCACTGCCCTGATCTCTGTAGTTTATTTCCACCACTGCCCTGATCTCTGTACTTTGTTTCCACCACTGCCCTGATCTGTGTAGTTTGTAGCTCATCGGCCCTGCTTGTGTGGACAGCAGGAGCCGCTCAACTAACGGATTGACTGCAAACAATGATATTGGCAGCAGTGGGGTCACATCGTTGGACCGGGGGAGGGTAATACTCAGTTTGTATTTTTATAACCACTGCAGCTTATAGCAGAAACTTTTCTGAAACATGACAATCCCTATGAGTGTTTGGCACATCTTCCACCAGCACAGGACTGTTTTACAAAACACCGGTCTTGAGTCTAGGACTTAGTTTTGCCTTTTTACAATTTATTGGTCAAACCTCGCTTGGTTATTTCTGGACATTTGTCTATAAAAAGTAGAAGGCGAGGTCTACACGTATCTTGCCACGCTGGGAATCGCGGTGTCACATTGCAGCTGACTTCCTACTGGACATGCGATCCACCTGCCGGACTTCAGCGCACGTTGCGTGCGACTTCTTTCTTTTTACAGGTTGCACGACTTGTCTGATAATTGTCACCACATAGTCCCAACCTAAACCAACGCTGGCACTGAGCATGGAGACAAAGGGCTAGCGGACATGAACGGACGGCTCCTCAGCCTCCTGCGTGACGGACAGTTCAGACCATCAATGTCATGGCTCCCGGGTCCACACTTCACACGAATATGCTGCAAGCTGTGGTAGAATGGCCCCTGCAGGGAATGGTCGGATCCAGCTTCAGAGCAGCACTTACAAGCTCTACAGGAAGGCACTGTCTCCTAGGTTACCAGCCACCTCCACTGACCTGGAGAGGTGGTCGGTAACCTAGGTGACGAGCTGTATACAGTTAGTGCGGCACACTGCTTGTTTGTACCGGCTCTTTGCTAGTTTTTTTTCCTATAGATGAGAAAACCGAGGAGCCATAAAAGCTGCAGACGCTACAGGCAGGAGACACGTCAGTCTCCTCCAGCCCGCCATGTCTGGTCACCGGAAAGCAACTTTATTGAGTCTTTCTACACGTGAACATATGGAGGCCACGGCGGGACCAGCCCGGTGCCCTCTCGCTGCCCGGGAATTCCTCTTCCTGTTTACAGACCCTCCCTCATCAGAACTGCACGTAGGCAGCAGGGAGCCGCCGCCGCCATGGTGGCCGCGATAACAACCTACGCCATCAGCATGGAGGCGTCTCCGGAGCCGCCACAGAGACTGCAGCGCGGCCAAGTCACCCCTATAGACTCGTGTATACTGTATTCATCCGCCGCGTAACGCGTAGAAACGCCGCGGCCGGGGGAGGCAGAGGTCGTGCACTGCGCATGCGTGTCGCGCCTCCGCTCCATTCTCCGCGAGGATCACTTCCTATTAACCCTTCATGTAGCACGGCAGCCAAACACAATAATGGCTGCTCAGCAGCCATTGTGTGCGGGGCAGTGGTCACTCAGCAGACCCTGGCGGGTCCTCACACGACATCCTAACCCATGAGTCCCTGAACTGAGGCAGAGCTGCTAATTCAGCACATGTGCTGGAGACCATGTTAGAAATGTCAAAGAAACCCCATGTGCTGCACGGTTCATGCGCCTGCCATAGAAGTGTATGTGGCAGAGTTGTGTGCGACATCTCCACTGAGCAGAAATATGGGCGACGTTACACAGTACGTGTCGCCGGTCCGCCCCGGCCTCAGGGAATGTGCACGGACGTCTTATCAGGTCCGCCGAGGACCACCGGAAAAAGCGCACAAACCGCTCCAAAGGCTCATTCCGTTCACTTCTATGTAAGGCTATGTGCGCACGTTGCGGATTAGGCTTAGGAATTTCTGGTGCGGATTCTGCCTCTCCTGGCAGAAAACGCACCTGCGGATTTGTCGCATTTTTGCTGCGGTTTTCTTGTGGATTTGCTGCGGTTTTTACCCCTGTGGTTTTCTATAATGGAATGGGTACAAAAACGCTGCAGATTCACAAAAAAGAAGTGACATGCTACTTTTTTTTAAACTGCAGCGTTTCCGCAGCCGATTTTCCGCAAAGTGTGCGCAGCATTTTTTTTTCTCATTGATTTACATTGTACTGTAAATCAATTGCGGATCTGCAGCATTTCTGCACCTCAAAAAACGCTGCAGATCCACAGAGAATCCGCAACGTGTGAACGTACCCTAAAAGTGACATTTTTAGATTTTCCACCACTTCAGCTATCAAACTACATAAAGAAGTAGCCTGACCGTTCTTCATGGCTGGCCGACGCTCCGTATGGTACAAGGCAATGGGAACGATAACTAGGCGCCCAGAGGTCTTCAACGTTTTGTCAGCAGGTTCACCTAAAAAAAATAATAAAGCAGCTCACATTTACTTAATGGATGTAAAAAAACACCTGCAAATTGCCCCCAAACAGACAGAAAGATGGTGGAGGCACATGTGGCCTCCTATGGAGGCTGTAACACATTGGTGTGCACGCTGGCTGCGTTCAGAAGTGCTGACAGTGCGACACGGACACCGCCCGCATGCGTGCTACCGCGGTTCTGCAGTGCAGTCATTGGGGTCAGGCGATTTTCCACTTCTCAAACAGAGGGAGAAATGACCAAGTTGGAAAACCGCACCAATTTGCATAAAACCTGCTGTTTTGCTGGACACCTCCACAAAAGATACAGATGCTCTGTTCTAAATCTGTTGGGCTAGTTAGAAGATACAAGTAGTTAATAAAGATTGTCTATAAAATGAATCCAATTCCGGTATTATAAAAATAAAAGAAAAAAAACCCAACATTGCAGCCTTGGTAAGAGAGAGCTGACTCCACACTGGCTGTGATGGAGGAAATGATGTCCTACCCCATAGGGAGGGGATTGTAATGCGCTCATTGTGGATGGCATACACTCCTGCCTCCGATCCATTGTAGTGGAAAGTCACAGAAGAGCTTCCCCGCATATTACACCGGCTAATAACAGAACCGCAGGAATCCGGCCTAGACGTAAACATGGGGCCCTCTCAATAACACCAGCTTTCAATCCCTTTGTACCCATCAGACTAAAGCTGCATTTACATTGCAAGATAACTGTGAACAAGAGTTCAAAGAAGAAGCCTCATTTCATGATTACCTATATGCCCATCACTCAATAAGGCCGGGGTCACACCTGCGAGTGCAATGCGAGAAACTCACGCCTCAATACCCGGCACTGCCGCTGGCACCCGGGACCGGAGCGTGCATGTATTTCTATGTAGCTGAATGCTCCGGTCCCAAGTGCCGGCGGCAGTGCCGGGTATTGAGGCGTGAGTTTCTCACATTGCACTCATAAGTGTGACCCCGGCCTAAAGTAGTAAAACTCTTGTTTACCGCGTGAAATGATCTTTTGACTAGCAAATAAAGAAAAAGTGCTTAGCTGTGCATGGTCCTGTGCAAGGCTACTTTCACACTAGCGTCGTACTCTGCCCGTCGCAGTGCGTCGGGCCGACGTACCGACGCTAGCAGTGAATGCGCCGCACAGCGGGGGCAGCGGATGCATTTTTCCAGCGTATCCGCTGCCCCATTGTGAGGTGCGGGGATGTGGGGGCAGAGTTCCGGCCGCGCACGCGCGGTCGGAAATGGCAGACACAACGCAGCAAAAACGTTACATGTAACGTTTTTTGCAGCCGACGGTCCGCCACAACACGGCGCAACCGTCGCATGACAGTTGCGACGTGTGGCAAAGCGTCGCAATGCGACGCTAATGCAAGTCAATGGAGAAAAAACGCATCCTGCAAGCACTTTTGCAGGATGCGTTTTTTCTACAAAACGACGCATAGCGACGTGCAGTGCACGACGCTAGTGTGAAAGTAGCCTAAGACTCGTGCTGCCGAGAACCATGGTGGCCGAAGTGCAGAGCGGTCTATGACTGATCTAGTGCAGATCGCGCAGTGCGCATCGCTTATGGTTTGCCGGTTTTCGCCGTTATTAGACGACCGCTGAACGGTAGAGGTTTACTGATCGGCATCTATACCGTGTCCCAGGTCAGTCCGTCTAAACGGAACCTAACTACAGCTTTATCCATTGGCACCAATAGGTTTAACCGTCAGTCTAATGTGTAGGGGGCCCCCGGACAGATGATTTTCGGGGAAGTTAAGAATGCAGCATGTGCGATTCCGGACTCCCAGAGATAAGCCGCCATCAGTGATGTCCTAGCAGTGACTCTCAGAGAAGAGGGAAGGGTTCAGCAAACGGAGAGCTCCTGTGTATGGGAGAGTTGGATGATCAACTGTCTAATTTGTATGGGGGGCTTAATTCTGAAGGCTCACTTGTATGTACACAGGACCCCGCCCCACAACAGCCGCATGTATTGGGATCTCCGTTTGGTTGCGATGACCCACAAGGCTGTGATGTGACGGTATGCAGTAAGGATGGTGCAGCGATAAAATACTAGGGTTATCCTGTCATTTCTATTAGGTAACGGCGGATACATGACTCATTAATTGGCCTGTGGCCTTCTAATTAGCAGGGATCCCTCGTTAGGCCGAGGTCACACTACTGTATAGCATCGGATGGGATAGCCAGGGGTCCCCAACTCCAGTCCTCAAGGCCCACCAACAGGTCATGTTTTCAGGATTTCCTTTGCATTGCACAGGTGATGCAATTACCTGGGCAAGACTAAGGAAATCCTGAAAACATGACATGTTGGTGGGCCTTGAGGACTGGAGTTGGGGACCCCTGGGCTAGGCTAATGACGATTGGAGTGTGAGTGTCCGTGCTCTGATCCTCTGGCGTGGGAGAATCGCAGGACAGGTGCAGAGGAGACAGGGACATGAACTGCTCCATCTCGCCCATTGCCAGCGTCCAAGAGTTTGGTGTTTTGAAATTAAAATTCTAAATTTTTTGCAACTTAAAGGAACTCTGAGTGCGACTGTCTATCCTTGGGCGTCTGAGAATCGCACTGCTGATAGCCGAGCCCATAGACTTGTATGGGTGCGCGCGATCCGATTCCCGCAGCACGCTGATATTGCCCAATAGATTGTATGATTTGTTATCGGATCGCACTCGTCCGCTTCATTCGCCTGTGTTGCAGACATCTCCTATCTGGCAGCACATGGAGCTCGTAGACGCGGTTTTCCTACAGCTCCTTATTTCCGCCTCCATCTCTCAGCTTTTACCAAAACTTTTCTTCCTCCTGGCACCTCTAGAGTTAATCGCCTGAACACATCCGTCTGCTCGGAAGGTGGCGCTGCGCCCCAGCAAGAGCCGGCCGATCCCTTGTGACCACCAGGTGGCGCCTGCGCGCCTCATTCGACTTGGAGCTGCCGAGGAGCGAACAACTCGAGCCGAGCGCAAGCCGCGTCCAAAGCGCGTCCTATTTATTTTGTGGGCCTGGATCCGGGCTCCGGGGCTTCTCCCTCCGCGGTCTTCCGTCTAGAAGCCGCGCACGGCTCTTTTAGTTGGGATTAAGAGGCGGCAGTGGGACGAGGCCCTCCCCCGGGAGGCGCGCTGTGTGGGAGACGAGGTAAGTTGTAAAATGGCGGATACGTGTGTGGAAGTTTTCTCGCCGCGGCCTTGTTGTTGAGGGGCCGAGTTGCTGCGGCGCTTTTCTCCGCTTCCTCCTGCTGTGGTGGAGGCGCTCGGAGATGGCGTTGGGGCCTGGGCAGAGGAGCGGCGGTGTCCGGGGGTGGGGGGAGGCGGAGAGAGCGGCGGGGGGAGTGTGGAGGACGCGGCCTTCCCTCCTGGGCTCTGCCCGGTGTCTCGCTGTCCGGAGACGTAAACACTGAGAGGCCTGTGCCGCTGAGCGACGCCCGGGCCAGCGAGCGGAGACGCGTTTTGGCGCCAGGGAATAGACGGCGGCGGCGGCCTGTGCTTGTGTGGGCAGGAGGCGGCGGCGGTGGCGGCGTCCTCCCCGGCCCGTGTGCACAGCAGCTGCTCCGCCGCTGGCGCCTCTCCCGGGAAGCCGCAGTCTCACCGGGCAGCCGCCTCCACCAGCCTTCGCTCACCCGGGAAGCCGTCCCCGGCGGGCGCAGCCGCATCATTGATTCTCCCCGGCCGCCTCAGCGCCTGACCTCTGTTATGGTGGCCATATTGGCCGGGCCTCTGCCCTGATCGGTGTGGAGGCGCCATGGAAGTTATCACAAGTTGTTAGGAAGACGTGGCCATTGGGCGCTGTGTCTGGGGGAGCAGTGTGGCGGATGTACTGTGCATTCCTAGGGTTGTCAGGGGGCTCTATGTTATGCCTTAACCCGAGTTGTCGGGGGCACTATACGGTGCCGTTCCTAGGGTTGTCGGGGGGCACTATGCTGTGCCGTTCCTAGGGTTGTCGGGGGGCAATATACTGTGCCGTTCCTAGGGTTGTCGGGGGGCACTATACGGTGCCGTTCCTAGGGTTGTCGGGGGGCACTATGCTGTGCCGTTCCTAGGGTTGTCGGGGGGCAATATACTGTGCCGTTCCTAGGGTTGTCGGGGGGCACTATGCTGTGCCGTTCCTAGGGTTGTCGGGGGGCACTATGCTGTGCCGTTCCTAGGGTTGTCGGGGGGCACTATACGGTGCCGTTCCTAGGGTTGTCGGGGGGCACTATGCTGTGCCGTTCCTAGGGTTGTCGGGGGGCAATATACTGTGCCGTTCCTAGGGTTGTCGGGGGGCACTATGCTGTGCCGTTCCTAGGGTTGTCGGGGGGCACTATGCTGTGCCGTTCCTAGGGTTGTCGGGGGGCACTATGCTGTGCCGTTCCTAGGGTTGTCGGGGGGCACTATGCTGTGCCGTTCCTAGGGTTGTCAGGGGGCACTATGCTGTGCCGTTCCTAGGGTTGTCGGGGGGCACTATGCTGTGCCGTTCCTAGGGTTGTCGGGGGGCACTATGCTGTGCCGTTCCTAGGGTTGTCGGGGGGCACTATGCTGTGCCGTTCCTAGGGTTGTCGGGGGGCACTATGCTGTGCCGTTCCTAGGGTTGTCGGGGGGCACTATGCTGTGCCGTTCCTAGGGTTGTCGGGGGGCAATATACTGTGCCGTTCCTAGGGTTGTCAGGGGGCTAATTATAGTGCACTATTCCATTACTGGAGTTATTGTGGGAGGGTGCTCGACCATTGGGGGGTTGCGGTACTGTGCCATTTCCAGAGTTGTTGGGGACGGCATGCGCTACTGTGCCATGTCCAGAGTTGTTGGAGGACCTTGTGTCATTACCAGAGTTGTGGTGGGGTTGGGGGTCTCTCTCTAATGTGCAGTTATCAGAGTTTTTAGCAGGGGGCACTTTACTGTTCCGCTACCAGAAATGTTGGGGCAGTGTGCGCTTTACTGTGCCGTTGTCCTAGAGGGCGCTCTACTATGCTGTTACTTGAGTTTTGGGGGTGCGCACTACTGTACCTGTGTGTGGGGGCTCTACTGTGCCATTATCGGAGTTGTGGGGGGCAGGTGTGCTTCCTATGTTTGGGTGACGTGCCCCTGCCCTTACATGATGGGTTTGTGGGTAACTGATCTGTTGAGTGTGGCTTCCTCTCCTGTAACTGGTGGCCTGTCACATGTCCCTGTGGTCACACACGGGGTGTCTCGGCACCTGTTGGGTGCAGCTGTCCGGACACGCTGGGAGTTGTAGGTTCCGGTCGCTTCTGCAGATGTGCTCACACTGTTATACACAGAGAAATATCATCTGAATTATGAGGATCACTTCCTGATGTTACAGGGCCATCGGTAGGATTAGGTTCACACAGGTTGGATTTTCTATCATGATAACAGAACCAGGCAACATATTTGACACAGGACGGAGATTAAAGCAAACCAACTCCATAGAGACTATAGGGAAGGAGTACAAAAGGAGCATATAGGTAATTAAAAAATAAGCATAAGGTGCATGCTGAATAAAATATTATTTTTTTAATTACCTATATGCTCCTTTTGTACTCCTTCCCTATGGATTTTCTATCAGTGTTTTCGGTTGTGGTCTTGTTTGTTTATAAGGTGTTTTTTTTTTTCTCCTTTGGATCAAACTTTGATTTTTGCTCAATAAACCCCATCCAAAATAACGCTATAAACCCAGTGGCTGTGCTCTACTGGCCTACATGTAAATTGTCTCACATTTGCTATGGGGAACGTGGTCCCTGTAGCCACACCTTACTGTTTACCATCAGGCTGTGGTCACCTCCCTGTCTCATCCTATTGTTATGGGATTAATCAGCCACCCATTAGATGTAAATCCTGTCCCATATAGAGAAGTCACCAGCTCCCTTCCTGGTTGCTCTTTGTGTATGTGGACAGGCAGGCTGCATGATTTGTCTGTGCCGGTTTTTCTGCAGCCATGAGGCTCTGACTGACTGCAGCTTCTGAAATGAATTATTGTTTTTTCCATTCACTTAGCATTACTTGCAGCTGACTGATGTTGTCAGAGGGAGGGGGAGATGGGGCAACCTAACTGCGTCACGCCACCACCGGGGCCTGTAGGGAGCGTCTGCTTGTTTGCTGCCACCCTCCTGTTTTGCTTGTTATTTGTTGGCTGTGTTGAGTGGGTGCGGTTACAAGTTTGTGCCTCTTCCACTTACTGGCTGCTGGGTCAGGTCTCCTGAAGATTTGCTTGCTTCCTTGCTGAGAAAAAAAAAAAGAAAAACACATTTTATTCCGCATAGTGCATTCAGAATGAGAATAATTCGTGACTACGGAAACCAGTGAAGCTTTGAATGTCATATAGGCAAGGAGTGTGTTACAACATGCCTGATCTGAAAGTGTCTACCAACAGCATATTGTGGAAAGGGCAGAAAATGTAATTGTAGGTCACAGCCGGAGCTTTTCACTCCTCTGAATTGTTATCCACAATCTCAGCATGTGCTGACTGCTGTTGGCAATGCACAATCCAGTTAGTGGTCTAATAGATGATTAGCCTTGTGGAGCCCGAGAACCCTCTCAGAAGAGGAACACATGGATTCATTTTCCACATTTGCCTAGGTTACCGTCATTTTTCCTTTTAATATCGTGTTCTATAAATATCTTTATGCTACAAAATGGTTACATTTCATAATTGTTTTTCACCCACATTGCTTTTTATAAACAAACAAGATTTTTTTTTTCCCCTAAGGAGCTGAAAATGCATGAATAATCTATCAGTGCATCAGACAGTCTACTGGTAAACATAAAATGTAGACACCCCATTTAGACTTTTTTTTTTCTTGTCCTGTAAGAAGTGACTAATTTTCATCATAGTTCAGATTTTTGCGCATATGTCACTTTTTCTCCAAAAACAAACGCTGGTTATAGATACTTGAGCTGCTCTTCACAAACATGGAAACGGATGGCTAAAACATGCCATCGGGGTGCTGCCTGAGTTTTTCTTTGACCGATAAACTTGAGTAGGTGAGTTTGATTCACAAATAGAAGCATAAAGGGACAAGTCTCACTTTTTTTTTTTTTTGCAGATACTTTCCCAAAATCCAGACCCATGAGCAGCCCCATAGACTATATGAATCAGTGTGAACAAGAATGACACCTCCATGTTGTCATGTAGGCAATCAATATTAGGATAGAGGTGTTCGGACTTACCGTAATTAAAAACTCTTGTTAGTGATGTACATTGCATCCCTAACAACGCTCTGGGGACAGTTTAGATTCCAAACATGACATGACGGGTTCCCTTTAATGTAGTGGAAGTAGGTCTTGGAAATTACAGTAAATACATTTGCCATTGAAGATTGGTTTAATTATGATGTTTAGTAGAATCTAAAAATTGATTTTTAGTCCTTCCTCCTCCTGGCTAGTGGGGCAGGCAATGTAGGAGCAGTGGAAGCTACGCAGGGAGAGTGAGCTAGGAGAAGCCTGATGTCCAGTAGGAATTTCAGGGCAGGAGGCGAGATGCGCACACACACCCTCACACCCTCCTCACCGTTTTGTTTTTGTCTTTTTATGTTGTCTGTCATGTGCAGGAAGGTTATCGTTGTCACATGTGTCCCCTTCTGTATTTGTGCTTTGTGGCTTCTCACCACTGCTCCTTGCCTTCCATAAACTGCAATAAGATTATTTCTTATAGTTTGTCGCCATGACATTGGCGTAATCAGAAATCTTCTCCACTTTATGCTAAAGTAGACTACTGCTTTAATGTACACCGATTTCAGGCTCATATTATAGTAAATTTATTAGGTTTCAGATGACCACATCCTTCCATTAAGCCTCACCCACAAAAAAATCCAGATAAAAATCGTCCTTAAAGGACAACCCCTTCTTGATCAAAATGTTTTGGCCCCGATAAAATAATAAAGCCTATACTCACCTCTTCTATGGTGTCGGCACTGGCTCTTCCGGTGCTGTTGTGACATCGGCACCCATTCATTGCTGGCATCACAGTCTCTGCTTTCAGACAAATCGAACATGAAGATCAAGTCCGGGCTGCAGCTGATCCCTGGCGTCCTTTTCATGTTCATTTCTACAGGAAGCAGGGACAGTGACACTGATTATACACCGGTATCACAACAACCGCACGGTAGACTGAATGTCAACCCTGCAGGAACGGCGCTGGCACGGGAGGGGGGGTATAGGCTTTATTATTTTATGGAGGCTAAACGAGGGGTATGAGAAGAAGTTGTCCAAGTAGTAGTTTGTATAAAAAAAAAAAATTGAGATTAGCTCACCCAGATGTCTGTTATTCTCATACAAGTGCAATCTGTTGGTTTCTATGATTGCACTCTTCCCTGTTATAGTCTGTGGGGTTAGTGACATGTCGATGATTTTCGCGGACTGAGCCATCCATGCAAAATCGCAGAGACATGTCCGATTTTTGATTAGACTATTGGGAAAATTGGTTCTATGAATAGTAACATACCACACTCACATGATATCGCAGAGCGTTCTGATTTTCATGGTCTGCCAGAAAGGAGAATGTGGACAAACTTTATTTTTTCTCTCTCCATGTATGAGTAAAACTGATCACTCGGACCACACTGATCGACCTCTGATCAAAATAATTGGTCTGTTTTTCTCACATATGAGAACATTGGACTTCTGAATGAGGCCTCACTTCTAAATGTTAAATTTTGATGCCTCGACATCTCTAAAAATAAGTTCCTGTAGGGTGTTTCTGGTATGCAGTGCTTAATATTTACAAAAAGTGGTCCAAAAAAGTGCAGCTGGTGAACTAGAGGGCTCAATGAAGCGGTAAGGAGCGAATGCTATCCTATCCTGATTTTACAGAAGAGCTACTGTACCAACAATTAATTTGAAATGTAAGAGGCCTAAATGGGATATTACAAATTAAAAAAAGTAATTAAACAATTATTTACCCCTTGAGTTTGTTGCCCTTCCAATCACACTATGGTCCGCAGACTGTCTTGCAGTGTTAATGACTTGTCCATTAAGGTACCATCACATTTAGCGACGTTACAGCGATTCAGACAACGATCCCGATCGCTGCAGTGTCGCTGTGTGGTCGCTGGAGAGCTGTCACACAGACAGCTCTTCAGCGACCAACGATGCCGGTCCGCTGGTAACCAGGGTAAACATCGGGTTACTAAGCGCAGGGCTGCGCTTAGTAACCCGATGTTTACCCTGGTTACCAGCGTAAACGTAAAAAAACCAAAAACTACATACTTACCTTCCGCTGTCTGTCCTCCGGCGCTCTGCTTCTCTGCACTGACTGAGCGCTGGCCGGAAAGCAGAGCGGTGACGTCACCGCTGTGCTCTGCTTTACGGCTGGCCGGCGCTCACAGTGCAGAGAAGCAGAGTGCCGGAGGACAGACAGCGGAAGGTAAGTTATGTAGTGTTTTTTTTTTTTTTTACGTTTACGCTGGTAACCAGGGTAAACATCGGGTTACTAAGCGCGGCCCTGCGCTTAGTAACCCGATGTTTACCCTGGTTACCAGTGAAGACATCGCTGAATCGGCGTCACACACGCCGATTCAGCGATGTCTGCAGGGAGTCCAGCGAGGAAATAAAGTTCTGGACTTTCTGCACCGACCAACGATGGCACAGCAGGATCCTGATCGCTGCTGCGTGTCAAACTGAACGATATCGCTATCCAGTACGCTGCAACGTCACGGATCGCTAGCGATATCGTTGAGTGTGAAGGTACCTTAAGTCACCTGACCTCTGCAGCCAATTATTGGCTTCAGCTGTGATATTTTCATATGCAAACAGAGCGGCTGAGGCCAGTTGTTTCCTGCAATGTTTACGTGACTTAAAATTACCTGCATCTCAGTCTGATCAAAAATCAGTGTAATGTGCTGGATAAATAAGTCCATCCATGAAGGCTCCACATGCCAGTAAATCCTGTTATTCCTGTAAGTTGAGAATGTCTTGTACCATAGGACACGTCCAAAGATTTTGTGAAATCCGTACCTTGACAGATCTCAGCCCTTTCGGATGTACCAATAGTTTAGTTGTGACCAGTTCTAAAGTAATTATGTATTACATGGTGCTTGGGAAGTTAAAACGAGTTCTCTAGTTGCTCAAATAACCGCTTCAGGTCCATTATTGTCTGGTCATGTTTCTTACACTTTTATTCCCTCTTCTATTGCTAAATTACATCTGTTAGGCTAATATGAAGTTAGAATGGAACTATAAAGTGTAACTGCAGGATTATACAACACTAGATGGTGGCCCGATTCTAAGGCCGGCGTCACACTCAGCGTAAGACAATACGGTCCGTATATTACGGCCGTAATACGCTGAAAAGTCCCCAAAATAGTGGTCCGTAGCTCCTCCGTAGGCAGGGTGTATCAGCGTATTTTGCGCATGGCATCCTCCGTATGTAATCCGTATGGCATCCGTACTGCGTGTTTTTCTCGCAGGCTTGCAAAACCGACATACGGCTATACAAGGGATCCATGTGTAAAAAAAAACAAACAAAAAAAAACATATATACTGTGTATGTGTGTGTATGTGTGTATATATATATATATATATATATATATATATAGATAGATAGATAGATAGATAGATAGATATAATCAGTAGACACATATATGTATATATATTACTTCATACAGCGCTAGATAGCTTTAAAGCCGGTAATTCAATTGCCGGTTTTTGCTATCTCCTTCCTAAACCCGACATGATATGAGACATGGTTTACATACAGTAAACCATCTCATATCACCTTTTTTTTTTTGCATATTCCACACTACTAATGTTAGTAGTGTGTATATGCAAAATTTGGCCGTTCTAGCTATAAAATTAAAGGGTTAAATGGCGGAAAAAATTGGCGTGGGCTCCCGCGCAATTTTCTCCGCCAGAGTAGTAAAGCCAGTGACTGAGGGCAGATATTAATAGCATGGAGAGGGTCCATGGTTATTGGCCCCCCCCTGGCTAAAAACATCTGCCCCCAGCCACCCCAGAAAAGGCACATCTGGAAGATGTGCCTATTCTGGCACTTGGCCACTCTCTTCCCACTCCCGTGTAGCGGTGGGATATGGGGTAATGAAGGGTTAATGTCACCTTGCTATTGTAAGGTGACATTAAGCCAAATTAATAATGGAGAGGCGTCAATTATGACACCTATCCATTATTAATCCAATACTAGTAAAGGGTTAAAAAAACACATTATTAAAAATTATTTTAATGAAATAAAAACAAAGGTTGTTGTAATAATTTATTCTACATTTATTGAGCATCCATCTGAAGACCCTCGCTCTGTAACAAAGAAAAAATAATAAACCAACAATATACATACCTTCCGAAGATCTGTAAGGTCCCACGATGTAAATCCATCTGAAGGGGTTAAAATATTTTGCAGCCAGGAGCTCTGTTAATGCAGCGGTGCTCCTGGCTGCAAAACCCTGGGGAATGAAGGTAAAGTAGGTCAATGACCTGTAATTACCTTCATTTGCGGTGATGCGCCCTCTGCTGGTTGTCCTCATATGAACTCGAGCCTGGGAGCTTTCTAGGAAAGTTTCCACGCTCCAGGAACAACCAGCAGAGGGCGCCTCACCGCAAATGAAGGTAAATATAGAAATTATATAATATTATATAATATTAAAATATGCCCTATATAATCCTGCATAAAGGTTAATAATGGCCCCATAAGATGCTCCATAGACACATTTGCCCAATATAATGCTGCACAAATGTTGATTATGGAAACAGGAACACATGGGCTACTTGCACAGTGAACAAGTCTGTATGATCATGTTCACACACCACCAAGAAACCTGAAGACACAAAAGAGAATAGTAAAACCAAAAACACTCAGTTTGAAAAAATGTTGCAGTAATACACAAATGTTGATTATGATATGACCCCATAAGATGCTCCATACAGACACTTGCCCCATTTAGTGCTGCACAAACCTTGATTATGGCCCTATTAGATGCTCCATACAGACACTTGCCCCATTTGCTGTTGCTGCGATTAAAAAAAAATCACATACTCACCTCTCTGTCGCTCACTTTCAATATTCACCTGACTTCGTTCCGGCGCCGCTCCATCTTCAGCGTCTTCTGCACTAACGTTCAGGCAGAGGGCGCGCACTAACCACGTCACCGCGCCCTCTGACCTGAGCGTCACTGCAGAAGACGGTGAAGACGGAGCGGCGCCGGAACGAGGAGCAGATGAATATCGCACAGCGCTCCCCTCCCCGTTATACTCACCTGCTCCTGGCAATGTGCAGTCCCTGCTTCCCTGGCGCCGCAGCTTCTTCCTGTATTGAGCGGTCACCGTTACCGCTCATTACAGTAATGAATATGCGGCTCCACCCCTATGGCAGGTGGAGCCACATATTCATTACTGTAATGAGCGGTACCTTGTGACCGCTCACTACAGGAAGAAGCTGCGGTGCTCCCCCTTCCCTGCTGACCCCTGGGCATGACTCGAGTATAAGCCGAGAGGGGGACTTTCAGCCCCAAAAATGGGCTGAAAATCTCGGCTTATACTCGAGTATATACGGTACATGCTTGCAGTCACGTGCTGGTACCGGAAAATCCTCACAGCACATAGTGCACACAATGTGAGGATTCACAGGTGTGCAGTCGCACATACAGTGACTGCAGACTTGTTGTCTAAGGCCAGAAAACCCCTATAACGACAGTCAACCTCACTGACAGTCTGCTATAATGCACTAAAATATTGCATTGTATAATATAAAGGCCATAACTAATTCCTGTAGTGTAAAATAACAAAGCCACCACCATTTTTCCACCTTTGCTGTGGTCTGTGTTTTGGCGACCACTCACATCACTGCTGCAACCGATCACTGAACTTATCGGCTCTACCGATATAGATGTCACAAGCTGCTGAGCTCAGTAATTGGCTGCAGTGGTGATGTGAGCTGTTTTCGTGACTTTATATGACTTCTATTTCCTCTCGTTAATCCACATCCCAGTTCAGTAGAGCAACAGCAGTTGAAAAACTAAAGGAAAGCCGTACAATCCTAGCACTATGGACCTTATTCATCAAAGTGATTATAACAGGAATCTGGTGTAACAACACTTAAAAAGTCATTTGCAACTCTTCTAATTGCCTTTAAGAGGCACATGATTCATTAAGAGGTGAGCGCCTCTTAAATGGAATCTGTCACCACATATCTGAACTATTAATATGGGCACAGGTTATAGACTGCCTCATATCCGATGCCTTGTTATTGATGGATCATGTTTTATCACTTTATGTAAATGACCTCTTCCAGGCTATGGGAATGACACTGTCTGTAAGATAACTCTGCCTCCAGAGCTTATTTAACATGAAGGTCGAGTTACCAGTGTGAGAAAAGTAACTAACACAGAACAAGAGAAATTAAATTTGTCTTCTTGCAAACACATTTTTTTCAGCTCTTGAGCTCTGCTGTATTGCAACAATATTGTATCCCTGTGAGCTGGAAGCCAAATCTGAGAGGAACTTGCAGATGTGTCGGGTATAATCATCCACAGCCCTGCAGAGAGATAATAGAAGTAGAGAGCGGCCATTGCATATCACATTGGTAACTCTTCCTTCATGTAAAATAATCTCTGGAGGCAGAGTTAGCTTCCAGGCAACATCTTCCCCATAGCGTGGAAGAGCTCATTTACAGTGGTATGTAAATGTTTGGGCTCCATTGGTTAAAATTACTGTTATTGTGAACAGTTAAGTAAGTTGAAGATGAAATGATCTCTAAAAGGCCTAAAGCTAAAAATTACACATTTTGTAGTTTCAGGGAAAAAAATATTTTTCTTTTACAGTTTAAAAATTACAGAAAGGAAAATGGTCTGATTTAAAATTTGGGCACCCTGCATGTTTAGTGCCTAGTAGCACCCCCTTTTTGCACCTATCACATCTTGAAAACTCTTTTTGTAGCCAGTCATGAGTCTTTCAATTCTTGTTTTGAAGGATTTTCATCCATTCTTCCTTGGGAAATTCTTCCAGTTCTGTGAGATTCCTGGGTCGTCTTGCATGCACTTCTATTCTGAGGTGTGGCCACAGATTTTCAATGATGTTCAGGACCGGGGACTGGAGGGCCATTGTAAAATCTTCAGCTTGTACCTTTTTAAGGTAGTCTATTGTGGATTTTTACGTGTGTTTAGGATCATTATCCATTTGTAGAAGCCACCCTCTTTTCAACATCTTTTCATGCAGATGGTGTTATGTTTTTATCAAGAATTTAATGAAATTTTTATTGAATTCATTATTCTCTATACATGTGACATGCTTCCTGTGCCATTGGCTGCAACAACCCAAAGCAAAATTGTTCTACCCCCATACTTAATGGTTGGTGTGATGTTCTTTTCCTGAAATTCTGTGCCCTTTTTCTCTACACATACCTTTAACCCCTTTCTGACCTCGGACGGGATAGTACGTCCGAGGTCAGATCCCCTTCTTTGATGCGGGCTCCGGCGGTGAGCCCGCTTCAAAGCCGGGACATGTTCAAAACGGCTGACATGTGCCCGTAATAGGCGCGAGCAGAATCGCGATCTGCCCGCGCCTATTAACTAGTTAAATGCCGCTGTCAAACGCAGACAGCGGCATTTAACTACCGCTTTCGGCCGGGCGACCGGAAATGACGTCATCGCCGACCCCCGTCACATGATCGGGGGTGGGCGATGCTTCAGAATTGTAACCATAGAGGTCCTTGAGACCTCTATGGTTACTGATCGCCGGCAGCTGTGAGCGCCACCCTGTGGTCGGCGCTCACAGCACACCTGATTTTCAGCTACATAGCAGCGAACAGCAGATCGCTGCTATGTAGCAGAGGCGATCGTGCTGTGCCTGCTTCTAGCCTCCCATGGAGGCTATTGAAGCATGGCAAAAGTAAAAAAAAAAAAAAATGGAAAAAAATATAAGTTTAAATCACCCCCCCTTTCGCCCCAATCAAAATAAATCAATAAAAAAATATCAAATCTACGCATATTTGGTATCGCCGCGCTCAGAATCGCCCGATCTATCAATTAAAAAAAAGCATTAACCTGATCGCTAAACAGCGTAGCGAGAAAAAAATTTGAAATGCCAGAATTACATTTTTTTGGTCGCCGCGACATTGCATTAAAATGCAATAATGGGCGATCAAAAGAACTTATCTGCACCAAAATGCTATCATTAAAAACGTCATCTCGGCACGCAAAAAATAAGCCCTCAATCAACCCCAGATCATGAAAAATGGAGACGCTACGGGTATCGGAAAATGGCGCAATTTTTTTTTATTTTTTATTTTTTTTTATTTTTTTAAGCAAAGTTTGGAATTTTTTTTCATCACTCAGGTAAAAAATAACCTAGACATGTTAGGTGTCTATGAACTCGTACTGACCTGGAGAATCATAATGGCAGGTCAGTTTTAGCATTTAGTGAACCTAGCAAAAAAGCCAAACAAAAAACAAGTGTGGGATTGCACTTTTTTTTTTGCAATTTCACCGCACTTGGAATTTTTTTCCCCGTTTTCTAGTACACGACATGCTAAAACCAATGATGTTGTTCAAAAGTACAACTCGTCCCGCAAAAAATAAGCCCTCACCTGGCCAAATTGACGGAAAAATAAAAAAGTTATGGCTCCGGGAAGGAGAGGAGTGAAAAACAAACACGGAGAAACGAAAAATCCCAAGGTCATGAAGGGGTTAAAGAGTTCTATTTTAACTTGATCAGTCCACAGGACTTTTTTCCAAAATGCATCAGGCTTGTTCAGATGTTACTTTTCATACTTCCGACTCTGTATTTTATGGTGAGGATGCGGGAGAGGTTTTCTTCTGATGCATCTTCCATGAATGCCATATTTGTGCAGGTGTCTCTGAACAGTAGAGCAATGTGCCACAACTCCAGAGTCTGCCAAATCTTTCTGAAGGTCTTTTGCAGTCAAGCGGAGGTTAAGGAAAGGGCAACTTGAAAACACATTGCTATCGTTATATATCCTTATCCTGTTTTGTGTGACTCCACCATTTTCAGTTTCAGAGCGGTGACTGAACTTCACCCAACCCATGACTGAAACCGAATGCTGGCAGAAATAAAGTTAATTTTTTCCCCGCTGCATTCGGCTGTGTAGTAATGCTGTTATTCACCCCATATCTGCAGGGTAACAGGATTATTTCTGGTGACAGGTTCCCTTTAAAGGGAACCTGTCGCCCCCAAAATCGATGGTGAGGTAAGCTCACCGGCATCAGGGGCTTATCTACAGCATTCTGTAATGCTGTAGATAAGCCCCCGATGTAACCTGAAAGAGGACAAAAAGAGGTTAGATTATACTCACCCATGGGTGGTCCTGCTCCGATGGGTGTCTCAGGTCCGGAACAGCGCCTCCCATCTTCATTCCATGACGTCCTCTTCTTGTATTCACGCCGCGGCTCCGGCGCAGGCGTACTGTCTGTCCTGTTGAGGGCAGAGCAAAGTACTGCAGTGCGCAGGCGCCGGGCCTCTCTGACCTTTCCGTGGCGTGAAGACCAGAAGAGGACGTCATGGAATGAAGATGGGAGGCGCTGTTCCGGACCTGAGACACCCATCGGAGCAGGACCGCCCCTGGGTGAGTATAATCTAACCTCTTTTTCTCCTCTTTCAGGTTAAGGTACCTTCACACTCAGCGACGCTGCAGCGATACCGACAACGATGTCGATCGCTGCAGCGTCGCTGTTTGGTCGCTGGAGAGCTTTCACACAGACCGCTCTCCAGCGACCAACAATGCCGGTAACCAGGGTAAACATCGGGTTACTAAGCGCAGGGCCGCGCTTAGTAACCCAATGTTTACCCTGGTTACCATCGTAAAAGTAAAAAAAAACAAACACTACATACTTACAATCCACTGTCTGTCCCCGGCGCTGTGCTTTCCTGCACTGACTGTGAGCACAGCGGCCGGAAAGCAGAGCGGTGACGTCACCGCTGTGCTTTCCGGCTGGCCGGCGCTCACAGTCAGTGCAGAGAAGCACAGCGCCGGGGACAGACAGCGGATTGTAAGTATGTAGTGTTTTTTTTTTTTTTTAACTTTTATGCTGGTAACCAGGTTAAACATCGGGTTACTAAGCGCGGCCCTGCGCTTAGTAACCCGATGTTTACCCTGGTTACCAGTGAAGACATCGCTGAATCTGCGTCACACACGCCGATTCAGCGATGTCTGCAGGAGGTCCAGCGACGAAATAAAGTGCTGGACTTTCTGCAGCGACCAACGACATCACAGCAGGATCCTGATCGCTGATGCCTGTCAAACTGAACGATATCGCTAGCCAGGACGCTGCAACGTCACGGATCGCTAGCGATATCGTTCAGTGTGACGGTACCTTAACATCGGCGGCTTATCTACAGCATTACAGAATGCTGTAGATAAGCCCCTGATGATGGTGAGCTTACCTCCCCATCGATTTTGGGGGTGACAGGTTCCCTTTAACATAGCACAAAAATGTACCAATACAAATGCTCACCACCCAGGTATAGAACAAGTTCTATAGCTAGTAGACTATAATTTGACTGTTTTGTCCACTGAAAAAAAGCGTCCAGAATATGTATATACCTATAACACTGATGCCTGAAAAAAGGTTTTACCGTAGTTTATCATCGAAGCTGATGAGACAATTTATCATATTCTGCTGTAGGTTAGTGGATTTTGCACACAACACCATAATTTTCTATACAAATAAAAGAGAAACACCTTTGGATGTCTACCCATTGACATTGCACCCTTCTCTGGTCAGGTTTTCTTAGTATTAACTTCATAGTTGCTCTAGATTAGTTTTGTGGGAGCCAGCAGCCACTGTAGCACATGGCTCTGATGTCTTCTGCACATTAAAATAGCCTGAGCCTGCATCCTAATGTTCTTATAGGCAGGAGGGGGAAGTGCAGCCACACTGCTTCAGTACGTTTATCTCCGGGACATCTGTGCAGAGAAATCCAACTAATATTTCCCAATGAGAAGTTTAGGCAAAAGATGCCACTTTTAGAATATCACCATTGGCCTGAGCGGGGAGATTTGTATCATATTGAAGCAAAATTATCTAATGTTAGAGACATTTTATACAAAATTACTGGTAAAAATAATGGTTGTCTTTGTGGTTTGGGGCCCAAGTGCATCAATTTGTATATCAGGATGCCCAAATACACTGTATGGACAAACCTATTGGGAAATGTACTCATTACGCCGACAGGAACTTGTATGATATAACATTATAAATCCATAGCCATTCATTAGGAGTTGGTTTCACCAAAACAGCTTCCAATTTGAACCAGAGGTCCTGTCTTGCAATCTCTAGTCTAGTTTATCCGAGTTGAGATCAGTGTGCTGTGTGGCCAGTCAAGTTCTTCCACACCAAACAACGCCCTTATGGACCTTACTTTCTGTGCTAGTATACAATCATAGAAAAACATAAAAAGTTATCCCCAAATTCTTCAAACGTATATTTTTCAAAATTCTTTGGTATGCTGAAGCCTTAAAGGAGTTGCACATCACTACTGGACAACCCCAGCTTCATCACTTCAGGGCCCCATGTAAAACAGTGGTTACTCTCTTTCCACAGCCGTGCTTTTCCAGCTATGTCTGTGCTTCTGTACCGGGTTTATTATGTGATGTTGTGTGACTTGACCACTCCAGCCAATCTGTCTTATGATTGGCTGCAGATTTCGGGTATGTGCACACGCTGCAGAGTTTGCTGCGTTTCCACAGCTGCGTTTCCGCAGCTGCTTCCCATGAGTTTACAGTACCATGTTAACCTATGGGAAACGAAATGCGCAGTGCACATGCTGCGGAAAAAAACGCGCGGAAACGCAGCGGTTTATTTTCCGCAGCATGTCAATTCTTTGTGCGGACTCCGCTGCGGTTTTACACCTGCTCCAATAGAAAACTGCAGGTGTAAAACAGCAGCGGAATGCGCAGTAGAAACCGCGATAATTCCGCAGGAAAAAACGCAGCAGTTTTGCAGTGCGGTTTTTCCAAATCCGCTGCGGAAAAATCCGCAGCCCTCAAAGATACGTGTGCCCGTACCCTTCAAATGACAAAACAGTCAGTGGCCAATAATTGGCTGTAGCTCATCAATATTTCTTAAGATAGTATGTTCATTGTGATAACATGGTAAAGATGGACAGCTTTTGTGCTGACATTAATTCCAGAGGAGGCTTGGCGTTCTGCAGTTACTGAGTCAGCAGAGAGTTGGTGATTTTTATGCACAATGCTTTTCAGCAGTGACACCTCATATATCTATTTTTAATCGGAAAAAAGGGTTATTTACATTTTTTTTGTATATATGGGGAAAAAGGGTTACGGTATTTAAATTTTTCTGTATATACACTGCTCATAAAATAAAGGTAACACTTAAACAACAGAGTATAACTCCAAGTAAATCAAACTTCTGTGAAATCAATCTGTCCACTTAGGAAGCAACACTGACAATCAATTTCGAATGCTATTGTGCAAATGGAATAGACAATTCAATTATTGGCAATTATCAAGACACACTCAATAAAGGAGAGGTTCTGCAGGTGGGGACCACAGACCACATCTCAGTACCAATGCTTTCTGGCTGATGTTTTGGTCACTTTTGTATGCTGGTTGGGCTTTCACACTCGTGGTAGCATGAGACGGACTCTACAACCCACACAAGTGCCTCAGGTAGTGCAGCTCATCCAGGATGGCACATCAATGCGAGCTGTGGCAAGAAGGTTTGCTATGTCTCTCAGCGTAGTGTCCAGAGGCTGGAGGTGCTACCAGGGGACAGGCCAGTACACCAGGAGACGTGGAGGGGCCGTAGGAGGGCAACAACCCAGCAGCAGGACCACTACCTCAGCCTTTGTGCAAGGAGGAACAGGAGGAGCACTGTCAGAGCCCTGCAAAATGACTTCCAGCAGGCCACAAATGTGCATGTGACTGCACAAATGGTTAGAAACCAACTCCATGAGGATAGTCTGGGTGCCCGATGTCCACAGATGGGGGTAGTGTTCACAGCCCAACACCGTGCAGGACGCTTGGCATTTGCCACAGAACACCAGGATTGGCAAATTCGCCACTGGCGCCCTGTGCTCTTCACAGATGAAAGCAGGTTCACACTGAGCACAGGTGTGACAGAGTCTGGAGACGCTGTGGAGCGCGATCTGCTGCCTGCAACATCCTTCAGCATGACCGGTTTGGCAGTGGGTCAGTAATGGTGTGGGGTGGCATTTCTTACCGAAATGAGATCCTCAGACCCCTTGTGAGACCATATGCTGGTGTGGTTGGCCCTGGGTTCCTCCTAATGCAGGAAAATGCCAGACCTCATGTGGCTGGGGTGTCAGCAGTTCCTGCAAGATGAAGGCATTGAAGCTATGGACTGGCCCGCCCGTTCCCCAGACCTGAATCCAATTGAACACATCTGGGACATCAGGTCTCGCACCATCCACCAGCGTTACGTTGCACCACAGACTGTCCAGAAGTTGGCGGATGCTTGAGGCTACATGTACACATTACGAAAAGTCCTGCGGCTTTTTCCGGACTGATTTTGGTAAATCCGCAGGTAAACCGCACTGCGGATTACCTGCGGAATTACCACAGATTTACCGCGGTTTTTTTTTTTTTTGCGCTTTTTGTGCGAATTTCACATGCGATTTTACACCTGCGGATTCCTATTATGGAGCAGGTGTAAACCGCTGCGGAATCCGCACAAAGAATTGACATGCTGCGGAATAAACGCAGCGTTTCCACGCTCCATGGTACTGTAAACTAATGGAAAACAGCTGCGAATTCGTAGCGTCAAAACCGCTGCGGATCCGCAGCAAAATCCGCAACATGTGCACATACCCTGAGTCCAGGTCTGGGAGGAGATCCCTCAGGAGACCGTCCGCCGCCTCATTAGGAGCATGCCCAGGCTTTGTAGGGAGGTCATACAGGCACGTGGAGGCCACACCCACTACTGGGCATCATTTTCTTGTCTTGAGGCTTTTCCACTGAAGTTGGATCAGCCTGTAACTTCATTTTCCACTTTGATTTTGATTTATTAGTTGTGATTTACATTGATCATTTTTAGGTTTTATTGTTCTCAACACATTCCACCATGTAATGAATCAAGATGTACAACTGGAATATTTCATTCAGTGATATCTAGGATGTGGGATTTAAGTGTTCCCGTTATTTTTTTTTTCAGCAGTATATATGTGTGAATGTTAATATGTGTAGGTCCACCTTTTGTGGCGATTACAGCCTCAATTCTCCAAGGTATGGATTCATACAAGGAATTTTAGCCCATTCTGCAGTTAAAACACCCTCCAGTTCTTTGAGCGACGATAGCAGCGGAAATCGACCATAAATGCTCAATAATGTTGAGGTCTGGGGATTGTGGGGGCCAGATGAGATGCTCAACTGCATTAGAATGTTCCTCATGCCATGCTTTAACGATTCTAGCTGTATGAATTGGTGCATTATCGTCCTGAAAGATGGCGTTCCCCTCCGGGAACAGTGCTTGAACCATTGGATGCACTTGGTTGCCCAAAATGCCTAAATAATCTTGGCTGTTAAAGGGACACTGTCACCTGAATTTGGAGGGAGCAATCTTCAGCCATGGAGGCGGGGTTTTGGGGTTTTTGATTCACCCTTTCCTTACCCGCTGGCTGCATGCTGGCTGCAATATTGGATTGAAGTTCATTCTCTGTCCTCCATAGTACATGCCTGCACAAGGCAAGATTGCTTTGTGCAGGCATGTACTACGGAGGACAGAGAATCAAAAACCCCAAAACCCCGCCTCCATGGCTGAAGATTGTTCCCTCCAAATTCAGGTGACAGTGTCCCTTTAATTCTTCCATGAAGGGATATCATTGGCCCGGCGGATCTCCACAAAATTAGCACCGCAGATCATTGCAGAACCTCCACCATGTTTTACGGTTGGGAGAAGGCAGTCTGGATGGAATGCTTCTTTCGGCTGTCTCCAAACGTACACTCGGCCGGAGGTCGGAAATGGGGTAAACGATGATTCGTCTGAGAATATTACATGTTTCCACTGCTCGAGGGACCAATTCTGGAGGTTTCTACACCACTCTAAACGCTTGGAAACATTTGTCATTGAGAGCAGCGGTTTTCTAATGGCAGCTCCCGACACACAGTTTTCATGGAAACTGGGTTCTGTAGGTGTTCATTGAGCTCAGCATTGATTTTCGGAGCCGTGGTCTTGCGATCCTCTCACAATTCGCTTTAGAGTACGACGGTCTCTCTCAGTCAACTTTGACTTTCGGCCGTATTTGTGCTTTGCTGCGGACGTTTTTCCTTCTATTTTAAGCGCAGTGATTACTTTGGAGACAGTACCTTTTGACACGCCAAGCATTCGGGCACTTTCTGTTACACTAGCACCTGCCATACGAGCACCAATAATTTGGCCTCTTTGAAAATCCGAGAGGTCTGCCATTGGTATCAGGTTCTCATCAATGTTCTTACAATTATCCAAAACAAACAGTTAATTTACATACACATATCACATAAGACAAATAATCAACTACAATACATTACCAATACCATATGTCACGGTTTGCATGTTTATCACATGTTCAAAGATTATGATGCCAAAACGTTAGGTGTTTCCATTATTTTGTCCAACCCCTGTATATATCTGTATTTTTAAAAACCTTTTAACTTTGTTTCTTAGTTCCCTTAACCCCTTAATGACCGTCAATACGTCTTTTAACTGACCTGAGATATAAGAGAATAGCCTCCCCATACAGATTACAATCCATCATCTGTCGGCTGTACACTATAGCTGACAACTTGCTGTACCAGCCACGATCAGTATTTGCACCATCTAAATCTGTTTAACCCCTTAGATGCTGCTGTCAACAGTGACTACATCATTATAAATGGTTAACAGAGTGTGGGGGCTTCTTCTTTGTCACAATTGGTGCCCTCAGATCATGATTTTGTTGTCCTGATGTTTGCCATGGCAATTCATGACCAAATAGCGGCCTTAGAGTTTGACAGCTGTAGTAATCTGTTCAGAAGTTAGCAACACTTAGGTGGTAAAAATACACATTTTCATTTCTGTCATACCACTTTGCATTAATTCCTGTAAAGCACCTGAAGGGTTAATAAACTACCTGACAGCAGTTTTTCAATATGTTTAGGGGTGCTGTTTTTAAAATGGTATCACGTTTGTGGGTTTCCCAATATATGGGACCCCTAAAGTCACTTCAAACATGGATAAGTCCCTAAAAAAATAAATTTTGTAAATTTCTTTGAAAAAATGAAAAATTGCTGCTACATTTTTAAACCTCCTAAAATGCTAACAAAATAAAATAACATTTTACAAATGGTGCTGATGTAAAGCAGACATGTGGGAAATGTTATTTATTAATAGTTTGCTGTTGTATGACTATCTGGATTAAAGGGATAATCATTCAAATTTAGAAAATTGCTAATTTTTTAACATTTTTCTCAAATTTTTGATATTTTTTATAAATAAACACATCGCAGGGCCGCGCTTAGTAACCCGATGTTTACCCTGGTTACCATCCTAAAAGTAAAAAAAAACAAACGCTACATACTTACCTACAGCCGTCTGTCCTCCAGCGCTGTGCTGTGTGCTCTGCTCTCCTCCTGTACTGGCTGTGAGCGTCGGTCAGCCGGAAAGCAGAGCGGTGACGTCACCGCTCTGCTTTCCGGCCGCTGTGCTCACACAGACAGTACAGGAGGAGAGCAGAGCGCCTGGGACAGACAGCGGTAGGTAAGTATGTAGCGTTTGTTTTTTTTTTTACTTTTAGGATGGTAACCAGGGTAAACATCGGGTTACTAAGCGCGGCCCTGTGCTTAGTTACCAAATGTTTACCCTGGTTACCGGGGACCTCGGGATCGTTGGTCGCTGGAGAGCTGTCTGTGTGACAGCTCTCCAGCGACCAAACAGCGACCCGGATCGTTGTCGGTATCGCTGCAGCGTCGCTTAATGTGAAGGGGCCTTAATAGCAGGTGGGACTTCAGCTCTGCTCCATGCTGTTAGGGAATGTGCCCAGAGTTTCATCAAGGCTGGTGTTTTTATGCCAGTGTTGAGGAGGCAGGGAGATGTTCAAGGTGCCTGATGAATTTTGAGGCTCTAAGTGGCGTGTGCCTAGCCTACATTAGAGAGGGACCCGAAATTGGATATACCAATGTTGGTAATGGGTTGAAGGGTTTCTCATGCTGTGAAATAGGAGTGCAATGCTCTCCTTTCTCCTGGCTTCTTGTTTGCAGGGGATTGTTGTTGCTCCTGCTTGTCGAGAACCAGGGACATTGCTCTATCCTCTGCCCAATCTGTACTCTCTCTGGTGTTGTTAGGTGAGGAAGCTTTTTGTAGTAGACTGTAATGTGAGTGAATAGTTGCTTCTCTTCTCAAGCACTATTCAGTAATTATGTCCATCATTGAACACGGGAATAACCCATTAATTTTGGGAGCTACATTCTGAAGTTCACCGCTTCCATCTCTTCCCAAAGTATTTTATGTGTCAGAATACTGTAAAATGGCATGGCACGGCACATAAAAAGAAATAAATCTACACTCTAGATGGACACTTAGTCTGAAGCTTATGTTTATCTGACTGTTTCTAGTGTTGCTGCTTAACATGTTTTCTTTTTTTCTTGATTATTAGTGAAATGTTTTTTGAGCCTTTTATTTTGAGAGATGTGTGCAGTATCTTATACATATTGTTTGGATCTTTTTGCGGATTTATAGTATACTGATAGGGGAAGGATGAATGAGAAAAAAATGTCCACATACTCCACACTACTGAGTATCATTCCTTTCACGAGTAGCTTTTTAGCAAGGCAGAGTAAAATCACGTTCACTTAAGGCTCTGTGCACACAGAGTATTTGACGCTGCACATTTTCACTGTGCAAGAAATCATCTTACAGTTCCATTAAAGTAGATGGGATTTATAATAAAATCTCCTGCTTAATATGCTTTAAAAACATTTTTTTTTTTTTTTTTTTTTTTTTACTTTTGTGTAAACTGACCTGCGGAGTGTGCTTTAACCCCTTAACGACTGCCAAAACGCCTTTTAACAGCAGCAGTTAAGGGTACTTATGCCTCAGCGCCGCTTTTTAACGGCACTGAGAAATAAGTGTATAGCGCTCCACGATCCCTCTCTTGGTACCTCAGTTGTCCCTGCAACCCTCATGAAGTTCCCCGGGCCGTCTTCTTCCGGGAGAAAATGGCAGGCACATGCGCAGTGCCCCCGCCAAGATCTGCCTGCTGGCACCCGGCAACAATAGGAAATTTTTCCAATTGGTTGATTTTGATCACCGTGATGGACCCTATCGCAGTGATAAAAATAAAAAAACAAAAACCCTTAGTTAGGTAAAAATAATAAAATAACAAAAACTGTATTTATTTCCATTTTTCCATTAGGGTCGGGCTCAAGCTAGGGTCGGGCTCAAGCTAGGGTCGGGCTAAAGCTAAGGTTGGGCTAAAGCTAGGGTTGGGCTAGGGTTAGGGGTGTGTTGAGGATAGGGTTGGATTTAGAATTGGGGGGTTCCACTGATTAAGTACATCAGGGTGTCACCAAACGCGACATGGCGCCACCATTGATTCCAGTCAATTTTGCGTTCAAAAAGTCAAACGATGCTCCCTCCCTTCTGAGTCCTGCAATGCACCCAAACAGTGGCTTTCATCCACATACGTGGTATCGACTTACTCAGGAGAAATTGCACAACAAATTGTGCTCCATTTTCTCCTGATACCCTTGTGAGAATATAAAAAAAAAATTGATTCCAAAGTAAATTTTTTGGTGAAAAAAGTAAAATGTTAATTTTTTTTTCCTTCCACATTGATTTAGTTCTCGTGAAGCACCTGAAGGGTTAATAAACTTCTTGAATGTGGTTTTTCGCACCTTGAGGGGTGCAGTTTTTAGAATGGTGTCAGCGGGATCTGTTGAAGCGTTCCAGAGCTATAACCTCATAAAGTGACAGTGGTCAGAGTTGTAAAAATTGGCTTGGTCATTAAGTACCAAATTGGCTCTGTCACTAAGGGGTTAAAAGCATACTGCTTTTTTATTGCACACCATACTTATGCATATTTTGGGAAAGAATATTATAGGCTGATTCTAGTGTAGCATGGTGTTCTGCTGTATGTGATTTTGAAAACTTGGGGCCAAATGTGATATGTTCAATAAAGGGATTCTGTCACCTCATTTTGGCCCTATAAACTGCGGCCACCGCCATCAGGGGCGTATCTATAGCATTCTGTAATGCTGTAGATAAGCCCCTGATGTATCCTGAAAGAGAAGAAAAACAGGTTATATTATACTCACTCAGAGGCGGTCCACGGTGTGGTCCGGTCCGATGGGCGTCGCGGTCCGGGTCCGGTGCCTCCCATCTTAATACGATCACGTCCTCTTCTTTTCTTTTTGTCGCAGCTCCAGCACAGGCGTACTTTATCTGCTCTGTTGAGGGCAGAGCAAAGTACTGCAGTGCGTTGGTGCTGGGAAAGGTCAGAGAGGCCAGCACCTGCGCACAGCAGTACTTTGCTCTGCCCTCAACAGAGCAGATAAAGTACGCCTGTGCTGGAGCTGCGACAAAAAGAAAAGAAGAGGATGTGATCGTATGAAGATGGGAGGTGCCGGACCGCGATGCCCATCAGACAGGACCGCCCCTGGGTGAGTATAATCTAACCTCTTTTTCTCATCTTTCAGGTTACATTGGGGCTTATCTACAGCATTACAGAATAATGTAGATAAGCCCCTCATGGCGGTGGCCGAAGCTTATAGGTGAAAAATGAGGTGATAGATTCCCTTTAAGACAGACCCATCCAATTTTGGAGTGCTCCAAACTTGGAACCTCCCTGTACAAGCCAGAATGGTGAGCAGTTCTGCCTGACCCAGACTAGGTGACTCAAGCTGTACTTTTATCAGCTCGGTAACTGTGTATCTTAGTGGCTGCCATGTAATTTGCTGGTGTGAAGGAACTGCTTTATTGGCTGTGGGTTTTCCCTCCAAAATCAGCTGTTTGCTGTGATGATGGTAGGCAATCGGTTATTTGTGAAGGTATTGTCTATGATGAGGTAACCTCCTAATCACTGTGCAAAGTACGAGGGGTTTATATTAAACATAAGTCATGCTACGTATGTGTTTACTCTGCAGCCTTTTCTCATTAATGAGTTCAAAAGTGTCAATGAACAA
Source organism: Ranitomeya imitator (assembly GCF_032444005.1). NCBI lineage: Eukaryota > Metazoa > Chordata > Amphibia > Anura > Dendrobatidae > Ranitomeya > Ranitomeya imitator. The sequence goes on along the minus strand of NC_091283.1, from coordinate 119,265,825 downwards.
GTAGCACTCCCCCGAACCTTAAATTATTGCAAACATCTGGACATCGTTCTAGCAGCGTGCAGGTAAAACATAGGGGGAGGAACATGGAGTATGACCGTTTCACGTCTGGCTGAGGTGAATGGACCCGTAGAAGCGTCAGCCGGACGAGAAACGGACGTAGTGTGGGTCCCTTCCCCCACCTAATTCCCTTGTTTTACCTGCACGTCGCTAGAACGATGTCCAGATGAATGAAATAAAGGACTTTTAATCTAAGGATCTGGTGAGTGCTGCTTTTCCGTTGAGCATTTTGAACACATTTATATTCGAAGCCATGCACCACCCTGAACAATCCTCTGAAGTTGATTTTATTCCGTATAATTATTATTTATTATTATAGCGCCATTTATTCCATGGCGCTTTACATGTGAGGAGGGGTATACATAATAAAAACAAGTACAATAATCTTGAACAATACAAGTCACAACTAGTACAGGAGGAGAGAGGACCCTGCCCGCGAGGGCTCAATCTACAAGATCACCAGAGAACGTTTAAAAATTGGTGCCCCTTTTTCACATTTTCTCATTAATTACCATTCTCTTGTGATCCTAATGGACTGGAGAGTGTTAACAGAAAACTGGTGACATATCTTATCACGATTATTTCTATAGGATTTAGTTAGTAGTTATTTGCCTGGGAACTGAGGACCGGCTGTTATGCTTTCTGCCTTTTTTTTTTTAAACGATTATTTCCATCAATTACCGTGATAAACACTATAATAATCTTTATAAATAATCTTTATTTTTATATAGCGCTAACATATTCCGCAGCGCTTTACAGTTTTGCACACATTATCATCGCTGTCCCCGATGGGGCTCACAATCTAGAATGCCTATCAGTATGTCTTTGGAATGTGGGAGGAAACCGGAGTGCCCGGAGGAAACCCACGCAAACACGGAGAGAACATACAAACTCTTTGCAGATGTTGTCATGGGTGGGATTAGAACCCAGGACCCCAGCGCTGCAAGGCTGTAGTGCTAACCACTGCGCCACCGTGCTGCCCACTATCCTTAAAAATGTCACTTTTGCATAAAACCGATTCCAATATCTCTATAGAAATGTAAGGGGTCTAGCACCTTGCCACTGAGAGATCCGCACTCTTGTTGGAGGATGGGGCAGGTCTCTGCTTCTGGTCTTCTGCTGTAGACAATGCAGTGGGGGATGCTCCTGCGGCCAGAGATGGGTTTGTGAGAAGGAAGAAGGCGGTATAATGTCATAGGACATATATAGAATTACATGGAGATCAGGATAGTAATGGAGGAATAGCTGGAGTTTGTAAAACTGTGCCTTTTCTATATGTTATTCTTTTCATATGTTGCTGGTCCTCCTCCAGTGTCCTTCACAAAGCTGTGCACACGTCTGTTACGTTATGCTGCTAGTGTTTTTGTCGGCTTTCAGAGGTAACCATAGTCTTTGGACACCGCATCAGTTGTTTCCATAGTAACAGATGTTAATATAGTATCTGCTATCATTATAACAATTGTCTTGTTCAGTTTGTGAGCTCAGCCCTAGATTAGTGATGTTTAATCCCTGCCCTGCCTTTGACTTCATTGGAAGGTCTCTCTGAATCTGCATGGATAGGTAGTGGTCTATCCACCCTCTGGAGGAAGGAGGCAGCCAATTGGTTTACTTGCAGCTGTTATTAACCTTTTCCCTGCCAGAAGTTTTCCTACTGTTTCTACCACAAATCTTGGCTTAATCGTATTATACCACCAAACCCATGTGCTTTCTGAAAATAAAAACGTAGTAACATGTGAATAGTCTTGTCTGAAGCAAATCCTGAGATTCCCAATGTATCCTAAAAATAAAGGTGAATGATGTACAGGTTTCCGTTACTTTTATCCAATTTGTTTGTTTTATCTTCACATAGTTACAAGAACGAATGAGACTAAGGCTGTGTTCACACGTTCCGGTTTTTTCGCGGTTTTTCCCTATAAAAACGCTATAAAACCGCAAAAAAAACGCATACAAGAAGCATCCCATCATTTAGAATGAATTCCGCAAGTTTTGTGCACATGATGCGTTTTTTTCCGCATAAAAAACGCATCAGGCACAAAATCCGGACATGCTCATTCTTTTTGCGGTTTTTATGCGGATTTCCCACTACAAAATGCATTGGGAAGTGTCCGGAAAAAACCGCGGAAAAAACGCGTCAAAACCGCGGCAAAAAACGCATGCGGATTTCTTCCGGATTTCATGCAGAAAATGTCCGGTTTTTCACAGGAATTTTCTGCATGAATTCCTGAACGTGTGCACTTAGCCTTAAAATTGTTCTTGATCCAGAAGCTGATTACCATTTGAGCCACCAAGCTGACAAATGTTTTAATTGGGAGCAATAGTGGATTAGATTTGCAATTGCTTGTTTTTTTGTTTTGATTTTTTTCCTTTTCTAGAAAACCTCTCCTTTCATAACTGTAACAATCAGAGCACACACATTCCCTCAGTGGTAAGCAGGGTGTCAGTATGAGGAATAGTGTTTGTCTCTCCTGCTTCGGCTTGTGACTTTACCACAGGGATATGCTCGTATAGACACTTTATAGTGCTACTGACCGATCTGTATCTTCAATCCAAAATGATATATCCGGTTGTATGTGATGTTGTGAATTCCAGTTTACATTTGATAGTTAAGTCAATCTGTAGCGCCACGAAATTAGTTTCGCCCTAGCCCAAAAGTGAGAATTAAAGGGGAATTCTAGTGAGCATAATTTCTCTTGTCAAGCTTTACCGGTACAGTGGACTCCTCAGCCCAAGACTGTGGTTAGGGAAGAACGGGGGGCATACGTTCCCAATTCTAGTGATCTCTACCTGACAGTTATCGCCTATTCAGTGGATAGGTAATCCTTTTTGTAGACTGAAATACTAGTTATTTCTACGAAGTGTGTATATGTACAATATGTGTTTGTGTGGTGTATATATTATGTATGTGTATGTAAAATATATTACTTATGCATGTGTATGTGTATACACACATATATGTAATCTGTTTTGCACATACATATTTATATATTCCAATAATGTTACACACCTACTCGCAGACCCTTCTACATTTGTGCAATTGACGCTAGTTGTGAAATTATATTTACTAACTCACTATTTCGGAACATGGCATAATGTTTGTGTTTAGAATTTTTTGTTAAATGGTTTGTCTGCTACTCGGACAACCCCTTTCTGAATCCCAATGTTTCCCACAGTAAAATAAAAACACATATACTCCCCTCTGGTGCTTGGCACTGTTCCATTATGTCACGCAATCCCTTCACAAATCGGTGCTGGCTTCACTCTGGCTTTGGACAAATGAAGGCATCTGGAGAAAGTGGGTGAAGCCAGCACTGGTTCAGCCGCAGGGATCGCGTGACATAACAATGTAACACCATCCAGGGCTGAGAGACGGTGCGGACACCGGACGCAAGAATAAGGTTCCATGCGTACAATCAGGAAAAACAGCGCAAATGCAAAATGCAGCATTCTATATTAGAAGCACAGTGGATGGGATTTATAGAAATACCATGTCCACTGTGCTTCTATTTATCGCTGCGTAAACTCGCCCACGGTGCGGGTTTACGAGCCGCAGCATGTCCATTCCTGTAGCGGAGAGCTGCGGCTTTTGACCAATTGAATGTCATTACATACAATGAATCCGCATGTACTGACAAACGAGTGCAGCAATTAGAGCGCAGTGTTTTGGTCCTGATCGTGAGGACGTAGCCTAAGGCCGGAGTTGCACTACTGTAGCATACAGCCGAGTGCTATGCGATAAAATATCACACAGCACTTGCCCAATGTTAATCTATGGGACAGATCAAATCTGCGATTCTTTTCTGCTATCGGCACCGAGACTCGACTGAGTCTTAGTTCACTCGCACCCATGTAAGTCTATGGGTGCGAGTGACACAACGCACAGCACTCAGATATTATCCGAGTGCGGTGCAATATACGCCGGCAGCAGAGGAGATGGAGAGATTACTTTCTTCACCTCCGCAGCTGTGCTCCGAACCTCTCTGTACAAGATGCTCAGAGCATAGTAGCATGACACTATGGCAGGAGCTGAGGGTCATTAGCATATCGCATCCAATGCTCTCGCATCACATGCCATAAGCTAGTGTGACTCCAGCATAAATTATCTAACTGGGAAAACATAGGGGTTCGAAAACTACTACTTTTTTACCTTAATATGTATACAATTTTTGTTTAAAAATATGGTGCTGCAGTGCTCTGTTTATACATTGGCTCACTTCTGGTTGCTAACCGAGCAGATGTTGGCTGATCGGTGGGATGTCAATCCACCCAATTGATTTCCTATTGATGATTTTGCAATGTATATATACAGTGGGGGAAATAAGCATTATATATACTGCAGATTTTGCACATTCTCCCACCTACAAATGGAGAGGTAGGTACAATTCAACTGTGTGAGACAGAATCTAAAAAAAATCCAGAAAATCACATTGTATGAATTTTAAATAATTTAAATTGCATTTTATTCCATGAAATAAGTACGGTATTTCCTCACCCACCAACAAGCAAGAATTCTGGCGCTCACAGACCTGAGAAGCCCTCCTACTCTGCACTCATTACCTGTAATTGCACCTGTTTTTAACTTGTTACCCATTTAAAACAAACCTGTCCACACAATCAATCACACTCTAACCTCTCCACCATGGCCAAGACCAAAGAGCTGTCTCAGGACACCAGGAACAAAATTGTAGATCTGCCCAAGGCTGGGATGGACTACAGGACAATAGGCAAGCAGCTTGGTGTGAAGGCAACAACTGTTGGCACAATTATTAAAAAATGGAAGAAGCACAAAGATGCCTGTCAATCTTCCTTGGTCTGGGGGCCCCATGCAAGATCTCGCCTCGTGGGGTAAGAATGATTCTGAGAAAGGTCAGGAATTGGGCCAGAACTACAGGAGTGGGTCTGGTCAGTGACCTGAACAGAGCTGGGACCACGTCTCAGATGTTACCCTTAGTAACACTACTGAAGCATAGTGGGGGAAACCTCATACTTTGTGGGTACTTTTCTGCAAAGGGGACAGGACGACTGAACCGCGTGGAAGGGAAGATGGATGGGGTGATGTATTCCAAGATTTTTGCCAACAACCTCCGTCTGTCAGTAAGGGCATTGAATGTGGGTTGTTGCTGGAGCTTCCAGGATGACATGACGCAAAATACACAGCCAGGACAACTAATGATTGGCTGCGTAAGAAGCATTTCAAGGTCCTGGAGTGGCCTAGCTGGTCTCCAGACCTGACCCCAATAGGACGTTTTTGGAGGAAGCTGAATCTCAATGTTGCCCAGCGACAGCCCCAAAACCTGAAAGATCTGGAGAAGAGCTGTATGGAGGAGTGGGCCAAAATCCCTGCTGCAGGAAACATCTGACCTCTGTAACTGCAAACAAAGGTATCTGTTCCAAGTATTAAGTTCTGTTTTTCTATTGTATCAAATACTTATTTCATTCAGTAAAATGCTAATTAATTATGCATGAATCATAGAATGTGATTTTCTGTTTATTTTAAGATTCTGTCACTCTCAGTTGAAGTGTACCTACAATAAAACTACAGACCTCTTCACTCTTTGTAGGTGGGAAAACTTGCAAAATCGGAAGTTACCATATATACTCGAGTATAAGCCGAGATTTTCAGCCCATTTTTTTTTTTGGGGGGGGGGGGGGGGCTGAAAGTCCCCCTCTCAGCTTATACTCGAGTCATACCCAGGGGTTGGCAGGGGAGGGGGATCGGGGGCTGTCTAATTATACTCACCTACTCCCGGCGCGGTCCCTGCACATCTTTTCCCCGGCGCTGACAGCTTCTTCCTGTACTGAGTGGTCACATGGCACCGCTCATTACAGTAATGAATATGCGGCTCCACCTCCCATAGGGGTGGAGCCGCATATTCATTACTGTAATGAGCGGTAACGGTGACCGCTCAGTACAGGAAGAAGCTGCCGGCGCCAGGGAACAGATGTGCAGGGACCGCGCCGGGAGCAGGTGAGTATAACTGGGAGGGGAGCGCTGCGCGATATTCACCTGCTCCTCGTTCCGGTGCCGCTCCGTCTTCAGCTGTGACGCTCAGGTCAGAGGGCGCGGTGACGTGGTTAGTGCGCACCCTCTGCCTGAACGTCAGTGCAGGAGACACTGAAGATGGAGCGGCACCGGAACGAGGAGCAGGTGAATATTGAAAGTGGCGGGGGCCTGAGCGACGGAGAGGTGAGTATATGATTTTTTTTTATCGCAGCAACAGCAAATGTGTCTGTATGGAGTATTCATGGGGCCATAACGTTTGTGCAACACTGTATGGGGCCATAACGTTTGTGCAGCACTGTATGGGGCCATAACGTTTGTGCATTACTATATGGGGCAAGTGTCTGTATGGAGTATCTTATGGGGCCATGATCAACGTTTGTGCAGTACTATATGGGGCAAGTGTCTGTATGGGGCCATAACGTTTGTGCAGTACTATATGGGGCAAGTGTCTGTATGGAGTATCTTATGGGGCCATGATCAACGTTTGTGCAGCACTATATGGGGCAAGTGTCTGTATGGAGTATCTTATGGGGCCATGATCAACGTTTGTGCAGGATTATATGGGGCAAGTGTCTGTATGGAGCATCTTATGGGGCCATAATCAACATTTGTGCAGCATTATATTGGGCAAATGTGTCTATGCAGCATCTTATGGGGCCATTATTAACCTTTATGCAGGATTATATGGGGCATATTTTAATATGGAGCATCTTATGGGGCCATCATAAACATTATGGAGAATTATATGGTGCTCCTGATTCAATATGGATATTCAAAAACTTTTAACCTACTGATGTCTCAATTAATTTGACTTTTATTGGTATCTATTTTTACTTTTGACATTTACCGGTGGCAGCTGCATTTCCCTCCCTAGGCTTATACTCGAGTCAATAAGTTTTCCCAGTTTTTTTTCGAGTATATACAGTAATCAAAAGCATATTTTCCACATTGTCGATACAATACGATATACATCAATGTCGTTCCAAATTTTTTTTTAAAGCTTTTGCTTCATTCAGTTGCTTTGGTGTTTTCAAAAATAGTCAAGATTGCATTTTTTTTCTCTTACTTTTCAGAAATCTTTTTCCCCACCTATCCATCAAGCATAGATTGATGCCTTAAGCCAAATGTTCATACTCCTTGAGTTTTTGGCTGACACCTTGCAGGACAAAACCCTGGAGACGAGAAGCCACTTTGCCTAGATATTTGCTGCGGTTGCCTTAGGCTGCTTTCCCACAATGAACTTTTGTTGAGTTTTTGAAGGTGCAGAATTTCTGCACCTATTTAAATTAGGTTACTTGAGTTTTTTTTTTTTTTTTTTATTGCGTTTTAGTCTATTGTTTGGGTGTCATGCTTTAAATAAAGCGGCTTTATTTTTGATACTTTGATACTTCCTAGTATTTGGCTTTGACAACTTTATTGACATAGGTGGGGATTACATGCTGCAGAATTTCCACACCTAATGCAACTTTATAGGGAAATTCTGCATAGAAAGCTCAGTTTACCCAGAAGAGAAATTGACATGCACCACATATCCGTCTACGCTGCGTGAAAAAGAAGCACAGTGGGCATAAGATTTTCTATAAATCCCCTCCCATGTGCTGGAACTGTATAACTTAATGCATCCAAAACACACAGCGTCAAAAATGCACCAAAAGCTCATTGTGGGAATGTAGCCTAAGGGCTCGCTCACACGGGTGAATCAATCAGACGAGTGCAAATCCAATAAAAAAATCGGAATGCACTCAGCCCACTGTTGTTCTATGGGGCAGTGCACATCTGCAACTATTTTCTAATGCCGATTCGGCATGCTAAAACAATTGCAGCATGCTACGAATGGCTGCGAGAATCAAATCTCACGCACCCATACAAGTCTTGGCTTGGATGTCACCCGCGTGCAGTGTGATTCCTGCGGGAGTGGAGGAGATAGAGAAATTGATGTCTTCGTCTCCTCTGCACCTGTGCTCAGATTCTCTCATGCCAGAGGATCAGAGCACGGACACTCAGACTCCGCTCGCAGCATATCGCATCCAATGCGCACTCATCACATGCCTTACTTATGGCCTAACACTTTGCGTTTCTTTTTGTTTGTGAAAGCTATTATTTTAAGCGCTATTAAAGTCTCATTACATCCTGGAGTGATAGACCTGGCTTGTAGTCTGCAGCATATTTTCTTCTGCTGAGCTACTGTATTTTATATGCAGATGCAAAATATTTTATTTGTTTGAATGTGACTTTAATTAAAAAAAAAAAAAAAAAAGCTTCTTGTCGCCCAGAGCCACTACCTTACTTTTTTTTTTTTTTTTTTTTTTCATCAACCTAGTCATATGGGGGTTTATTTTTGGTGGGATGAGTTGCAGTTTTGATTGACACCATTCATTTATGATATTCTGAAACGTGGAAAGGAGAAATAAAGAAAAACATAATTCCACCATCGTTTTTTGGGTTTAGTTGCTACAGCATTAGTGAGCTGCAAAAAAAAAAGTCTGGTTCTGTATAATTACAACAATGCTAAACATACTTAATTTACGATTTCAGTGAATTGAAAATTTCTAAACTTTGTAAAAAAAAAAAAAAAAAAAAAAGTAAAAATAATAAAGTATTGCTATTTTTAAAGACTCATTTTTTTTCCCCTTGCCAACTGGTCAATTTATTGGAGTTACCGGTATTTTTATAAACATGTTATGTTTTGATCGCTTTTTATTGCATTTTTGTGTGGCTATTAGTCATAAAAACCCCTCAATTTAGCATTTTGCATATATATATATTTTTTTTCTTTACAGCATTTTCTGTATAGATTGAGCAACTTTACGGATGTAACAATGCAGACTGTAGATCTATACATTTTTATTTTATACAATCTTCTTTAGATTTAACTGGGAAAAATAGGGTCATTGAAATCTTTATTTTATTGCATTCTTTTTTTTTTTTAGCTTAACCCCTTCAGGCTGCTTTCACGCATTAGTTTTTTGCCATCAATCACAATTGGTCGAATTTTGAAGAAAATGGATCCAGCGTCTAATGCCGTCGGATCCGTTTTTTGTTAGACTTGTATTATCATGTTTCATCTGTCGTTTGCTGGATCCGTTGAAAATTGTCTGTTTTTTTTTAGGATCCTTTAGCCAGCCCCCCTTGTTGGATCTGTCGAAAAAACGGATCTGTCGCATCAGTTTTTCACAATCTGCAACGGAGCAGTTTTTTTTTTTTTCAAAATACAACTGATTGCGACTGATGGCAAAAAACTGATGTGTGAAAGCAGCCTTACAACCGCCGATACGCCTTATAACAGCGGCAGTTAAGGGTTCTTAATCCTCGGGGCCCCTTTTAGCGGCCCTGAGAAATAAGGTTATAAGTCAGAAAATCTCCAGTGTCTTGGCTACTGGGGGTAGGTATCTCCCCGGAGAACATGATTCCGATCGGTTTTTACCATCTACAGTGTTGCGATCGCTGTTACTCACTGAATAACAGCAACCACAAAAAAAGTCAGATTTCCCATTTATGCGTCTCCTCTGATATGATCTAGCACATCAGAAGAGAGAGAGAAATAGGGTCCCTTCCTGGTATCTGCGGCACCTCCTGCATCCCCCGATCCTGTCTCCTGGCCCTCGGTGTCTCCTTCCAGGAAGAAAATGGCCAGCGCATGCACTGTGCACCCACTGAGATCTGTCGTCCGGCACCTGGCAACAATAGGAGATTTTAGGTTTGGGTGTTGGGGTTGTGGTGATGGGGTTATGGGTGGGTTAGGGCTGTGTTGGAGATAGAATTGGGGGTGTTTCCACTGTTTAGGTATATCAGGGGTCTCCTAATGCGACATGGCGCCTGCTATTGATTCCAGCCAATTTTGCGTTCAAAAAAGTCAAACTGTGCTCCCTCCCTTCTGAGCCCTGCCATGCACCCAAACAGAGGCTTTCCCCCACATAAGGGGTATCGACGTACTTGGGAGAAATTGCACAACAAATTTTGTGGTCCGTACTCTCTTGATACCCTTGTGAAAATAAAATAGTTTGTTGGGTTTTTTTGTGAAAAAAGGAAAATGTTCATTTTTTTACTTCCACATTGCTTTAGTTCTCTTGAAGCACCTGAAGGGTTAATAAACTTCTTGAATGTGATTTTGCTCATCTTGAGGGGTGCAGTTTTTAGATTGGTGTTACTTTTGGATATTTTATATTTTTTTGCCCCCCCCTTCAGAAAAACCCAACTCCTTTCAAGTGGGTCTTGTCAATTTTGTTGGAAAAAAGAGATATCGCTGGTCAAATTTTAATCCTTATAACGTCCTAACATAAAAAAAAGTGTTACCACTAACATATGCAGTACAATATGTCACAAAAAACAATCTCCGAATCAGTGGGATACGTTGAAGCGTTCCAGGGCTATAACCTCATAACATAAAGTGACAGTGGTCAGAATAGTAAAAATTAGTAAAAGATTAGCTCTGTCACTAAAGGTTTCCGAGCCTAAAGAGGACAATGGCAAAGATTGACCTCAGAATTCAAGGATGTTACTGCAGCAATTGTACCTCAACCCTGATGTTTTCTGTAACAGGCAGATGCTAGTCGTGTAACACAGCTGCCATCTGACTTGTGTGGAGTGGGCTCTGTTCCTGAGCCTGCTCCATGCACCCATGGTATAATAGAGGGTCAGTGTGTTAAAGGGTTGGACACTTTTTCTCTTGGTATGGCACCGTACCTAACCTGAACTTCTGCCCATAAAATGACAGCTGGTGGAGGAGCATGTGACCAGGACTATCCCTCAGCCTCTAATTATAAATCACCTCGCATGGAAATGCTGTTTTTCTATTGGTTGAGGATGATTTCTCCTCAGTTAGCACCAATGTATGGATACTAGTGCTGGTCAGTTTGAGGTAAGGCCTCTTTCACACTTCAGTCTTTTGGCGTCAGTCTGAAACCGCCATTTTCCTCAAATAGCGGATCCGCCATTTTTTTTTTTTTTTGCGGATCCGCTATTTTCCCATAGACATACATTAGCGCCGGATTGCGGCGGATGGTCGTCCGTTCCATCCGCCATGTGACGGATCCGTCGAGATTTGGCGGACGTCATCTAAACATTGACGGACATTATAACGTTTTTTGTTTGCGCTGAAATGGCGGTTTGGATCCGTCACGTCCGCCATTCCATAGAATGGCCGCCTATGGTCATTTGGCGGATCCGTCGCCCCAATCCGCTTTTTCAATTGCGCATGCTCCAAAAAGTAGATACTTTTCCCAGAGAACCCCCAAGTAACGGATCCGTCAAAAAAATGGATCCGTTAGAACCGTTTTCTCAACAATTGTGACGGATCCGTTGATCGGTCACTATGTCGGAGCAGACTGACGCCAAACAACTGAAGTGTGAAAGAAGCCTAAAGGCCCCTTCACATTAAGCGACGCTGCAGCGATACCGACAACGATCCGGATCGCTGCAGCGTCGCTGTTTGGTCGCTGGAGAGCTGTCACACAGACCGCTCTCCAGCGACCAACGATGCCGGTAACCAGGGTAAACATCGGGTAACTAAGCGCAGGGCCGCGCTTAGTAACCCGATGTTTACCCTGGTTACCATCCTAAAAGTAAAAAAAAAACAAACAGTACATACTTACCTACAGCTGTCTGTCCTCCAGCGCTGTGCTCTGCTCTCCTCCTGTACTGGCTGTGAGCACAGTGGCCGGAAAGCAGAGCGGTGACGTCACCGCTCTGCTTTCCGGCTGACCGACGCTCACAGCCAGTACAGGAGGAGAGCAGAGCACAGCGCTGGAGGACAGACAGCTGTAGGTAAGTATGTAGTGTTTGTTTTTTTTTTACTTTTAGGATGGTAACCAGGGTAAACATCGGGTTACTAAGCGCGGCCCTGCGCTTAGTTACCCGATGTTTACCCTGGTTACCAGTGAAGACATCGCTGGATCGGTGTCACACACGCCGATCCAGCGATGTCAGCAGGAGTCCAGCGACGAAATAAAGTTCTGGACTTTATTCAGCGACCAACGATCTCCCAGCAGGGGCCTGATCGTTGGTCGCTGTCACACATAACGATTTCATTAACGATATCGTTGCTACGTCACAAAAAGCAACGATATCGTTAACAATATCGTTATGTGTGAAGGTACCTTAAGCTGTGCTGATGAGAAAGTGACCAACCGCTTTAAATTAATTAAAGAGAACCTGTCAGCCGATTTTGCTGCTGTAAGATGCGGCCACTGCCTTTCAGGGCTTATCTACAGTATTCTGTAATGTCCGGTCCGACCTGCAAGAGAAGAAAAAGAAGTTATATTATACTCACCCGGGGGCTGTCAAGTCTGATGGCTGTCGCAGGTCCGGGTCCTCCCATCTTCTTGCAACGCCGCACTACTGCTTCTTCATCACTCCCGGCGTCGCGCTCCTGACCAGGTGTACCTATCTGCCCTGTTGAGGGCAGAGTAAAATACTGCAGGCGCCGGGCCTCTCTGACCTTTCCAAGGGCCTGCGCACTGCAGTACTTTACTCTGCCCTCAACAGAGCAGACAAGTACGGCTGCTCAGGAGCCCGATGCCGGGGAGTGATGAAGCAACAGGAGGGTGTCATCGCAAGAAGATGGGAGGACCCCGACCTGCGACACCCATTGGACCGTGCCGCACTGGACCGCCCCCTCGGGTGAGTATAATACAACTTATTTTTTTTTTATCTTGCAGGTCAGACTGGGGTGGGGGCTTATCTACAGAATTATAGAGTGCTATAAGCCCTGAAAGGCGGTGGCCGCAACTTATAGTGGCAAAATCTGCTGACAGGTTCCCTCTAAGGGTGCCGTCACACAGTGGCACTTTGATCGCTAGGACGGCACAATCCGTGACGTTCCAGCGATATCCTTATGATCTCGCTGTGTCTGACGCGCTACTGCGATCAGGGACCCCGCTGAGAATCGTACGTCGTAGCAGATCGTTTGAAACTTTCTTTCGTCGCTGGATCTCCCGCTGACATCTCTGAATCGGCGTGTGTGACACCAATTCAGCGATGTCTTCACTGGTAACCAAGGTAAACATCGGGTTACTAAGCGCAGGGCCGCGCTTAGTAACCCGATGTTTACCCTGGTTACCAGCGTAAACGTAAAAAAAACAAACACTACATACTGTGTCTGTCCTTCGGTGCTCTGCTTTCCGGCTGACCGGCGCTGACAGTGCAGAGGAAAGCAGAGCGCTGGAGGACAGACACGGAATGTAAGTATGTAGTATTTGTTTTTTTACGTTTACGCTGGTAACCAGGGTAAACATCGGGTTACTAAGCGCGGCCCTGCGCTTAGTAACCCGATGTTTACCCTGGTTACCAGGGGACTTCGGGATCGTTGGTTGTTGGAGAGCGGTCTGTGTGACAGCTCTCCAGCGACCACACAGCGACGCTGCAGCGATCGACATTGTTGTCGTATCGCTGCAGCGTCGTTTCAGTGTGATGGTACCCTAAGTTACAAGCTATTATAAGAATCCTAGCTATGAAATCTGCTTCGTCTCTGACTCCTGAATTCTTTTTTTTTTTTCTTTTTCTTTTCTTTCCTTCAAGAGCCATAACTTTCTTATATTGTTTGAGGGCTTTTATTTTTGCTGTAAGAGTTGTGTTTTTGAATGGCACCATTGATTTTACCATATAGTATACTGAAAAGCAGAAAAAAAATCAGTGCAGTGAAGTAGCAAAAATAAAAAGTGCAATTCCACAATTTTATATGTTAACTAGATGGCAGCCCGATTCTAAAGAATCGGGAGTCTAGAATCCATATATACTTTATTTATTCAAATGTAAGAATAATACAATTAATAAATAATAGTAAGAAAGAACAAAAATAATAGGCAGTATATGGAGAAAACACCAAACAAAAGTTCAAAATTGGTGTGAAAATGTCACTGAACCACTTCACAACTAAATATATATAGTTTTGGTAAATGGTATTATCATTTTTTTGACGAAATTCGGCAGGAGCTTGAAGAGCAACGTCACTGGGCCCGCCTCCACGCAGTAGAAACTTGCTGTGAGGTAAAAATTCAAAAATCACACCAAAATGGCGGGCGGAGTGTGTCACAGTACGGCACGTTTCTGATTGGTCGCTCGCAGCAGGCGGCAACAATCAGACACTGGACACTGTTGACGTCACTTATCTCCGGACATTAGCTCCGGACATTATCTCCGGACATTAGCTCCGGACATTAGCTCCGGACAAAGCCACGGAAGTTGGCACAAATTGCAGGAAGTAGTATTCTAGGCAATTATATATTAGATATAAAAAAAAAATAATTAGAATATATATATATATATATATATCTATCACAAGTTCACTATAAGGTAAAAGTGACCTTATAATGCGATTGCCCAGGTCAGTCCGAGTGTGCAAATACCAGACAGGTATGGTTTATTCTTTATTTAAGTAGTGAAAAAAATTCAGAAATTTTGCATGGGGGGAAAAAAAAAGTTTTGTGTTTTCACCCTTTTCCAAGACCTGTGATCTATTTTTTTTGTGATCTGGGGCTGGGTGAGGGCTTATTCTTTGTGCCTCAAGCTGACGTTTTTATTGATACCATTTTAGGGTAGATATGATCTTTTTATTGGGTTTTACTGCATTTTATTGTAATATTGTGGTGACGAAAAACACACGGTAATCCTGGCGTTTTTGATTTTTTTATTTCTTGTTATGCTGTTAACCGATTTGATTACCGTAATTTATATTTTTATTGGACATTTATGAAAGCTGCAATACTAAATATATAATATATATTTTACCACTTTTTCTCTTTTCTTTCACTTTATCCATTATTCAATAGTCCCCTTAGAAGACTTGAAGCAGCGTTTGTCTGATCGCCTGTGCTATATATGAAGCCCTGCTATGTATAGCAAAAATCATAATCTCCTATGAATGTGAGCTACTTGTTGGCGTTCTTATTAGTATCGTGATGACTGGCACGGGGGTCTTCTGCAGACCCCTGGCTGGCATGACAACCCATCGGCGCCCTGTGCCGGTGGCACCGATGGGCAAGACTTGCGTCGCTTTTTTGGACGGCGAGTGTTTAAATGCTGATGTCAGTGATTGACAGCGGCATTTAACTTAATAGCCACAGATGGATTTGTGATTCACCCACATCAAGCCATTAAATCGGCCATCAAGTGTGGGGAAAAAAGATGGGCACAGCGCCTGTCAAAGGCAGGGACATGGCTGATGACGTAAATATGCGTCATCACTCGTGAAGGGATTAAAGAGTAACCCTCGTTTTGAATTTATGAAATGGTACAAATGAAAATGAGCACCTTTGTAATATCTTATGGGAAAAATTTTGTAAGGCTATGTGCACACGTTGCGGAATGGGGTGCAGAATTTTCTGCACAAAATCCGCATCTGGCAGAAACCGCAGGTGCTGATTTGCTGTGGATTTTGTGCAGATTTTTTGCGGTTTTTACCACTGTGGATTTCTATAATGGAAGAAACACTGCAGATCCGCACAAAAGAAGTGACATGCACTTCTTTTAAATCCGCAGCGTTTACGGGCGGAGTTTTCTGCACCATCTGCACAGCTTTTTTTTTTTTTCCATTGATTTACATTGTACTGTAAATCACAGTGCGAATCTGCAGCGTTTCTGCACGGAAAAATCCTCTGCGGATCCGCACTAAATCCGCATCGTGTGCACATAGCCTTCGGAGATGGCAGCTGCTGTGGATACAAGTCTATGTGAGCTCCAGGCAGAGTTCCTCCTCCGATCTACATAGAATCTCAGCAGTAGCAGCCGCCATCTCCTATTTCAGTAATGGGAATGTCCATCTTCACTGCCTACAGATTTTACCTCAGAATTGAGAATTTTTATAATGAATGATCAATTTTGGCAGAGAAACAAGCAGATATCTCTTATAACGTATATTACAAAGTTACTTATTTTCATATGTACTTTCCATTATATGAAATGACTTGCTTTTTAACATTAAAAAAACTGCTAAAATCCATTTTGATGAAGACGAGACAGACTCCCAACTCCCATGAGGTATCCGATTACTGCTGCCTATCTGACATCTTTGAAGTGGGGAAGGCATGCAATGGAGAGACAGAGCGAGCAAGAAGCACAGGCCGGTACTGATGCTTTTCTATTGACTGTTTCTGTCCCCAGTGCTGGATACTCAGTTACACTGCTCAGTACTCCTTTTAAATGTGCTCTAGACAGGAAAGCAAAAATCCCTCATTACTGTGTATGCTGTGTATGGGCTATTTCATAGCAGCCAGTGTCTATCCATGAGCTCAAGCAACTGAAAATGAGAGAGATCCTGTAACCGGGAAAAAATGCTGAATAATAACAAGTGCTGTAATGGTGTAAAATCTTGCTATTCCTCTCACATACGCTCTAATAAGATTGTTGCACGTGAGGGTTAATACTGGCGCTCTAGCACTACCAAATTCAGTGCCTCAACTAAAAAAAGGAGCAGAGAATGGCCAAGTAGTGAAAAACATACTGCCATACATGAGTGATGACACGAACTTCACTCTGGAAGAAGCTTATTCTGGGCTCCAGGATAACACTTTGTGACTAAACATGTTATACCAAATGTAGCATTTCACAAAATAGACTTGTTGTTTTCCTTATGTGTGCTCTATACTTTGGCTTTGTCAGTTTTCACATGTGCAGGTGTAGTTTCTTTTTTTATTGAGAACGCAAATGGTCTCATAAATATGTACGCCATGATCTATCCCCTTCATGTTCTATCCCCTTCCGGTGTCAGTTCAAGGTTTCCCTGTGATGTATTTAGGAAGGTTTGTCCAGACCATATATGAAAAAGGGAATGTGTGTAATAAACACACTGTTAGGATATGTGCAGACTGGGTCTTTTGATGCAGTCAAAAAATGATGAGTTTCAGAAAATTGTCCTTTCAGGAGTTATTGGAGGATTTTCACTATTCCTGAAGCTTGTTGTGAATAATGTACAGTCTTTTCTCCCATCAGGCGTTTTCTTCTCAACCTCAAGTGGTGGGGGGGGGGGGGGGGGAGAGACGCAGAGTGGATTTTACAATACAATGAATACAAAGGATTTTTTTTTTCACGCAATTTAAAGGGAACCTGTCACCCCCAAAATCGATGGTGAGGTAAGCTCACTGTCATCAGGGGCTTATCTACAGCATTCCGTAATGCTGTAGATAAGCCGCTGATGTTACCTGAAAGAGGAGAAAAAGACGTTACATTATACTCACCCAGGGGCGGTCTTACTCCGATGGGTGTCTCAGGTCCGGAACAGCGCCTCCCATCTTCATTCCATGACGTCCTCTTCTGGTCTTCACGCTGCGGCTCCAGAAAGGTCAGAGAGGCCCGGCACCTGCGCACTGCAATACTTTGCTCTGCCCTCAACAGGGAAGACAAAGCACCCCTAGCCGGAGCCACGGTGTGAAGACCAGAAGAGGATGTCATGGAATGAAGATGGTAGGTGCCAGAGTGGACCTGAGACACCCATTTGACCGGACCGCAGCAGGAACGCCCCTGGGTGAGTATAATATAACCTCTTTTTCTCCTCTTTCTGGTTACATCGGGGGCTTTTCTGCAGCCTTACAGAATGCTGTATATAAGCCCCTGATGACGGTGAGCTTACCTCACCATCGATTTTGGGGGTGACAGGTTCCCTTTAAAAAAAATCACCATGAGTACATGGCATTAAGATTCTACTCTACTTCATACTCTCAACAGTTGTGATGTGATTGATCATTTGCAATTTGGAGACTTGCGATCACTTTCTCTTCAGAGAAATAAGTCACATGAGTGGGCACACACCTGAGGCCTGTTGAAAACCAAGACTATAGAAAAAAGCCACAAGCCATGCACCCAGGGATCACCCAAAATTAACAAATAATTTTATTTGATACAATAGGAAACTGAAAGAAACAGACACCTAAAAACATTTAAAAGTCATAAAATGACATGGATATTATACTAAATTGCTCACAATAGAGCCACAGCCCTCAGTCAAGTGACATAACCGGTATAATTGGTGCAAATTTGAATATGCAGATCTACTGTAATATCAATTTAAGTCGTTATGGTCCAGCACACCAAAACCTTAAAAAGTATACATTAAAGTCAATGTGTACATGTCTTGTGGCTTTTTATCTTTTTTCTAAGGACTACACTACTGGCAGCGCGCTGTGGAACATGGTCCTGTATTTCGGCCCATAACGCGTACAACGTGTGTAAATGTCTTAATAGGAAATCTTTATGTAGGAATATTATCTTCCCTGTGCTAGGTCTGGCATTGCAATACCACGCACAGACATTGCAATCTTTCTTGATCTCCCCCTTTTAATTCTGCAGCATGTGATATTTTGTTGAAAATGATGTTTCCATAATGTGCCTGGCCACGATAGTCATTACTGGTACTTTCACTTTTTCTTGTCCCACTTATAATTAAGTTGGTCATATTAATTAGACGGTAGTTTTGGTGCCTGTTCAGATTGTGTAAGCAAGAAAGTGGTGCTGTCTGAATGGATAAGTCCACCACCGATAGTATTAAATTCTGTACTACTCAGCTGGTGGGTCTTTCTGCTCCATAACCTGAAAAGTCTGCAGCAAATACACATGTATTCACAAGGGGGTACTCTGCATCATTCCTGTGGGGTTCCCTTAAAATGACTTACTGCAGGTTTTTAATATATAGAAA
Source organism: Ranitomeya imitator (assembly GCF_032444005.1). Classification (NCBI taxonomy): domain Eukaryota; kingdom Metazoa; phylum Chordata; class Amphibia; order Anura; family Dendrobatidae; genus Ranitomeya; species Ranitomeya imitator. The sequence goes on along the minus strand of NC_091283.1, from coordinate 119,247,145 downwards.
TATTTATACAGCAAGTTCCCCTGCTCATGGTACCAGGCAGCCAAATTCTTAAAGTTATCCAATTATTTAAAAGAGGCCATAAATTAGGAAGTTTGATTACCGTACTTACCATGACCATGTGTTTTCGGTCAAACTCCTTTTTCTTCCCTTCAGTGGTACTTGACACTTTAGAAGCAGGGGAATTACCTGGTAAGTGTACTTTTTTGCTATATCTTCACATCCCTGCTTTCCGTTTAAAAATAATAATTTTGGAAACCCCTTGGCACTTTCATTCCCTGGCTAATTTCTGTTTTGAACTTTTCATCCGTTTATTCCAAGAGTCATAACTTTTCTCCTGACATGGCTGTAGGAGGGCTTCTGTTTGGTGACCTGAGTTGTAGTTTTGAATGACACCGTAAACGTTGGCGGTGCTGTGCCGTCAGACATGTCCCATCACACCTTGGACGTTTGCTCTCCAGATCTGTATGTCACAGGCACTGCTTTTGAACTGTCCTCCTGTCTTCTCTCCAGGGCTACTATTTGTATTGTTCTCGGAGACACCAACAGGCCTTTTGGGATGTAATATTCCATGGTCATTGAGACCAGTAGTGATGATGACAGAAGGAACTTGTTTGGAGCAGTATGGATATTGCACACATCACCATATATGCCCTGCAGACTGTGAGCCCTCGCGGGCAGGGTCCTCCCTCCTTATGTACTCGTGTGCCTTGTTATCTGCTCATGTTTAATGTATTTGTCTATATTTGCCCCGTATTCACATGTAAAGCGCCATGGAATAAATGGCGCTATAAAAATGTATAATAATAATAATAATATGCATCATTTTCCAATACTATATTGAGTGTGATCTGCTCCGATATATTTACACACATCATTTCATTGATACACTAGATGGCTGTTCATGTTAGAGGATTAGCACAAGGCCATTATTAATGCATCATTTCTATAGCAGAATGCCAAAAGTGGAAATCACCAATCGCTGAGCCATTCTTCCAACAGTGAACGTGCTATATGAAAGTGTGTGTTTGTGTGATGTGCATATAGTTTGTATGTGTGTGTGTATGTATATATAATATAAAAACACATATTTGGTAGACACCTTGATACGCTCGGGTCAGCTTCAGACTATGTGCGCATGTTGAGTAATTTCTTGCAGAAATTTCTGAAAGGTTTCTGTATCTCTTGGCAGCAAAAACGCTGCAGAAAATTCTGCTGCGTTTTTAGTTATTTTTTACATGCGTTTTTCCCTGTGCATTCAATGCATCAAAAACGCACAAAGTACTGACATGCTGTAGATTTACACACAGCAAATCCTGAAAGGAAAAATACTGATCATGTGCAGAGGACTTCAGGATTCTCATAGACTTTGCTGGCATAAGGATGCCATAGCATTTTTGGGCCGATTCCGCGCAGAGAAACACTCATCAAAAACTCATTGTGTGCACACAGCCTTAAACTAGAGCAATATAGGATGGGAAATATACGGCAGGAAAAATATACAGCTAATTAAATCTTTTTTGAGAATCCTTCTATTAGAAGTGGAAATAAAGAACAATAAATTCTGATAGAGAAGCAAGAGAAAAAGACTACAAACGCACAGAGCATGAGAACCACACACCGGAAGAGAGATATGATGTCCTAAGCATCACTGAAACTTTGTGGGATCATATACATGATTGGAATACAAACCTTGAAGGCTACAACTTATTTATTACAAACAGGATTAACAAGAGGGGGGAGGAGATGTTGCATTGTATGTTAGGAAAACTTATATTTTCTCACAGATCCAAGCTTTATAGACTTGTAGCTCTGTAGAAACTGTTTGGGTAAGAATACAAGAAAGGGCACTATTGTAGGTGTTTACTATAGGCAACCTGGACAGACTGAAGATATGAATGAACCCTTTTTCTATCAGATATCTCTGTTCTCATGGGAGATTTCAACTATCGAGATATTTGTTGAAATCTCTCTCAGGCAAAAGTAATGGGTCTAGAAAATTCTTATCTTGCTGACAACTTTCTTTTTAAAGGTAGAAGAGAGAACAAGAGGATCTGCAATCTTGGACTTAGTTCTTACCACCCGGGAGGAAATGGTTGAGGAAGTAAAGGTGGCTGGCAATTTTTGATTACAAGAGGAGGAAGACAAGTGAGGGCTCGGACTTTTAAAGGGAACCGGTCACCCCCAAAATCAAAGGTGAGCTAAGCCCACCAGCATCAGGGGCTTATCTACAGCATTCTGTAATGCTGTAGATAAGCCCCCGATGTATCCTGAAAGATGAGAAAAAGAGATTAGATTATTCTCACGCGGGCGGTTCGATCTGATGGGCGTCGCGGTCGGGTCTGGGGCCTCCCATCTTCTTACGATAACGTCCTCTTATTGTCTTCACGCTGCAGCTCCAGTGCAGTCGTACTTTGTCTGCCCTGTTGAGGGCAGAGCAAAGTACTGTAGTGCGCAGGTGCTGGGCCTCTGACTTTTCCCAGCGCCTGCGCACTGCAGTACTTTGCTCTGCCCTCAACAGGGCAGACAAAGTATTCGGAGCCGCAGAGTGAAGACAAGAAGAGGACGTCCTCATAAGATGATGGTAGGCACCGAACCGCGACGCCTATCGGACCAGAACCGGACTGGGACCGCCCCTTGGTGAGTATAATCTAACCTTTTTTTTCTCATCTTTTAGGATACATCCGGGGTTTATATACAGCATTACAGAAAGCTGTAGCTAAGCACCTGATGCTGGTGGGCTTAGCTCACCTTCGATTTTGGGGGTGACAGGTTCCCTTTAAGGTTGGACTTCAGAAAGGCAGATTTTAATGGCCTCAGAAAGAGAGGGTAAGAAAGGTCCAATTGCTGGATGTTCAAAAGGACAGAAATTTCCAAGAAGGATGGGAGGTTTTGCTAAAAGAAATTCTCACTGCACAATCGGCAACAATCCCAAAAAGTGAAAAATTGGAAGCAATTAAAGAAATGAGGATTGATGAACACAGAACTTTATTCACTTGTTAAAAAGGAGAAATGTATATTACATGGAAATAGGGGGCATATCTAAAGAAGAATACAATGCTGTCTTCAGGGAATGCAGGGTAAACGTTAGAAGAGCTACAGGCAGTAATGAAGTGTGGCTTGCAAGGGAAACCAAAAGCAGTAAAAAAGGATTTCGAGGGTATGTCAAAAGCAAAAATCAATCACGCTATAGGATTTTTACAGGATGAAAAGAGTGAAGTGATCAAAAATGTTGAGCAGGCCAAACTTTTAAATTGCTGTTTTGCATATGTGTTCTCTAAAGGTACTGTCACACTAGACGATATCGCTAGCGATCCGTGACGTTGCAGCGTCCTCGCTAGCGATATCGTCCAGTGTGACAGGCAGCAGCGATCAGGCCCCTGCTGGGAGATCGCTGGTCGGGGAAGAAAGTCCAGAACTTTATTTCGTCGCTGGACTCCCCGTAGACATCGCTGAATCGGTGTGTGTGACACCGATTCAGCGATGTCTTTGCTGGTAACCAGGGTAAACATCGGGTAACTAAGCGCAGGGCTGCGCTTAGTAACCCGATGTTTACCCTGGTTACCATCCTAAAAGTAAAAAAACAAACACTACATACTTACCTACCGCTCTCTGTCCTCCAGCGCTGTGCTCTGCTCTCCTCCTGCTCTGGCTGTGAGCGTCGGTCAGCCGGAATGCAGAGCGGTGACGTCACCGCTCTGCTTTCTGGCTGCCTGGCGCTCACAGCCAGACCAGAGAAGCAGAGCGCCGAGGACAGACAGCGGAAGGTAAGTATGTAGCGTTTGTTTTTTTACTTTTTAGGATGGTAACCAGGGTAAACATCGGGTTACTAAGCGCGGCCCTGCGCTTAGTTACCCGATGTTTACCCTGGTTACCGGGGACCTCGGGATCGTTGGTCGCTGGAGAGCTGTCTGTGTGACAGCTCTCCAGCGACCAAACAGTGACGCTGCAGCGATCCGGATCGTTGTCGGTATCGCTGCAGCGTCGCTATGTGTGACAGTACCTTTAGGCTTCTTTCACACTTCCGTCTTCCAAATCTGCACAGGATCCGTCAAGACATTGAAATGACAGATCCTGTGCAGATTGTGGAAAATGTGTGCACTGGGCCAGTCTTTCTGATGGACCCGTCGAGGCTATGTGCACCTGCTGTGTATGTGTCTTCTCAGCGGTTTTCCGCTGTGAAAACGCATACACAACACAAGCCAGGTTAAAAAAAAAAAAAAAAAAAAATCGCAGTATTCTCACCCACCGGCGTTCCCAAGCAGCGATGCTCCCGGCAGCTAGCGTTCCTAGTAATACATTGTGAGACCACAACTTCTGGCGAGATTTCACAGTGTATTACTAGGAACGCTGGCTGCTGGGAGCATCGGTGACGCTGCGCGGGACTTCGGTAGGTGAGAATATTGCTATTTTTTTTTAATTAATTATTTTATTATTTTTCACATATCTTGTTACTATTGATGCAGCATCAGTAGTAAAAAGAGAAAGAGAGCGACCGGAAATTCTTCCACGCATGCTCAGTTTGAAAAAGCGGGACCCATCGCTGGATTCCTTCTTTTCACAGGCAGCGACGCATCCTGCGCCCATAGGCTTCCATTGTAGCCAGTGACGGGCAGCACAGGATGTGTCGCTGACCGATTTTCCGACGTTAGAAAAAATGTTCCTCTGAACGTTTTCTCTGCCCGACGGACCGTTTTTTTATGCAGGATCCAGTGCACGACGGATGAAATGGATGGCCATCCGTCGCTAATACAAGTCTATGGGAAAATGCAGGATCCTGCAAATTTTTTTGCAGGATCCTGCATTCTCAAAAATCGATGTATTGTGACGGGAGGTGAAAGATGGAAGTGTGAAAGTAGCCTAAGAAAACAATTGTAACATCAACTGATCTTCAGGTTCCATCTAAGGAATAAAATAATCCACACTGTCAGTAAACAGAGAAACTCTGAGGGAACACTTTGCTAATTTTAAATTAATTTAAATCTCCTGGTCCAGAGGAATTGCATCCTAGGGTACTGAAAGAATTAAATTGCAGAACCAGTGTTCAGTCTCTATGAAGAATCCTGGAGAACAGGAGAAGTTCCAGAAGATTGGCGAAGGGCATATGTTATCTGTCTTCAAAAAGGAAAGAGGATGGAGCCAAGAAATTAAAGGCCAGTGAGCCTTACTTCTATACCAAGACCGATCTTTGAACAAATTATTAAACAACATATATGCAAGTATTTGGATAAGAATAGAGTAATTAACCAGAGCCAGCCAGAATTGGACACAGTATTCCAGATGAGGCCTGACCAATGAGGAGAAGAGGGGGATAATTACTTCACATGATCTAGACTCTATGCTTCTCTTAATATATCCTAGAACCATGTTTGCCTTTTTTGCTGCTACATCACACTGTTGACTCATGTGCTGTCTGTGATCTTTTAACCCCTTCGCGACATGCGCCGTACTAGTACTGCGCTGCCGGCACTGCATTAGTGCCAGCAGCAGTACTAGTACGGCGCACCGATCACGGCGGTCTCGCGCTGAGCGCCGCGGTGATCGGGTGCGGGTGTCAGCTGTATACGACAGCTGACACCCCGCAGCAATGCCCACGATCGGCGCTATCGCCGATCGTGGGCATTTAACCCCTCTGATGCCGCTGTCAGTAGTGACAGCGGCATAGAGGGGGATCGCGCAGGGACGGGGGCTCCCTGCGCTCTCCCACCGGAGCAACGCAATGAGATCGCGTTGCTCCGGTGACCCGGAAGGAGTCCCCGGATCCAAGATGGCCGCCGGACTCCCTTCCGGGTCATGAAGTGAAAAAAAAAAAAACAATAAATGTACACATATTTGGTATCGCCGCGTCCGTAACGACCCGCTCTATAAAACTATCCCACTAGTTAACCCCTTCAGTGAACACCGCAAAAAAAAAAAAAGGCAAAAAACAACGCTTTATTATCATACAGGCGAACAAAAAGTGGAATAACATGCGATCAAAACGACGGATATAAATAACCATGGTACCGCTGAAAACATCATCTTGTCCCGCAAAAAAAAAGCCGCCATACAGCATCATCAACAGAAAAATAAAAAAGTTATAGCTCTCAGAATAATGAGATGCAAAAACAATTTTTTTTTATATAAAATAGTTTTTGTGTAAAAGCGCCAAAACTTAAAAAAAATTTCATAAATGAGGTATCGCTGTAATCGTACTGACCCGAAGAATAAAACTGCTTTATCCATTTTACCACACGTGGAACGGTATAAACGCCCCCCCTAAAAGAAATTCAGGAATTGCTGGTTTTTGTTCATTCCGCCTCCCAAAAATCGGAATAAAAAGCGATCAAAAAATGTCATCTGCCCGAAAATGTTACCAATAAAAACGTCAACTCGTCCCGCAAAAAACAAGACCTCATATGACTTTGTGGGCCAAAATATGGATAAATTATAGCTTTCAAAATGTGGTGATGCAAAAACTATTTTTTGCAATAAAAAGCGTCTTTTAGTGTGTGACAGCTGCCAATCATAAAAATCCGCCAAAAAAACGCTATAAAAGTAAATCAAACCCCCCTTCATCACCCCCTGAGTTAGGGAAAAATAATAAAATGTAAAAAAATGTATTTATTTCCATTTTCCCATTAGTGCTAGGGTTAGGGTTAGGGCTAGGGTTAGGGTTGGGGTTAGGGTTTCAGTTATAATTGGGGGTTTCCACTGTTTAGGCACATCAGGGGCTCTCCAAACACGACATGGCGTCCGATCTCAATTCCAGCCAATTCTGCTTTGAAAAAGTAAAACAGTGCTCCTTCCCTTCCGAGTTCTCCTGTGTGCCCAAACAGTGGTTCCCCCCAACATATGGGGTATCAGCGTTCTCAGGACAAGTTGGACAACAACTTTTGGGGTCCAATTTGTCCTGTTACCCTTGGGAAAATAAAAACATAGGGGATAAAATATCATTTTCGTGGAAAAAAAATATTTTTTATTTTCACGGCTCTGCGTTATAAACTGTAGTGAAACACTTGTTGGTTCAAAGCTCTCACAACACATCTAGATAAATTCCTTTGGGGGTCTAGTTTCCAATATGGGGTCACTTGTGGGGGGTTTCTACTGTTTAGGTACATCAGGGGCTCTGCAAATGCAACATGACGCCTGCAGACCAATCCATCTAAGTCTGCATTTCAAATGGCGCTACTTCCCTTCCGAGCTCTGCCGTGCACCCAAACAGTGGTTCCCCCCAACATATGGGGTATCAGCGTTCTCAGGACAAGTTGGACAACAACTTTTGGGGTCCAATTTGTCCTGTTACCCTTGGGAAAATAAAAACATAGGGGATAAAATATCGTTTTCGTGGAAAAAAAAAATATTTTTTATTTTCACGGCTCTGCGTTATAAACTGTAGTGAAACACTTGTTGGTTCAAAGCTCTCACAACACATCTAGATAAGTTCCTTGGGGGGTCTAGTTTCCAATATGGGGTCACTTGTGGGGGTTTCCACTGTTTAGGTACATCAGGGGCTCTGCAAATGCAACATGACACCTGCAGTCCATTCCATCTAAGTCTGCATTTCAAACGGTGCTCCTTCCCTTCCGAGCTCTGCCATGCACTCAAACGGTGGTTCCCCCCCACATGTGGGGTATCAGCGTACTCAGGACAAATTGGACAATAACATTTGTGGTCCAATTTCTCCTGTTACCCTTGGGGAAAAAAAAATTGCGGGCTAAAACATCATTTTGTGGAAAGAAAAAATGATTTTTTAATTTTCACAATGCTACATTCTAAACTTTAGTGAAACAATTGGGGGTTAAAAGTGCTCACCACACATCTAGATAAGTTCCTTAGGGGGGTCTTCTTTCCAAAATGGGGTCACTTGTGGGGGGTTTCCACTGTTAAGGCACGTCAGGGGCTCTCCAAATGCGACATGGCGTCCGATCTCAATTCCAGCCAATTTTGCATTGAAAAGTCAAATGGCACTCCTTCCCTTCCGAGCTCTGCCATGCGCTCAAACAGTGGTTTATCCCCATATATGAAGTATCGACGTACTCAGGACAAATTGCACAACAACTTTTGGGGTCCAATTTATCCTTTTACCCTTGAGAAAATAAAAAATTTGGGGCAAAAAGATCATTTTTTGTGAAAATTAATAAAAAATTTTTTACGGCTCTACATTATAAACTTCTGTGAAGCACTTGGAGGTTCAAAGTGCTCACCACACATCTAGATTAGTTCCTTAGGGGGTCTACTTTCCAAAATGGTGTCACTTGTGGGGGTTTCCACTGTTTAGGCACATCAGGGGCTCTCCAATCGTGACATGGGCTCCGATCTCAATTCCAGCAAATCTTGCATTGAAAAGTCAAATGGCACTCCTTCCCTTCCGAGCTCTGCCATGTGCCCAAACAGTGGTTTACCCCCACATATGGGGTATCGGCGTACTCAGGACAAATTGTACAACGACTTTTGTGGTCCAATTTCTCCTGTTACCCTTGGTAAAATGAAACAAATTGGACCTGAAGTAAAAATTTTGTGAAAAAAAAGTTAAATGTTCAATTTTTTTAAACATTCAAAAAATTCCTGTGAAGCACCTGAAGGGTTAATAAACTTTTTGAATGTGGTTTTGAGTACCTCGAGGGGTGCAGTTTTTAGAATGGTGTCACTTTTGGGTATTTTCTGTCATATAGACCCCTCAAAGTCACTTCAAGTGTGAGGTGGTCCGTAAAAAAATGGTTTTGCAAATTTTATTGCAAAAATGAGAAATCGCTGGTCAACTTTTAACCCTTATAACGTCCTAACAAAAAAAAATTATGTTTCCAAAATTGTGCTGATGTAAAGCAGACATGTGGGAAATGTTGTTTATTAACTATATTATGTGATATAACTCTCTAATTTAAGGGCATAAAAACTAAGAGCTTGAAAATTGCTAAATTTTCATAATTTCCGACAAATTTTTGTTTTTTTCACAAATAAATGCAAGTCATATCGAAGAAGTTTTACCACTATCATGAAGTACAATATGTCACGAGAAAACAGTGTCAGAATCACCAGGATCTGTTGAAGCGTTTCAGAGTTATGACCTCATAAAGTGACAGTGGTCAGAATTGTAAAAATTGGCCCTGTCACTTAGGTGAAAACAGGCTTTGGGGTGAAGGGGTTAATATACCAAACAGTCTTTTTCACATGTGCTGTTGCTTAGTTATGTTCCTCCCATTCTATAGTTGTAGTTTTATTCCTCTTTCCCAGATTTAGAATCTTGCATTTCTCCCTGATAAATACCATTCTATTAGTCGCTGCTAGGATTGATCAAATATATTCAAATAAGTGCTTACCCTAATAGCTATAGCGCTTTCCGAATAGCTGCATCTGTAACCTTGATAGATAATCAGCTGTTCAGCGCTGCAGCTGCATGTGTTGCGGCTTTGTGACAGTCACAACACATGCATGGAGAGCCTGTTTGTTGGGCTTTCCATGCATATGTTGTGACTGTTGCACAGCCGCAACACATGCAGCTGTGGTGCCAAACAGCTTATTGTCGGGATCACTCCAGGTATCTAGGTTACAGATACAGCTATTCTGTAAGCGCTATAGCTATTCGAATAAGCACTTACCGAAATATTCGATCAAGGCTCAAGTAAAGGCACCGTCACACTCAGCGACGCTGCAGCGATATAGACAACGAGCCGATCGCTGGAGCGTCGCTGTTTAGGTCGCTGTAGAGACGTCAAACACAATTACTCCAGAATGATGCAGGAGCGATCCAGTGACATAACGGCGACTCACTTATCGTTCTCGCTGGTTGTTAGCTCCATGTAAAACATTGCTGGCATCGTTGCTTTTGATGTCAAACATGACGATACACGCCGACCTGACGACCAAATAAAGTTCTGGACTTCTAGCTCCGACCAGCGATGTCACAGCGGGATCCAGATCGCTGCTGCGTTTCAAACACAACGAGATCGCTATCCAGGACGCTGCAACGTCACGGATCGTTGTCGTTCTCGTTGTAAAGTTGCTGAGTGTGACGGTACCTTAAAGGTACCTTCACACATAACGATATTGTTAACGATATCGTTGCTTTTTGTGACGTAGCAACGATATCGTTAATAAAATCGTTATGTGTGACAGCGACCAACGATCAGGCCCCTGCTGGGAGATCGTTGGTCGCTGAATAAAGTCCAGAACTTTATTTCGTCGCTGGATCTCCCGTGGACATCGCTGGATCGGCGTGTGTGACACCGATCCAGCGATGTCTTCACTGGTAACCAGGGTAAACATCGGGTAACTAAGCGCAGGGCCGCGCTTAGTAACCCGATGTTTACCCTGGTTACCATCCTAAAAGTAAAAAAAACAAACAGTACATACTTACCTAACGCTGTCTGTCCTCCAGCGCTGTGCTCTGCACTTCTCCTGTACTGGCTGTGAGTGTCGGTCAGCCGGAAAGCAGAGCGGTGACGTCAGCGCTCTGCTTTCCGGCCGCTGTGCTCACAGCCAGTACAGGAGGAGTGCAGAGCACAGCGCTGGAGGACAGACAGCGTTAGGTAAGTATGTACTGTTTGTTTTTTTTACTTTTAGGATGGTAAACATCGGGTTACTAAGCGCGGCCCTGCGCTTAGTTACCTGATGTTTACCCTGGTTACCGGCATCGTTGGTCGCTGGAGAGCGGTCTGTGTGACAGCTCTCCAGCGACCAAACAGCGACGCTGCAGCGATCCGGATCGTTGTTGGTATCGCTGCAGCGTCGCTTAATGTGAAGGGGCCTTAAGGCTCACATTAACCCTAGTCGCTGCCCATAGTTCAAGCTTATCTAGATTCTTCTGAATCCTTTCTCTGTCTTCTCTAGTATTAGCTATCCCTCCTAGCTTCGTATCATCTGCAAATTTAATCAGTTTACCTTCAGTTCCCTTATCTAGATCATAAAAAAAAGTTGAACAACACTGGGGCCAGGACAGAGCCTTGTGGTACCTCACTTGAAACACTTTTCTAATTGGATGTGCAACCATTTATTACCACTCTTTAAACACGATTGCCGAGTCAGTTATGAATCCACCTAACTGTTGCCTTTTCAATGCTTGGTTTATTTTTCAGTAAGGATAGTTTGAGATACTTTATCAAATGCTTCGCTGAAGTCAAGATCTACTATATCTACCGCATTTCCCTGATCTACCCAATCAGTGATTCCATCATTGGAAGGAAATTAGATTAGTCTGGCATGAATTGTTTTCTACAAACCCAGGCTGGCTCTGATTAATAACTTTATTCTTATCCAAGTACTTACATTATTACATACAGGTTGTTTAACAATTTGTTCAAATATCTTTCCTGGTATAGTAGTAAGGCTCACTGGCCTGTAATTTCCTGGCTTCGTCTTCCTTTTTTTTTTGAAGATAGTGGCAATATTTGTCCTTCTCCAAGCTTCTGGGACTTATCCTGTTTTTCAGGATTTTTCATAGATTCTGGCTAGTGGTTCTGCAATTTCCTCTAACTCTTGCAGTACCCTAGGATGTAATTCATCTGGACCAGGAGATTGAAATTCATTTAAATTAGCTAAGTGTTCCCTCACCTTCTCTCGGTTTATAGATAGTGTGGATTCTTTTATTCCTTCAATGGCACTGTGAAGATCAGTTGATGTTACAATTGCTTTCTTAGAGAACACAGATGCAAAATAGGAATTTAAAAGCTCGGCCTTCTCCACATCATTCTTGACCACTTCACCCTTTTCATGCTGTAAAAATCACTTCATTACTGGCTTTAGCTCGTCTAACTATTTCCCTGCATTACCTGCAAGCTTCATTATATCCGTGTCCCCCACATAGCAGCTAAATGTGAATTTCACCATGGTAATATTGAAGTGGTGAACCCCAAGGCCAATTATTAACACAGGATACCATAATCTTAGATAAAAATGGATTTCAAATGATTTTGTTTTGTTTTGCACTTGATTGTATATATTGGCTTACCTATATCACATTTATAACTTGGATTATCGGCCCTTCTTTTCTCCTTTTTCAGCACCCTCCCATTTTAACCTGTTTTATATGAATTGTATGAAATATTTTTTTTACAAGAAATATAGCACTTCATTATTACCATGGTGAAATTCACATTTGAATAATTCTCCACTGTAAACATTAAAAAAGAAAACCCCTGTCCTCTGCTCCCTTAGGCTGGTTTAACATTGGCGTTTTTTGGGGTGCGTTTTTGCGGTAAAAAACGCAAAAAAAAACGCGTGTAAACGCTGCGTTTTTTTGACGCATGCGTTTTTGCATGTGGTGAAAAAAAGCGGCGTTTTGACGCGTTTACATGCGTTTTTACATGCGTTTGCGTTTTTTAAATGCATGCTGAGAAATGTGTGACAGCTGCCAATCATCAAAAAAAAGTAAAAAACCCACTATAAACAGAAACAGTTAGGGTTAGGGATAGGGGTAGGGATCATAACCCTAACCCTAAAGGGATCCTACCCCTAACCCTACCCCTAACCCTAACCCTAAGGGATCCTAACCCTACCCCTAACCCTACCCCTAACCCTAAGGGATCCTAACCCTACCCCTAACCCTACCCCTAACCCTAACCATAAAGGGATTAGGGTTAGGGTTAGGATCCCTTAGGGTTAGGGTTAGGATCCCTTAGGGTTAGGGGTAGGGTTAGGGGTAGGGTTAGGGTTAGGATCCCTTAGGGTTAGGGGTAGGTTAGGGGTAGGGTTAGGGTTAGGATCCCTTAGGGTTAGGGGTAGGGTTAGGGTTAGGATCCCTTAGGGTTAGGGGTAGGGTTAGGTTCCCTTTATCACCTTTATGTTGGGGGGTGGCATATCAATGTGTTTTCTGGTTTTTTAATTAAAAAACGCATGCGTTTTTTACCGCAAAAAACGCATGCACCAAAAAACGCATGCGTCCCCATTGACTCCAATGTATTTTTTGACCCAAAAAAAAACCGCATGAAAACGCATGCGTTTTTTTTTTGGTCCAAAAAACGCTTCTAAAAATACTACAAAGTAGCATTTCAGAAAATGAACGCATGCAGTAAAAAAACGCATGTGTCAAAAAACGCGACCAAACGCGTACACAAAAAACGCATGCGTTTTCAATGTTAAAGATAAAAAAAAAAACGCATGCGGTTTTTTGAAAAAAAAAAAAAAAAAAAACGCTGCAGACAAAAACGCAAGTGTGAAACCACCCTTAGCGAACAGCGTTGTCTTCTTCCACAGCCAGGACAGCGCCTGGCAGTGGCGTCATATGCGGCTGGCACGCCGATGTCAGCCACTCGCTTCTGCTATTGGTATCGCAGTGCTGAGAGCTCTTGTCTGTGCTGCAATACATTTCAGAGAATTGTGGGTCCGAGGACCCACGTACCCGTAGGCTGAGTATTTAGCACAGACATTTCTGCACCATTTCTGCATCTCTTGGCAGGAAAAACCGCGGCAAAAATGTTTTGGAGCAGATTTTTCCCCACTCATTAGGGTAAGTTCACACTAGGCATTTTTTTTTTCTGCAGCAAAACATGATCTCTTAGCAGGAAAGAAGCTATAAAATGGCATGTTTTCCTTGATTTTCCTTTTCGTTTTTTGCAGCAGTTTTGGCATGCTAGATTTTTTTCTTGTGCGTGCTGATGGAAGTTTAGTGTGGGGAAAAAAAAAGTCCTATTCTATAGAATCCGGTTTTGGCACAAAAATCGCAGCATTCATTTCAGTGTGTGAAAAATGCTGAAAAAAAAGTGACCATGCTCCATTGTGCAAAAAACCATGCAAAGAACACAAAGTCCTGAAAAAAATCACACAAAAATGCTGCAATAACGCCTAGTGTGAACTTCACCTCAGTATGTGTCCAATCTACAGCAAAACCCCTGAAACAATTGACATGACGCAGATGTAAATCTGAACCTAATAAGCAAAATGTCCATGAGACGTCAGGATTCTCATTCACTTTGTCGGCATCAGGAAACCTTTCAGGTTTTATGACAAATCTGCACTGAAAACCATTCAGCAAAAATGCAACATGTGCACTCAGCTTACCCTTATGAATTATCATGGCACTATAGTACACATACATCATTGATCACTGGAAAGAAAATTCTGTATTACTACAGGCTTCTCATCTGTAAAATTACTCATGCAGTATAGATGCAGACGCTGTCATTTCATTTGTCACTTCAGAACATATTTGATAAACTTACGGAGAGGATCCATCAATGTTAAATAGATCTCAAATTATCTTTTTTTTTTAAATTGAGAAACAATTTTTTGTCCTGATTTACAATATTTTTGTTGCGTTTCTTAGTTTTTTAACAACGTTTAATTATAAGTTTGGTGCATTGTATAGTGAGATCTGCCCTGAAAAGAATGCGCTTGAGGAATAACTGGGTCAACCTCTGAATGACCTGTCTGCAGCTTAGGTTTCCTTGCACTAGAGCTCCACCTTGTGATATTTACATAGGACAAAATCTCAAAGCTGAGAACACATTTGTTTCCCTTTCCAGATGATAGAAATGTTTTGCATCATTTATAAATGATATAGCATTTGTTTTCCTCTTTCTAGCAGGGAGCAGCACAGGTTTATAGCCTTATTACTGGCCAGTTATGTATGTATGTATGTATGTATGTATGTATGTGCGCATTCTGGCAATAATATTCTGTTTCATGTGATGTTTCTCAGTTTACCAAGAAACCAAAGACATTGTTAATTGTAGTAGTTTAGGGAAAGGTTGTAGATTGTGACTTTATTCAAAACCGCGGATAGATGTATTTGTGCTTTTATTCTTTCCAGTTGTCCTGCTTTGACATGCACCATTCACCGCCATTGTGTACTGTACCGTGTTGCAAAGTGCAGATCACATCGCTCCTTGTGACTGTGGTTTATTTTCATTGTTAATTCACATTACAGTGTACTGTAATTGGCTTTTTTGTATGTAGCGGCTTGTGATGGGGTTGAAGCTTTGGACTCAGCAGGGGCTTCCATAGAGCTCATGTTATGTGTTTTCTGGCTGGTACCTTAAGGCTGTGTGCACAAGTTGCAGATTTTTCGCGTTTTTTCCCCGCTATAAAAACGTGAAAAAAAAACGCATACATTATGCATCCCATCATTTAGAATGCATTCCGCAATTTTTGTGCACATGATGCGTTTTTTCCGTGAAAAAAACGTATCGCGGTAAAAAAAAAGCAGCATGTTCATTAATTTTGCGTTTTTTTTTTTTTTTTTTTGCGGATTTCCCATTATATTATTGCATTGGGAACCTCCGGAAAAATCAGCAAAAAAAAAAAAAAAACGCGAGAAAAACGCATGCGGATTTCTTGCAGAAAATGTCCGGTTTTGCTCAGGAAATTTCTGCAAGAAATCCTGAACGTGTACACATAGCCTTACACCTACAAACCCTACTCGTCTTTAGGCATCAGAAATGGTCATAAATGGTCATAGCGCTGGTGTAGGAAGCTGTCATGGAAATCTCAACCTATGTCTGCTGCCTGACTGATAACCTTGTAGAAGAATTGTGGCCTCATTTTGGCACAAAGAATCTACCGTACGGTATATGTTTTCCCTTTTCTTAATTGCATTCTGAAGTCTAGAACTTTGTCTCTCAGTGTACCTGTAGTTGGATATTTTGCAGCATGAGTTTTCATTTACAATGCCCCCATTTTAGGATACATAAAACAGCAATTATGCCCAAGGTTATAGCTGTTAACATCATTCACGTGTTGCCTTGAGTCCGCAAGTATGATTATCGCGTGTCCATGTTATGTTTGTTTTTTTGTTTTTTACATATTTCATTACTTATGCACAAATAAAAATAAATAATTCTCTTAGAAAAGGTGTGTGTGTGTGTATATAATAGCTATTGCACCCGTTCTACGCCCTGGTGACGAGCTTTTATATTGGTATATGGATCCATCCCTGTATGGACTGCTCCCATCCTGCGCCCCCATCCGGTCATGTGCTGCTCCCATCCTGCGCCCCGATCCTGTCATGTGCTGCTCCCATCCTGCGCCCCCATTCTGTCATGTGCTGCTCCCATCCTGTGCCCCATCCTGTCATGTGCTGCTCCCATCCTGCGCCCCATTCTGTCATGTGCTGCTCCCATCCTGCGCCCCCATCCTGTCATGTGCTGCTCCCATCCTGCGCCCCATCCTGTCATGTGCTGCTCCCATCCTGCGTCCCCATCCTGTCATGTGCTGCTTCCATCCTGTCATGTGCTGCTCCCATCCTGCGCCCCATCCTGTCATGTGCTGCTCCCATCCTGCGCCCCATCCTGTCATGTGCTGCTCCCATCCTGCGCCCCATCCTGTCATGTGCTGCTCCCATCCTGCGTCCCCATCCTGCGCCCCCATCCTGTCATGTGCTGCTCCCATCCTGCGCCCCCATCCTGTCATGTGGTGCTCCCCTCCTGCGCCCCATCCTGTCATGTGGTGCTCCCCTCCTGCGCCCCCATCCTGTCATGTGCTGCTCCCATCCTGCGCCCCCATCCTGTCATGTGCTGCTCCCATCCTGCGCCCCCATCCTGTCATGTGGTGCTCCCCTCCTGCACCCCCATCCTGTCATGTGCTGCTCCCATCCTGCACCCCCATTCTGTCATGTGCTGCTCCCATCCTGCTCCCCCATCCTGTCATGTGCTGCTCCCATCCTGCGCCCCCACCCTGTCATGTGCTGCTCTCATCCTGCGCCCCCATCCTGTCATGTGCTGCTCTCATCCTGCGCCCCATTCTGTCATGTGCTGCTCCCATCCTGCGCCCCATTCTGTCATGTGCTGCTCCCATCCTGCGCCCCCATTCTGTCATGTGCTGCTCTCATCCTGCGCCCCATCCTGTCATGTGCTGCTCCCATCCTGCGCCCCATCCTGTCATGTGCTGCTCCCATCCTGCGCCCCATTCTGTCATGTGCTGCTCCCATCCTGCTCCCCCATCCTGTCATGTGCTGCTCCCATCCTGCGCCCCATCCTGTCATGTGCTGCTCCTATCCTGCGCCCCCATCTTTACATGTGCTGCTCTCGTCCTGCACCCCCCATCCTGTCATGTGCTGCTCTGCTCCCATCCATATGCCCCGTAGGCTGCTCCTTAAAGGTTGATGGCCCCCATAAGATGCTCCATAGCATAATATGCCCCGTATGCTGCTGTTGCTGTGATTGAAAAAAAAAAAAAGGCTCTCGCCTTTCTGTGCCGAGAGCCGGGGGGCTATGGGGTTCAGGTGCTGGTGTCGCCGCTGGCTCAGGCCCCCGACACTTGCGATATTCACCTGTCCCCGTTCCACCGCCGTGCGCCTCTGTCTTCCGGGTCCTCTGGCTGTGACTGTTCAGTCAGGGTGCACACTAAACACGTCATCGCGCTCTCTGACCTGAACGTCACAGCCAGAGGATGTGGAAGACAGAGCCCGGCGGTGGAACGGGGACAGCTGAATATCGCATACTCGCCCTCCTGGCACGTCCCCGATTCTCCGTCGGAGATCGCGGTATGCGTTCAGTGCTTACGCCTACCAAGAGTCTCCTGGGCCAGAATTCTCATCCCCGGATGAGTCACTCTGTGGGGTCCAGACTGCGCAGGCGCTAGCACAGTCTAGAAAGGTTTCGGACAGAGTGACGCTCCCAGCGTTATATTATAGCTATATAGATGGATAGCTTTTCTAAGATAATGATTTAATTTTACTTGTGCATAAGTATAATATATATATATATATATTTACTACTTCTGCAATGGCGTGTACACTGCTTGGATGCCACAGTCAATAGCGCCCTCTGTTACCCGATCACCAGGCATATAATGTCCTCTGCCAGATAGAACCCTGGTTCTGTCCAGAGCCCACCCTCTTCCAGTAGCTGCACCAAGGGGGACAAATGGAAGTACCGTAATAATTTATGAAAACTAATATTATTATTATTATTCATTCCACTATAAAATACTTTAAAACAGATATTCACATCCTTTCAGGATTTTTGGTATTACAATGATTCATACTGCCAACCCCTTGAAAATCTTTAGCTATATAAATTCTGTCATGTAAACCTTTTTTATTAACATAAAAAGTACAAGTGAAGCTTGGAAAGTGTATAATGTAAGTGTCTTCTTCGTGTGTGAGGATGAGAGTCTAGAGGCAGAGCAGACATGCTGCTGCATGTTCTCCGGAAGCAGCTCTCTCAGAATGTCACCTAGTAGTATACTTCTGTATGGAGTATATAATTTGTTCTTCTTCTCGGATTGCTCACAGTGGCGGTGGTGATGAGCACCTACATTCTACAGCAGTCTATGTTAGTAGTTGTGATGCTACACTAATATTATACTATGTAAGGCTAACTTGCATCTCTGTAGTCTGAGTTCTTTGTATAGTCTAGGTTATTGCTAATATACTGCATTTTTTACTTTTTATAGGTGAACGGTAATTGCTCTTCACAGCTGGGCCAGACGGTGTATGAGCCAGATATTTCCAAAGCATTTGTTTTTCAGAAGATGATAAAGAAATGATAGCAGCTCCAGAAATCCAAGCTGACTTCAATCTCCTCCAGTAAGTAACCACCAAACCCTGTTTCTCTTTTTCATATTTAGGATGGATCGTCACGGCAACGTTAACCGCAGCAAGTTAATGGGGTCGTATTACGACTCCTAGGGTACCGCAACTGCAGCAAGCAAATGGCAGATCTGATCAGGCTGGATCTTTTGTGACTTGCTTGTCGTAGTACCCTATGGTTCGCAGTATGACCCCATTCACTTGTATTGCTCAGTGATATAGCAGCTACACATTGTAATCTTTGGCCCCGCGACTTGAGTTGTCCTGCACTTTGGAAGTGACTCACACTGTGCAGAGAAATGGCTACATTGGGGGATTGCCCTCTTCTTTTTAGGTATCATTGTAGTTCCATTTTTCATGAACTTATGGTATATCCTATTGCTGTATTCTCATTTCTTAAAGGGATTGTCTGGGCCAAATAAAACTTTGCCATTATGCCTGCCTTTGCCCATCAGCAACCACCTGGATCCAACTCTGGCAGCTCTAGGGTCGGCGCAGAGAGAGGAAGCAACTAGCCGCCGGACCATTGCAGGCTAGTCTGCAGAGGTCAGTTCACTTTGCGCAGCACATCATTGTAAAACATTCAAAAGCGCAATCCCAGGCTGCAGCGGTCCGGCGGCTGGTGAACATCACTGCTTCTTCTCTTCGTGCAGTTCCTGGAACAGACTGCATTGCATCCAAATGGTTGACACTTGTGGGGTATTACAAAGTTGCTATATCCTTTAAATATTCCATCTCCTGTGCAAAGTTTTAGTCTTCCTGATCAACTTCTTTAACCCCTTAATGACCGCCAATACGTCTTTTAACTGACCTTAGATATAAGAGAATAGTATCCCCATACAGATGACAATCCATCATCTGTCGGCTGTACACTATAGCTGACAACTTGCTGCACCAGCCACGATCAGTATTTGCACCTTCTAAATCTGTTTAACCCCTTAGATGCTGCTGTCAATAGTGACTACATCATTATAAATGGTTAACAGAGTGTGGGGGCTTCCTCTTTATCCCAATTGGTGCCCTCAGATCATGATTGTGTGGTCCTGATGTTTGCCATGGCAATTCATGACCAAATAGTGGCCTTAGAGTCTGACGGCTGTAGTAATCTGTTTAGAAGTTAGCAACATTTAGGTGGTAAAAATACACATTTTCATTTCTGTCATACCACTTTGCATTAATTCCTGTAAAGCACCTGAAGGGTTAATAAACTACCTGACAGCAGTTTTCAATATGTTTAGGGGTGCTGTTTTTAAAATGGTATCACGTTTGGGGGTTTCCCAATATATGGGACCACTAAAGTCACTTCAAACATGGATAAGTCCCTAAAAAAATAAATTTTGTAAATTTCTTTGAAAAAATGAAAAATTGCTGCTACATTTTTAAACCTCCTAAAATGCTAACAAAATAAAATAACATTTTACAAATGGTCCTGATGTAAAGCAGACATGTGGGAAATGTTATTTATTAATGGTTTGCTGTTGTATGACTATCTGGATTAAAGGGATAATCATTCAAATTTAGAAAATTGCTAATTTTTTTAACATTTTTCTCAAATTTTTGATTTTTTTTATAAATAAACACAAAAAATGTTGAACTAAATTTACCATTATCATAAAGTAGAATGTGTCACGAAAAAACAATCTCAAAATCACTGGGATTTGTTGAAGCGTTGCAGAGTTATTGCCACATAAAGTGACACTGGTCAGATTTCAAAAATTTGGCTCGGTCACTAAGGGGTTAAGGTGGTATCTTGTTTTGCTTGCTTTCCTGTTGCCAACTGTTCCCGTTTCCCATGTCACTCTTAGAATTGATGAGGGTTCCAATTGTGGGACACCTAATGAGCAGTTTTGACATACAATATTAACCCCTTCCCGACCTTTGACGCATACGCTGCGTCATGAAAGTCGGTGCCATTCCGACCCATGACGCAGCATATGCGTCATGGAAAGATCGCGTCCCTGCAGGCCGGGTGAAAGGGTTAACTCCCATTTCACCCGATCTGCAGGGACAGGGGGAGTGGTAGTTTAGCCCAGGGGGGGTGGCTTCACCCCCTCGTGGCTACGATCGCTCTGATTGGCTGTTGAAAGTGAAACTGCCAATCAGAGCGATTTGTAATATTTCACCTAAAAAACTGGTGAAATATTACAATCCAGCCATGGCCGATGCTGCAATATCATCGGCCATGGCTGGAAACACTTATGTGCACCCACCCCACCGATCGCCCCCCCAGCCCCCCGATCTGTGGTCCGCTCCCCTCCGTCCTGTGCTCCGCTCCCCCGTCCTCCTGTCCGCTTCCCCGTGCACCAATCACACCCCCTGTGCTGCAATCAAACCCCCCCGCACTCCGATCCCCCCCCCCGCACACAGCGACCCCCCCCGTGCTCCGATCCACCCCCCCCCGCACAGCGATCCCTCACCCCGTGCTCCAATCCTTCCCCGTGCTCCAATCCTCCCTCCCGTGTTCCGATCCACCCCCCCCATGATCCGATCCACCCCCCCGTGCTCCGACGCCCCCCCCGTGCCCTGATCTCCCCCCCCCTTATACTTACCTGGCCGCCCGAGGTCCGTCCGTCTTCTTTCCTGGGCGCCGCCATCTTCCAAAATGGCGGGCGCATGTGCAGTGCGCCCGCCGAATCTGCCGGCCGGCAGATTCGTTCCAGAGTGAATTTTGATCACTGAGATATATCCTATCTCAGTGATCAAAATAAAAAAAATAGTAAATGACCCCCCCCTTTGTCACCCCCATAGATAGGGACAATAAAAAAAATAAAGAATTTTTTTTTTTTTCACTAAGGTTGGGGTAAGAACTAGGGTTAGGGGTAGGGTTAGGGGTAGGGGTAGGGTTAGGGGTAGGGTTAGGGCTAGGGTTAGGGTTTCGGTATGTGCACACGTATTCTGGTCCTATGCGGATTTTTCCGCAGCGGATTTGAAAAATCCACAGTGCTAAACCGCTGCCGATTTATCGTGGATTTACCGCGGTTTTTCTGCGCATTTCACTGCGGTTTTACAACTGCGATTTTCTATTGGAGCAGTTCTAAAACCGCTGCGGAATCCGCAGAAAGAAGTGACATGCTGCGGAATGTAAACCGCTGCGTTTCCGTGCAGTTTTTCCGCAGCATGTGTACAGCGATTTTTGGTTCCCATAGGTTCACATTGAACTGTAAACTCATGGGAAACTGCTGCGGATCCGCAGCGTTTTCCGCAGCGTGTGCACATACCTTTAGAATTAGGCTATGTGCACACGGTGCGGATTGGCCGCTGCGGATCCGCAGCAGTGTTCCATCGGGTTTACAGTACCATGTAAACATATGGAAAACCAAATCCGCTGTGCCCATGGTGCAGAAAATACCGCGCGGGAACGCTGCGTTGTATTTTCCGCAGCATGCCAATTCTTTGTGCGGATTCCGCAGCGTTTTACACCTGTTCCTCCATAGGAATCCACAGGTGAAATCCGCACAAAAAACACTGGAAATCCACGGTAAATCCACAGGTAAAACGCAGTGCCTTTTACCCGCGGATTTTTCAAAAATGATGCTGAAAAATCTCATACGAATCCGCAACGTTGGCACATAGCCTTAGAGTTGGGTTGGAATTAGGGTTGTGGTTAGGGTTAGGGGTGTGTTGGGGTTAGGGTTGTGGTTAGGGGTGTGTTGGGGTTAGGGTTGTGATTAGGGTTACGGCTACAGTTGGGATAAGGGTTAGGGGTGTGTTGGAGGTAGAATTGAGGGGTTTCCACTGTTTAGGCACTTCAGGGGGTCTCCAAACGCAACATGGCGCCACCATTGATTCCAGCCAATCTTGTATTCAAAAATTCAAATGGTGCTCCCTCACTTCCGAACCCCGACGTGTGCCCAAACAGTGGTTTACCCCCACATATGGGGTACCAGCATACTCAGGACAAACTGCGCAACAATTACTGGGGTCCAATTTCTCCTGTTACCCTTGAGAAAATAAAAAATTGCTTGCTAAAACATCATTTTTGAGGAAAGAAAAATGATTTTTTATTTTCACGGCTCTGCGTTGTAAACGTCTGTGAAGCACTTGGGGGTTCAAAGTGCTCACCACATATCTAGATAAGTTCCTTGGGGGGTCTAGTTTCCAAAATGGGGTCACTTGTGGGGGGTTTCTACTGTTTAGGCACACCAGGGGCTCTGCAAACGCAACGTGACGCCCGCAGACCATTCCATCAAAGTCTGCATTTCAAAAGTCACTACTTCCCTTCTGAGCCCCCACGTGTGCCCAAACAGTGGTTTACCCCCACACATGGGGCATCAGCGTACTCAGGAGAAACTGGACAACAACTTTTGTGGTCCAATTTCTCCTGTAACCCTTGGGAAAATAAAAAATTCTGGGCTAAAAAATTATTTTTGAGGAAAGAAAACGTATTTATTATTTTCACGGCTCTGCGTTATAAACTTCTGTAAAGCACTTGGGGGTTGAAAGTGCTCACCACACATCTAGATAAGTTCCTTTGGGGGTCTAGTTTCCAAAATGGGGTCACTTGTGTGGGGTTTCTACTGTTTAGGCACACCAGGGGCTCTGCAAACGCAATGTGACGCCCGCAGACCATTCCATCAAAGTCTGCATTTCAAAAGTCACTACTTCCCTTCTGAGCCCCCACGTGTGCCCAAACAGTGGTTTACCCCCACACATGGGGTATCAGCGTACTCAGGAGAAACTGGACAACAACTTTTGTGGTCCAATTTCTCCTGTAACCCTTGGGAAAATAAAAAATTCTGGGCTAAAAAATTATTTTTGAGGAAAGAAAACGTATTTATTATTTTCACTGCTCTGTGTTATGAACTTCTGTGAAGCACTTGGGGGTTCAAAGTGCTCACCTCACATCTAGATAAGTTCCTTTCGGGGTCTAGTTTCCAAAATGGGGTCACTTGTGGGGGGTTTCTACTGTTTAGCCACATCAGGGGCTCTGCAAACGCAACGTGACGCCCGCAGAGCATTCCATCAAAGTCTGCATTTCAAAACGTCACTACTTCACTTCCGAGCCCCAGCATGTGCCTAAACAGTGGTTTACCCCCACATATGGGGTATCAGCGTACTCAGGAGAAACTGGACAACAACTTTTGGGGTCAAATTTCTCCTGTTACCCTTGGGAAAATAAAAAATTGCGGGCTAAAATTCATTTTTGAGAAAATAATTTTTTTTTTTTATTTTCATGGCTCTGCGTTATAAACTTCTGTGAAGCACTTGAGGGTTCAAAGTGCTCACTACACATCTAGATTAGTTTCTTTGGGGGTCTAGTTTCCAAAATGGGGTAATTTGTGGGGGATCTCCAATGTTTAGGCACACAGGGGCTCTCCAAACGCGACATGGTGTCCGCTAATGATTGGAGATAATTTTCCATTTAAAAAGCCAAATGGCGTGCCTTCCCTTCTGAGCCCTGCCGTGCGCCCAAACAGTGGTTTACCCCCACATATGGGGTATCTGCATACTCAGGACAAACTGGACAACAACATTTGTGGTCCAATTTCTCCTATTACCATTGGCAAAATAGGAAATTCCAGGCTAAAAAATCATTTTTGAGAAAAGAAAAATTATTTTTTATTTTCATGGCTCTGCATTATAAACTTCTGTGAAGCACCTGGGGGTTTAAAGTGCTCAGTATGCATCTAGATAAGTTCCTTGGGGGGTCTAGTTTCCAAAATGGGGTCACTTGTGGGGGAGCTCCATTGCATAGGCACACAGGGGCTCTCCAAATGCGACATGGTGTCCGCTAACAATTGGAGCTAATTTTCCATTCAAAAAGTTAAAAGGCGCGCCTTCCCTTCCGAGCCCTGCCGTGTGCCCAAACAGTGGTTTACCCCCACATATGAGGTATCGGCGTACTCGGGAGAAATTGCTCAACAAATTTTAGGATCCATTTTATCCTATTGCCCATGTGAAAATGAAAAAATTGAGGCGAAAATAAATTTTTTGTGAAAAAAAAGTACTTTTTCATTTTTACGGATCAATTTGTGAAGCACCTGAGGGTTTAAAGTGCTCACTAGGCATCTAGATAAGTTCCTTGGGGGGTCCAGTTTCCAAAATGGGGTCACTTGTGGGGGAGCTCCAATGTTTAAGCACACAGGGTCTCTCCAAACGCGACATGGTGTCCGCTATCGATGGAGATAATTTTTCATTCAAAAAGTCAAATGGCGCTCCTTCCCTTCCGAGCCTTACCATGTGCCCAAACAGTGGTTTACCCCCACATGTGAAGTATCGGTGTACTCAGGAGAAATTGCCAAACAAATTTTAGGATCCATTTTATCCTGTTGTCCATGTGAAAATGAAAAAATTGAGGCTAAAAGAATTTTTTTGTGAAAAAAAAGTACTTTTTCATTTTTACGGATCAATTTGTGAAGCACCTGGGGGTTTAAAGGGCTCACTATGCATCTAGATAAGTTCCTTGGGGCGTCTAGTTTCCAAAATGGGGTCACTTGTGGGGGAGCTCCAATTTTTAGGCACACGGGGGCTCTCCAAATGTGACATGGTGTCCGCTAAAGAGTGCAGCCAATTTTTCATTCAAAAAGTCAAATGGCGCTCCTTCCCTTCCAAGCCCTGCCGTGCGCCCAAACAGTGGTTTACCCCCACATATGAGGTATCAGCGTACTCAGGACAAATTGGACAACAACGTACGTGGTTCAGTTTCTCCTTTTACCATTGGGAAAATAAAAAAATTGTTGCTGAAAAATCATTTTTGTGACTAAAAAGTTAAATGTTCATTTTTTCCTTCCATGTTGCTTCTGCTGCTGTGAAGCACCTGAAGGGTTAATAAACTTCTTGAATGTGGTTTTGTGCACCTTGAGGGGTGCAGTTTTTAGAATGGTGTCACTTTTGGGTATTTTCAGCCATATAGACCCCTCAAACTGACTTCAAATGTGAGGTGGTCCCTAAAAAAAATGGTTTTGTAAATTTCGTTGTAAAAATGAGAAATCGCTGGTCAAATTTTAACCCTTATAACTTCCTAGCAAAAAAAAATTTTGTTTCCAAAATTGTGCTGATGTAAAGTAGACGTGTGGGAAATGTTATTTATTAACTATTTTGTGTCACATAACTCTCTGGTTTAACAGAATAAAAATTCAAAATGTGAAAATTGCGAAATTTTCAAAATTTTCGCCAAATTTCCGTTTTTATCACAAATAAACACAGAATTTATTGACCTAAATTTACCACTAACATGAAGCCCAATATGTCACGAAAAAACAATCTCAGAACCGCTAGGATCCATTGAAGCGTTCCTGAGTTATTACCTCATGAAGGGACACTGGTCAGAATTGCAAAAAACGGCAAGGTCTTTAAGGTCAAAATAGGCTGGGTCATGAAGGGGTTAAGATAGGTCATGAAATATTGTAGTGTCAAGACTACTATATATTAAATATGTTGTGAAATAAATGGTAACTTTTAGGATAAGTGCATACTATGTAGTTAGTAAGCAGAAACCAGCTAAGTAAATGAGATTTTAAAACTCTCATGCACAGGTTTTGGAAATTTTCTATGCACAAATTTCAAATCCATCACATGTTAATTCTGCATTGCATAGTTCATTCTTTGCAATGCATAGGACGAATTCCACAACAGATCCTTGACAATCCAAGGCATTGATTTGCTGTAGAAAATTATTAATATACTGGGGCCAAACTGTTTGTTTTTCTAGGACGATTTCTAAGACGTTAAAAGGTGAATGCAATAAAAATTGGTGAAGATTTTTAGTGAAGATTTCACTCTGAAAATTTGCAGCTATTTACAGTACAATGTGTGTGTATGGTGTCTTAGACATCCCATCCGTGGGTGGGGGAAGCGGAATATGTAGAATTGAATGCCTGCTGAAGATTTGCATAGGTAAAGACTCTACGCCAATTTTGGTTATGATTTGTGTGCAGGCTTGCTACGAAATTCCGCAACGGAAAGTCTGGAGCTTGTGAATTTATATTGTACATCTTCAACTTTTTATCTTTACACAGACCCCTGGATCCTTCTCTCCATGATATGGGTCCACTCTCCTGCAATGCAGGACCAAGGTATGTTACCCTACCTCCTGACACTGTGTGAACTGATGAAATGATTTTACGTTGATAAATGTTTGCAAGCTAAAATAACATTTACCAGTCAGTTTTGATCTTATGTAAAATTTCCGTGTTGTAAAGGCAAACTTACTGTGAACCTAACTTGTTCCCAGAGCTGCTGAATACATTTTCATTTGGTAATTAATTGAAGAGACCACATCAGTTATCTTTATCCTACACATATACTGAAACATAGGATTTATTTGCAGACACTTCTTACTAAACCTTTCCACGTTTGTCTTAGGCCACTTTCACACTTGAGTCGGTACGGGTCCGTCGCTAAGCACCGACGCACGTTGTGAAAATTTGGCACAACGTGGGCAGCGGATGCAGTTTTTCAACGCATCCGCTGCCCATTGTAAAGTCTCGGGGAGGAGGGGGCAGAGTTCCGGCCGCGCATGCGTGGTAGGAAATGGTGGATCCGACGTACGAAAAAACGTTGCATTGAACGTTTTTTCGTGCCGACGGTCCGCCAAAACACGACGCATCCAGTGCACGACGGACGCGACGGATGGCCATCCGTCACAATCCGTCGCTAATACAAGTCTATGGGAAAATGCAGGATCCTGCTAATTTTTTTGCATTCTCAAAAAACGACGGATTGTGACCGAAGCTGAAAAACGCAAGTGTGAAAGTAGCCTAAGTATTTGACTTTAGTAATGTTATAGGCTTGTTTTCTTATGTGATTATATTTGCATTTATACAAATTTTCCCTTTAAATTTTAGGGATACAGAAACTCATTTCTCATCAGATACTGACTTTGATGACTCTGAAGGAAAAATCCCAAAACAGGGCAAAGGAAAGGTATGTCTTTTTTTAAATGTTAAAATTGCTGAATGATCATTTATGGTACTGCATCATAAATTACTTTATTTCTCGGACTGTAGGATACATCTCATTATAAGATGCACCCCAGTTTCAGACAGCAGAAAGTAATAATTAAAACTTTTCTTATGGTGTAAAGAAGTGGAAGGGTCAATAGCCTTGCTTCTTTGCCTTTCGCAAGAACGCTTCTCTGCTACGCGCATCTTTGCTCTGCTACACACACACACACACACACACACAGCTGTGCTACATGCACACAGCTCTGCTATACACTCACACATAGCCAGCTCTGCTACACACGTGCACACAACTACTGATCAAAACATGACACACAACATGCATCAGCACTGTTGTAAAAGGGTTTTCCGACAAACAAAATTTCTTTTAAATCAATAGATCTTGTAATAAAAATAATTTCCACAATTGGTTGTTTAAATAGAATGTTCCTGTGCTGAGATAATCTTATAAATAGCCCTGCTGTGTATTGTGTAATGGCTGTGTCTTACCGTAAAGGGACATGGTCTGATCATACCACAGCTCCTGGGCAGGGGAGGACACAAGAGTGTACAGGACAGCATGATCAGACCATGTTCCTGTACAGTCAGACGCAGACATTACACAGTACACAGCAGGGGACATTTATAAGATTATCTCAGCTCAGGAACATTTTATTTAAACACATTCAATTGTGGAAATGATTATTACTCCAAGATCTATAGATTGAACTGAGCTTTTGTTCGTGGGAAACCCCTTTAAGTTCCTTCCATGCAGGTGACTGATCACATTGCAGGTATTTCAGACACTTAGGTTGTGCAGCACCCGTGCTGGTTCGGGCAATAAACTTGATCAGCATGCAGCAAAGACGCAGCAAAACCTGCTTTTTGTAAGCAACTTGATTACTGCCAAGAGAGCAGGTTTTGCCTGCAGAAAAAAAACACAGCAAAAATGCAACTTGTGAACATATGCTTAGGTGTACACGTTTTTTTTTTTTGTTTTTTAGAAAGGTTTTGTTTTGCTAAAAATTGCAATTGTTTTTTAGTCCAAAAATATAGTACGTCCTGTGGTTGTTTTTTTTTAATAAAAGCAATTTTGAGATCCAAAAAAATCTGAAATATTTAATGTATTCTTTAAAGGAGACGCCCAGTGATTTCTATTAAATACGGGATTACATAGAATTCTTGTAGCTCTGCTGATTCATTTGACATATTGCTCTATAACTGTAGTCCAAATGAATACATTGAGTTGCATGCAATATTGTGGATTTAAGCTGTCATTCAATAGTTTGAGAACTGGAAGTTTTTGTATTGATACTGGCCCTGTTGTATCATTACAAACAGGTCAAGATCTTGTCTCGCAGTGCTGTCAGTTCTCCCCTGACAGTATTTGTAAAGATACATGACTTAGCTCTGCTGTACTTCTATCACGTAGTAGCTGCAGAGATCAGTGCCTGCTTAGGATTGGTCAACTTCATGCAGGGGTAAAAGTATACACTTGTAGACAGAAATCGCTGGTAATATCCAGTTTAACTGTAACAAATTATAATTTACAAGCTGATATCTAAACGGTGGAGAAGGGAAATTAATTACCCTGCTCTGCCTCCTCGAGTCCAAGATGTGGCCAGTTAACATCTTAAAACTGGTGAAAGGTCCTTGTTAAATGAATCAGTAGTGAAACACTAGTTGTCTGTAACCTTGGCCCCTATTGTAGTAGTAGCCCTGGTCTAAAGTTCATGTGCAAATGTCTCATGAAATACAGTTAACCCTTTTTTTTTGGCTTTATAAGAATAGATTGGTAATAGTTAGCCTTTACAGTGACATCCATACAGCAGCCAAACAGAAACTGCAGATGAAGAATTGGCAGAAGGGAATTGTGGCTAGATCATGGCTCCATATATATAGTGACTGAAGACGAGCCACCTGCTAGTCAGTAATATAAGTGATTGATTTAGAAATAAAATGCAGCAGAGCGATAAAACAAGAAGTGCCTTCAGCAGAGAGACCTTTTATTATTTTTGGGCAGTAATGTTTTTGTAAGTCCTGTAGCAGTTTTTGGATTCCCTTTTTGTACAGATATTTACAGATATTTACAATCGTTGATAATGTATGTGCCGGTGTTAGAGCCTGTAGGATATATTTAATCGGATCAATCTGATGTCTGAACTACGGCAAACTACAGTGAGGTAAATGACAAAAATTCCATTTTATCATTACAGAAGGGAAAGAAAGTGACTGCAGAAAGAAACAGAGGTCCTCCCTTGAGAGGTGGTGGTCCCAATTGGATGAATGGACACCATCAACAAAATGGAGTGGAAAACATGATGCTTTTCGAAGTTGTTAAAATGGGAAAAAGTGCAATGCAGGTGACTTGTCTGTTTGTTGCATCCTACAAAGTACTAGTAATAAGGTTATATAGTTTGTAGGATAGAAACAGGTCCATTCAGTTCAGCCGGTTACCCTGCAGGGGTAATTCATTGGATCTAGCAGTATCAGTGTGCAGGCCAAAGCTCCAAATTCTTCTATTTCACCATAGTCCGATTCCTTCATAACTGTCTGTTTAATTAGTATAAGCAATACCCAAACCCCCACTTCCCCACCCCTCCATAATTTCTTGACTGCACTACACTGGTTTGCAGTAATTCAAATCATTTAGTTCATTGGATCACATAGTCATCAAATAATTTTGTTAACTACTGTATTAATTAGAGTATAAGCCGACCCAAATTTCAGCCGAGGCACTAGTGATGAGTGAGTATGCTCGTTACTCGAGTCTCTCCGAGCATGCTCGGGTGGTCTCCGAGTATTTTGGCGTGCTCGGAGATTTAGTTTGTCGATGCAGCTGCATTATTTATGGCTGCTAGCCAGCCTGAGTACATGTGGGGGTTGCCTGTTTGTTAGGCAATCCCCACATGTATTCAAGCTCTCTAGCAGCCGCAAATCATGCAGCTGCGCTGACATAAACTAAATCTCAGCACGGCGAAATACTCCGAGACCACCAGAGCATGCTCGGAGAAACTTGAGTAACGAGCATACTTGCTCATCACTAGGAGGCACCTAATTTTTGCACAAAAGACTGTGAAAACTTATTGATTTGAGTATAAGCCGGGTACGCATCCTGGTATATATGGCTCCTCATCCCCATCCTGGTATGCATGACCCCTCATCCCCATCCTGGTATGCATGGCTCCTCATCCCTATCCTTGTATGCATGGCTTCTCATTCCTCATTCCTATCCTTGTATGCATGGCCCCATCCCGGAATACTCACTGCTCCCCACACTAGAACTATGTTCAGTTTGTATTCATTGCTCGATCTTTAATAGTGCGCACAGGGTCAGCCACCGTGCAGTCACGTGTGACGCTACTTAAGAGAAATGAATATTCACCTCTCTTCACACCCATGGGTGTGGAGAGAGGTGAATATTCATTTCTCTTAAGTAGCATGCACACGTTACAGCCCGGCTGCTGCAGCTGACACTATGTGCGCTATTACAGAGAAATGAATATTCTCTGCCAGTGCAGTGAATATTCATTTCTTTAGCAGCAGGTACAGGGTCTAGCTGCAGCATCCGGCTCTTGCCTCCTGTGACCCGCTGCTGCCGCTCCCACTCCATGTTCTGGACCCTCACTTGAGTATAAGCCATGGGGGGCGTTTTCAGCACATAAAATGTGCTGAAAAACTGTGCCACTATTACATTTAAAAGGGTTCTCTGCTACTTGGACAAGTGCTTCTTAAGTGCTGTATTCATTAGTTTAAAATAAAATAAAAAAAAAAAAAAAACACCTCCTCCCACACAGGTTCCGTATAGTGTTGTTGACACCAGGTCTGGCGGCGTTCATGTGTAATTGGCTGCAACGCTTACATGGCTTAAAAGATGGCGGCTGCTAATGTGCTGCAGTGCTCACATCTTTGGAGGTCAGAGTTTCATTGTAGGGAAGATTGAGCACTTCAGTCCATTGTCAGCCACTGATATGGTTACAGTGCTCGCATGGCAGAACAGTATTAACCCAACTCTGCTAGAGCGGTGCTGGACGTATCTGTGTTTTTTTATTCTTTTATTTTTTTACTTTTCTATACAAAAAAAGCAGCATTTAAGAAGGGATTGTCCAAGTATTGGACAACCCCTGTAGTAAGTTAAATTGCTAGTATGCATGTTTTATAATAGTACAGGGGACATTCAGCAGTGATAGTGTAGCAGGAGCTGTGCCCACACTATCATTTCTGCTTAATAGTAGGAGCAAATACATACTTTTAAGACTCTGGGCAAAAGGGATTAACTTGGGTTAAACCTCTTCTTTTTTTTTTTTTTTTTTTTTTTTAATACAGAAATGTGAATTTTTCTTTCACTTTTTAATTGTTGCCTTTTTTCTCTTTTTAGTCTGTTGTCGATGACTGGATTGAAGCCTATAAACACAATAAGGATGTAGCACTTCTTGATCTTATAAACTTTTTTATTCAGTGTTCAGGATGTAAAGGTAATTTATCAGTACAGTGGTTATATGGATCTGTTTTACATTCTGTTTTTTTGTGATCTGTTGTCGTCTTATCTATATCATTGTATACCAATGTTTCCATGCCAACTGCCCCAATAAAAGAGGTTAAAATACATATAGCAATATAAATACTCTTAACTTTCTTGAATATTTTTTTTGCCAAAGGTCATTTGGATATTTATACTATCCTTCGTGGGCCATATAAAGTTATCAACTTTAAAATTATCCTGCTATATTTGGTCAATCAATTAACCCACACCCGTCGCTGGCAGCGAAGCATCCTGCGCCCATAGGCCTCCATTGTAGCCAGTGACGGGCAGCGCAGGATGCGTTGCTGACCGATTTTCTGACGTGCAGAAAAAACGTTCCTCTGAACGTTTTCTCTGCCCGACGGACCGGTTTTTTTATGCAGGATCCAGTGAGTGACGGATGAAACTGATAGCCATCCGTCGCTAATATAAGTCTATGAGAAAATGCAGGATCCTGGATTGTGACGGGAGCTGAAAGACGGAAGTGTGAAAGAGGCCTAAGGCTACTTTCACACTTGCGTTTTTAGCAATCTGTCGCAATCCGTCGTTTTGGGCAAAAAACTGATCCTGCAAATGTGCTCGCAGGATCCGTTTTTTGCCCATAGACTTGTATTAGCGAAGAATCGCGACGGATGGCCACACGTCGCGTCTGTCGTGCAACGGATCCGTCGTGTTTTGGCGGACCGTCGACACGAAAAAACATTCAAGTGAAAGTTTTTTGTCCGTCGCGTCCGCCACTTTCAACCGCGCATGCGTGGCCGAAACTCCGCCCACTTTCCCCCAGACTTCAGAATGGGCAGCGGATGCGTTGAAAAACTGCATCCGCTGCCCACGTCGTGCACAAATTTCACAACGTGCATCAGTACGTTGGCCTGACGCATAGCGACGGACCCGTACGGACGCTAGTGTGAAAGAGGCCTTAGGCTACTTTCACATTTCCATCATTCCTCTGCCGTCACAATACGTCGATTTTTGAAAATGCAGGATTCTGCATTTTTCCATAGACTTGTATTAGCGACGTATCGCGACGGATGGACACACGTTTCGTCCGTTGTGCTCTGGATCCTGTGGAATGTGACGGGCCGTCTTTTGCAAAAAACGTTCAAGGGAACGTTTTTTTGCACGTTGTATCCAGTGTTTCAGACTACGCATGCCCAGCAGGAAATCTCGCTCTCTCTCTTCCCTCACCCAGAAGACAGACGAAAATGTGAAAGAACAATCTTCCGTCGGTACATCGCACCGACACTTTGTGACGGGCGACTACTGACGGAAATGTGAAAGTAGCCTTACACACTTAACTTTTCCAGTATTCCAGTGAACGTTTTGCCATCTTTCTGTTCACACCTGTTTTTTTGTTTTGTTTGTTTTTGTTTTTTTTTTTACCCTGGTTGCAAAGGTGCACACAGCCTTCAAATCAGGATGCAGCCTCCAAGCTGATCTACTAGTATTTAAGTTCTGCAAAATTAAAGGGGACCTGACACATCTAGTGACATGTCTATTTCAGTAAATTCTTGTATCCCCCAAAACGTTCTGAGTAAGAATAACTTTTACAATGTTTTGTTTAATATGTTGATTATTTTTTTAAATCCATAGGTGTCGTTTCTGGAGAAATGTTTCGTCACATGCAGAACTCTGAAATAATAAGGAGAATGACAGAAGAGTTTGACGAGGTATACATTTATTGCATTAGCTTAGTGTTTAGATTTTAGTAATACTACATTGTGTATTCCCATGTTATAATGTTATGCCATATCTCTGGAATACGCCATAACTGTAGGATCGGTGGGGGGAGGGGTGTCTTATGTGTGGGACTCATGACAATCATAAAAAGACCAAGGGCTGTCTCTCTGGCATTTTTCAGTAAATTGGGCCTGATGTGATGCCACAATCAGCTTGATTTCTGATGTTCCACATCACACATTATATACATATAACAAAATAGATGCTGTTAACCCCTTCATGACCTTTGACATAGCCATACGTAGCGGTGCCTGCACTGCCTCAGGCATTTTAACCCTCTAAATGCCGTAATGGTAGCATTTAAAAGGCTGCATGAGGGAGAGGGCTCACCCTTCTGATCGGTGCCCCCCACGACTTCTTTTCAAGGGCCAGATCATTGACATGGCAACCGGAGGTCATCATGACTACCTCTGGGTCAGCCAGCTATGGCAAGCCTGTTAGACCGTGCCAGCAGCATGGTCTAAAAGACGATCTGTCAGTGCAGCACTGACAGGTATAATGCATTGCAATCATTGCATTACATCAGCGATCAGAGTAAAAAATAGTTGAAGTCTCATAGAGGGACTAAGTAAAAAACAAAGTGTAACTTTTTTTTGTTTTGGAAATCACAAAATAAAACACAGTAAATATTATCCCGTACCAATAAATAAACATACACAAATGCAAAAAATACACGTACTTGGTATTGCTGTGTCCAGAATGTCTCAACCTATAAAACTGTCACACTATTTAACCCTTTCAGTGAATACCGTAAAAAAATAAATAAAAAACCTGGCAAAAAACAATGCTTTTTTAGCATACTGACGAACAAAAAATTGAATAAAACACTGTCAAAAAATTCAATGGAAATGAAAACGGTACAGCAGAAAACTCCATCCAGTGCCGCAATAAACTAGCTGCCATACAGCTTTGTCAGCGGAGAAATAGAAAAAAGTTGTAGTTCTCAGAATAAAGCGATTCTCAGAATAAAGCGATGCAAACACAATTATTTTTTCAATAAAAGTTTTTGTTGTGCAAAAGCGACAAAACATTAAAAAAAATATAAATGTGGTATCACTGTAATTGTACTCACCTGATGAATAAGGCTGCATTAGCACTTTTACCACACAGTGAACGGCATAAAATACAACCCCAAAAAGAGCTCCTCCCAAAAATTGGAATAGAAAGCAATCAAAAAAATGCCATGTGCCTGAAAATGGTACCAATAAAAAATGTCAACTCGTTCAGCAAAAAACAATCCCTCACATGACTCTGTTAGCTGATATTATTCCTGTGCGGAGCGCTTTAATCGGGGTTTCCGTGTAAATCTCTGAAATTCGTGATTTAGATGGAACCCCTGACTGAAGATTTCCTATAATGGGGAAGATGGAGGCACACTGGACTGGACAATGATTCGGCGGTGTCCGTCTTTTTAGGCATACATAAAAGTGCGGTTGGCCACAGTTTTGTGCACCTCCAAAAAGTAGAACACCTTTGAAAACAGGCCAGGTGGAGTACACAGTAACGCTTCTGCCTCATTATAGTGATTGGATGCATCGGGGGTTTCATTTGAATTACGTCATTTAGAGATTTAGAGAAAACCCTGATGTAAGTGCTCAGCTTAGAGCTTCGTCATCTGTTAAAGGGAACCTGTCACCCCCATAATCGAAGGTGAGCTAAGCCCACCGGCATCAGGGGCTTATCTACAGCATTCTGTAATGCTGTAGATAAGCCCCCGATGTATCCTGAAAGATGAGAAAAAGAGGTTAGATTATTCTCACGTGGGCGGTTCGTTCTGATGGGCGTTGCAGTCCGGTCCGGGGCCTCCCATCTTCTTATGATGACGTCCTCTTCTTGTCTTCACGCTTCGGCGCAGGCGTACTGATACGCCCTGTTGAGGGCAGAGCAAAGTACTGCAGTGCACAGGCGCTGGGCCTCTCTGACCTTTGCCTGCGCACTGCAGTACTTTGCTCTGCCCTCAACAGGGCAGACAAAGTACGCGAGAGCCGCAGCGTGAGGACAAGAAGAGGACGTCATCGTAAGAAGATAGGAGGCCTCAGACCAGACCGCGACACCCATCGGACCGAACCACCGCGGGACCGCCCCTGGATGAGTATAATCTAACCTTTTTTCTCCTATTTCAGGATACATCGGGGGCTTATCTACAGCATTATAGAATGATGTAGATAAGCCCCTGATGCCGGTGGGCATAGCTCAGCTACGATTTTGGGGGTGACTGGTTCCCTTTAACAGATATATACACTATGTTCCAAATTATTATGCAAATTACATTTTTCTCGGATTTTCCTAAATGGTCGGTGCAAATGACAGTGAGTCTAATAAGTCATTACCCGTTAGATTGATTATACATCAAATTTTATTGAAGAAACCTCCCAATGGTAACAGTATAATCTCCAAAATAAATAAAAACTCAAAATGCACTGTTCCAAATTATTTGGCACAGTAGAATCTCTAAACATTTGATATGTTTTAAAGAACTGAAAATGCTCATTTGTTGAATTTGCAGCATTAGGAGGTCACATTCACTGAATAAAAAGGCTATTTAACTCCAAAACCTCCTAACAGGCCAAGTCATGCAGCTTTACATGAACACCCCAGCCTTACACTATGGCCGGTCCGAATAACTAAAGCAATTGTTACCATCCACCTCTCGTGTCTCCCCTTTTCCTCATAGTTTGTAAGCTTGCGAGCAGGGCCCTCATTCCTCCTGGTATCTGTTTTGAACTGTATTTCTGTTATGCTGTAATGTCTATTGTCTGTACAAGTCCCCTCTATAATTTGTAAAGCGCTGCGGAATATGTTGGCGCTATATAAATAAAAATTATTATTATTATTATAAGTTACATGTTAACATAGGAACCCTTCTTTGATATCACCTTCACAATTCTTGCATCCATTGAACTTGTGAGTTTTTGGAGAGTTTCTGCTTATATTTCTCTGCATGAAGTCAGAATAGCCTCCCAGAGCTGCTGTTTTGATGTGATCTGCCTCCCACCCTCAGAGATCTTTTGCTTGATGATACTCCAAAGGTTCTCTGTATGGTTGAGGTCAGGGGAAGATGGTGGTCACACCATGAGTTTATCTCCTTTTATGCCCATAGCAGGCAATGACTCAGAGGTATTCTTTGCAGTATGAGATGGTGCATTGTCATGCATGAAGATGATTTTGCTCCTGAAGGCACGTTTCTGCTTTTTATACCATGGAAGAAAGTTGTCAGTCAGAGACTCTACATACTTTGCAGAGGTCATTTTCACACCTTCAGGAGCCTTAAAGGGCCCTACCAGCTGTTTCCCCATGATTCCGGCCCAAAACATGACTCCTCCACCTCCTTGCTGATTTTGCAGACTTGTTGGGACATGGTGGCCATCCACCAACCATCCACTACTCCATCCATCTGCACCATCCAGGGTTGCTCGACACTCATCAGTAAACAAGACTGTTTGAAAATTAGTCGTCATGTATGTCTGGGCCCACTGCAACCGTTTCGGCTTGTGAACACTGTTCAGGGGTGGCCGAATAGTAGGTTTATGCACCACAGCAAGCCTTTGAAGGATCCTACACCTTCAGATTCGAGGGACTTCAGAGGCACCAGCAGCTTCAAATATCTGTTTGCTGGTTTGTAATGGCTTTTTAGCAACTGGTCTCTTAATCTGATGAACTTGCCTGGCAGAAACCTTCCTCATTCTGCCTTTAACAGCACAAACATGTCTGTGCTCAGATTCAGCCACAAATCTCTTAACAGTACGATGATCACATTTAAGTTTTCGGGAAATATCTCATGTTTTCATCCCTTGACCAAGGCATTGCACTAGTTGATGCTTTTCAGCAGCAGAGAGATCCTTTTTCTTTCTCATGTTACTTGAAAACTTTGGCCTGCTTAATAATGTGGAACATCATTTTTAAGTAGTTTTCCTTTAATTAGAATCACCTGGAAAACTAATTATCACATGTGTTTAAGATTGATTTCAGTGATCCATTGGGCCCTGACACACAATAACATCCACGAGTTTATTTGAAAAACAAAACAATTAAATAGTTATGAAACTTAAATCCAATTTTCATAATAATTTGTAACACAGTGTAGGAGGCCTGGGTCACTGGTAGCACAAAGGCGCTGGAAAAGCGCTATGGCTCTTCTTCCCCCCAAAAGAAATCCACAGAATTTTGCATTCAAATGCAAATCATCTCCCTGCTGAGCCCTGGTGTGCATAAACCACATTTAGCAACCACATGTTGGTTGATGAGAGCCTACTTT
This sequence comes from Ranitomeya imitator, assembly GCF_032444005.1. NCBI lineage: Eukaryota > Metazoa > Chordata > Amphibia > Anura > Dendrobatidae > Ranitomeya > Ranitomeya imitator. The sequence goes on along the minus strand of NC_091283.1, from coordinate 119,209,304 downwards.
ATTTACCGGTGTGTGTGTCTCCAGAAGCATAAGCTGGGCACTACTACATACTGGACACTGCATTTTTGGCATTTTTGTAGCGATGAGAGCTCTCCTAATTTACGGGCGCAAGTCTCCAGAAGCATGAGCTGGGAACAACTACTGGTCTGTACAAAGTCCTGGTCACTACAATGTCATGGTCAATACAATGGTAGTTTCACTCAGTAACA